>NC_134399.1:54188525-54551025 GCF_050003625.1 Haematobia irritans | reverse complement strand
GTTTCTCATTTGCTTTTCGTTGAAAGGAAGTGTATTTGGAAGAAAAGTATATAGTTTTTGTGATAAACGTTTATTCCTTTCCAGGATGTAAAAACAATTTCAAAAGACTAACTCAAAACAATTTTTTTTCTGGCTAATTGCATTTACCCTTACATGTTTCTCAATTCCACGAAGTTTTTTAGTTCTTAGTACCTTTTTCTGTAATACAAACAATGTAGAAAAATTATACGATTTTATAAATTTTTAAATTTTTTGTTTACCTTTCGCCTGGACGGAGAATCGAACCGCGGACCATGCAATTTGTAAGCCAACACACTATCCACTGAACTATGTAACCGTTATTGTCATCAATAGACAATTACCCATATAAGTTATATTTATATAGCATATTTATATTGCGACGCCCACGAACCGAATAAACAAAGTTTATTTAGCAGAAATAAACATTTAGTTTGGCACCGTGGAGCAGTGGTTGCTACGTCCGACTTGCATGCCAAGGGTCGTGGGTTCGATCCCTGCTTCGACCAAAGTTTTTTCTTTTGTTTTGTTTACATATATTCCAGATATGGTCGGAAGATTCCGAAAAATGTTCAACATTACATTCTACTATATTAAATTTTTACTATGAACTGCAAAATGTATCTTATTAAAGACCTAAAGTCAGAAAAGAACAGTGTTTAATATAAACGAGATGGACTGTGTTGTTGGTTCAAAAACAATTTTTTTATTGAAAAAATAAAAATTTTGTAACAAACGATTTTTTTTGGTGATAAAAGTGTAGACTTTTCGAAGCAATTCAAAAAACTCTAACAAAAGAAAGACGTTTTCGGTACACGTTTTCCAAACGTTTTTTTTTTTTTCTTTGGGTGTATATGCTATTTGTTTCTATTATATCAAAATTCTATTAATTTAACGTAGTACAACCAATTTCATGGATCGGACGAAAAACACAATCTTATTTGGGGAAGATGTATCCAAACACATTTAATTGTGTGGGACAAAGTGTTTCCCAACATAGAACATGTCCATATAAAACAAACATCATAATGTTTGGGCAGTATCCAAAACATCCTGCAAAATATGTTTCTGTCATATGTTAGAATTGCAACTTTTTTCAGAGTGTGGATAAGAATTTCCTACTACCAAATATGCCTTCGTATATGATTGTCTAGAACCTTTCTGGTCAGCGATTGGATCTTACTTTACACACGCAAAACTAATAATTCTTTCCTTCCAAACGAAATTGTAGACAAACAAAGATCGTTTCTCATTTTCTGTTCGCGGTAAGGAAGTTTATTTGTAAGAAAAGTATATACTTTTTGGGATAAACGTTTATTATTTTCCAGCATGTACAAAAAATTTCATAACGACTAACTCAAAAAAAAGCAATCTTTCTGGCTAATTGCATCTTCCCTCAAATCTTTCGCACCACCACGAGTTTTTTATAGTTCTTAGCACCTTTTTCTGTAATACAAACAATGTACAAGAAATTATTCGATTTTATAAATTTTACTTTTGGCCTGGACGGAGAATCGAACCGCGGACCATACAATTTGTAAGCCAACACACTGTGCACTGGGCTACGTATCTATTATTGCCATCAACAGTAGGGTTTTTCCGGGAGCGGGATCCCGGGAATTCCCGGGAAATTGCTATTTTTTCGCTTCCGCTTTCCCGGGAATTAAGTGCGGGAATTCCCCGGAAATATTTTATGTATAATAGAGGGTTTTATATGGCAAATGACAGTTGAAGTCTAGTTAAAGTGGATTTTGGATTGTTAAAAAGAAGTTTGAACTTTCTAATTTATGATTGTCATATTTCTGTAAACCGACACTCCGATAGACTGGTAGACTGAGTAAACCTTTAAAAACAACGGGATATTTTACCTTATGTAACCCACGTTGGCAACGGCATAATTTGAAAATTTCACGATTATTGCAAGGACGTTTTTTATGAAATAAGAAAATTCCAACCTTTTTGGAGATAGTTACTTTAATTTCAAATTTATACCTTATACACATTAGGATTGAAATCTATTAAAATTGGGGTTTAGAGCCATTATTTATAGGGCATACGACAACTGAAATCTAGTTAAAGTGGATTTTGGAAGTGTAATGTGGTATTGTATTGCATGGTAGTTTTTCCCTTTTGGGAATATTGACTGAACATGTGCAGTTATTGACCCCGTTTAACGATGGTGAAATCGAAATAAGTTTCTTTCATTTCCAAACAGTTTTTTAGTGTTACAAAAATCCCACTATATTAATAGTGTTCTTCCGAAAACTATACCGAAAGAGACTGCCTTAACCATTGTCAAAATGTTTTGTATTACAAAATATTTCTTATTTTAGTATGATTTATGGCTGATGTAAGAGAACAATATAATATATATTGTTAGTTGTCCAGAGAGCGCCTTATAACCATAGCTTTAGGCTATTTCTAATTTATTCAAATGTCTAAATGTATTCCACATCAAAGCAGGTTTCCCTATGACCGGGATCCCGGGAAATTCGACAAAAATTCCCGCTTTCCCGGGAATGCAAAAAGTCCGGGAAAAAGAAAACCCTAATCAACAGTCAAACAGTTATATTTATCAAGCATCGATTTCGGCGCCTACAAGCCGATTAAACAAATTTTATTTAACAGAAACTTACTTTTAGTTGGGCACCGTGGAGCAGTGGTTGTACGTCCGCTTGGATACCCTGCTTCGACCGAAAAAGTTGTTGTTTTTTTTAACATATATTCCAGATATGTTCGGAAGATTCCGAAAAGATGTTCAACATTATGTACCACTATATTAAATTTTTACTACGAAACTGTAAAATTATTAAAGACTTAAAGCCAGAAAGGAAAAGTGCTTGTTATAAACGAAATGGACTGTGCTTTTGGTCCAAAAATAATTTTTTTATTGAAAAAAAAAAATATTTGTAACAAACGATTTTTTTTGTGATAAAAGTTTAAAATTTTCGAAGAAATTCAAAAACTCTAACAAAAGGAAAACGTTTTCGGTACACGTTTTCCAAACGTTTTTCTCTTTGCGTGCATATCTTGCCTACACTCACAGAAGGAATATGATCACCCCAAACATGTTTCAAGAGCAAAATGTTATTTTTGAACGGTGAACATGGAACATGTTTATGGCAACCATCTTATTCTCACAAAAAGTATGTATCTGATTTCGAGAATCATGGCAAGAAAATAACATTTTGGCGACAAAAATGTTCCATGTTGACCTCTAAAAATAACATGTTCCTCTGGAAACATGTTTAGGGTGGTCAAATTTCATCTCTGCGTGTACGTGAAATCAATACTGAATCCAGTCAATATTTGTGTTTAGAGCTTCGACCAGTAACCTTTCGAACATCTGGGAATACGTTACCAATTTCATCACACCATCGATCAAAGACTGTCTTTTTGTTCTTTTGGTGGTCTTTTATAGTGTAAGGCTGTACGCAGATTTATCTAACGGCTGTTCATACGTGGACCATTTAATCAATTAAATGCTCCGAAAAACGTCATCCATGGCACGCTGTTCATCGCGATGGTTAGCATGGCGTCTTTTTTCCAACCCCATTCCAAAAAAAATCTGCTTTATAGTATATCTCAAACAAATATGCCGCTGTCAAAGCTTAAAGTTTAGAACCTTTGGGAATATTAATCTCCGAAGCTTTCATTTCTCATATTTTTTTGTGGGTGCCTATATACAAACTAAAAACAGAAAGTAGCAATTTTTTCTGGTCTTAAATTACCCAGATGTTGTTGGAGTTCGCCAAACTCTGTGTAGCAAATAAACATTTCGCGGTCAGTGCTTTGCAATGGTGTGACTTTAGGAGAACTACCATACTAAAGGATATTCAGTTTTACAGATGAAATCCTCATACAGCACCCCGAAGCTAAAGTGCCAACTAAAAGTGATATAAAACATGCTTAAACATGATGGCTTTTGCCATCATTTCCAGTATTTATATGGCAGACAAGCATGTATGTGTGGTGGTTATGTGTACGAGAAGATAAATAAGAACGCATTAATCAAACGCTTTATAGATTTTTTTTTCATTAAATGAATTAATTTATCCTAGGCAAAGCCCTTGATGCTCTCACAATGAATGGGGCTAGTGATTTTTAATGGTTATGCGGATATGCGAAAATGCACATTCACATACCCTTCATAAAATGTTGATAGGATCCATGGAACAGTGGTTTAAGTGGTATGAAAGTTTATTTAGATTTGACTGCATGGCAGCCCGAAACAAGTCTCTTGAAGTGGTGATATTGGACACATTTGAGCGGAAAGAGGTTTCTTTTCTAAGGAAAGAAATTTTAGACAACTAAAGTTTTCTCTTGACGCTAAATGAATTTTCTTCAAGGGGAATATCGCTTGTCTAAAATTTCGCTCCGGATGAAAATATTTCTTCTGCACGCAGAGAAATAAAGGTATACGCTTTCACTGGGTGTTCGTTTCCATTGCAAGGATTAGGGACGTATACTAACATTACGTATAAAATAGGGCTATATATAACAGTGGTCCGATATGGCCCATTTACAATACAATCACAATAACAACTTATTGTACCAAGTTTCTACACACAAAAAAAAATTCTGATTCAATCACGAAATTAATTGATCCAATTAATTTTTAAGTGAAATGTCTTCAATCACAGAAATGATAGTATCAATTAAAAAATTAATTGAAGGTCAATTAAAAAGTTAATTGATCCAATTAAAAATTTAATTGATACTATTATTTTTGTGATTGATTTTTTTTTTCAATTAAAAAATTTGTTGAATCAATTAAATTTTTAATTGAATATTTTTTAAAACTCAATTAAAATTTTAATTGGAAATTTTTTCGTGAAATTTTTTTGTGTGTAGTCAGTAGCTTGTTTTGTTCGTACTTATGGGGTCTGAGACCAATATTTCGATGTATTACAAATGGAAAGACAAAGTTAAGAGATTATTTCTTCATCAATGTAATGTCAAAGATGCATTTCACTACAGGACTTAAAAGAAACGGTTTTTATGGAAGTCCCAAAAGGACGAAATGCTCCCCTTGACTATGTCAATAAATTACAAAAGCCGCTTTACCGTCCAAAGATGTTGGGGCGAAAATTTAAATGATTTCTAATGTCTTCTATATTAGTGGAGGAGAGCGATTGCTCTCCCACTGTTTATATTCCTTACTATTTATTAAAATGTGTGTCATTTATTAAAAGCAACTAAAGCAACACATATAAGGCCCATTGACGGAGCTAGGAAATTTCTCTAGGGGGAGCTTGGCCCCCAGGAACTTATGAAATCTTCGACTCAAAAATTTAAAACGAAAATAGTTGGCATGATTATTAAAATTATACGTATTTAATTTTTAGACACAATATCTGAATAATTTAAGGAGCAACTATCCAAAAATTATACTTAGATGTGCAGATGCAAAATCCGTTTTGGAAGTTGAACCCGCGTGTGAGGCGCAGTATCTTAGCCTAAAGCGGGTATTAAGTTCGAAGATCAAAAATTAATCAATAAAAGCAGAATAAAACAAATATATACGGCCGTAAGTTCGGCCAGGCCGAAGCTTATGTACCCTCCATCATGGATTGCGTAGAAACTTCTTCTAAACACTGCCATCCACAATCGAATTACTTAAGTTGCGGTAACGCTTGCCGATGGCAAGGTATCTTAAAACCTCCTAACAACATCTTCTAAATTGTATGTCCATACGTGGTATATATTAAATCAAAAAAGATCGATCCAATACGTATATAATTCAGTTTGACAAAGTAGACATAACATTTTGACAAAATTTTCTACAGAAAGAAAATATTAAAAAATTTTCTATGGAAATAAAATTTTCACAAAATTTTCTATAGAAATAAAAATTTTGACAAAATTTTCTATAGAAAGAAAATTTTGACAAAAATTTCTACAGAAATAAAATTTTAACAAAATTTTCTATAGAAATAAACTTTTGACAAAATTTTCTATAGAAATAGAATCTTGGTCGATTATTTTTGGCTCGAGTGGCAACTATGATTATGAACCGAATAAAATTTGAACAAAATTTTCTATAGAAATAAAATTTTGACATAATTTTCTATAGAAATAAAATTTTGACAATGATGAAAATTTTATTATGAACCGAATAAAATATTAACAAAATTTTCTCTAGAAATAAAATTTTGACAACATTTTCTATAGAAATAACATTTTGGTAGATTATTTTTGGCTCTAGTGGCAACCATGATTACGAACCGATATGGACCAATTTTTGTGTGATTAGACCAATTTTGGTATGGTTGTTAGCGACCATATACTAACACCACGTTCCTACTTTGAACCGGATCGGATGAATTTTGCTCCTACAAGAGGCTCCGGAGGTCAAATCTGGAGAACGTTTTATATGGGGGCTATATATAATTATGGACCGATATGGACCATGTTCCAAATTACAACTGGATTGGATGAAATTTGCTTCTCTTGGAGACTTCGCAAGCCAAATCTGGGGATCGGTTTATATGGGGGCTATATATAATTATGAACCGATGTGGACCAATTTTTGCACGGTTGTTAGAGACCAATATCATGTACCAAATTTCAGGCGGATCGGATAAAATTTGCTTCTTTTTGAGGCTCCGCAACCCAAATCTGGGGATCGGTTTATATGGGCGCTATATATAATTATGGACCGATGTGGACCAATTTTTGCACGGTTATTAGAGACCATATACCAACATCATGTACCAAATTTCAGCCGGATCGGATGAAATTTGCTTCTCTTTGAGGCTCCGCAAGCCAAAATCTGGGGATCGGTTTATATTGGGGCTATATATAATTATGGACCAATGTGGACCAATTTTTGCACGGTTGTTAGAGACCATATACCAACACCATGTACCAAATTTCAGCCGGATCGGATGAAATATGCTTCTCTTAGAGGCTCCACTAGCCAAATCTGGGGATCGGTTTATATGGGGGCTATATATAATTAAGGACCGATATGGACCAATTTTTGCATGATTGTTAGAGACCATATACCAACATCATGTACCAAATTTCAGCCGGATCGGATGAAATTTTCTTCTCTTTGAGGCTCCGCAAGCCAAATCTGGGGATCGGTTTATATGGGGGCTTTATATAATTATAGACCGATGGAAACCAATTTTTGCATGGTTGTTAGAGACCATGTACCAACACCATGTACCAAATTTCAGCCGGATCGGATGAAATTTGCTTCTCTTTTAGGCTCCGCAAGCCAAATCTGGGGATCGGTTTATATGGGGGCTATATATAATTATGGACCGATGTGAACCAATTTTTGCATGGTTGTTAGAGACCATATACCAACACCATATACCAAATTTCAGCCGGATCGGATGAAATATGCTTCTGTTAGAGGCTCCACACGCCAAATCTGGGGATCGGTTTATATGGGGGCTATATATAATTATGGACCGATGTGGACCAATTTTTGCGTGGTTGTTAGAGACCATATACCAACACCATATACCAAATTTCAGCCAGATCGGATGAAATGTGCTTCTTTTAGAGGCTCCACAAGCCAAATCTGAGGGTCCCTTTATATGGGGGCTATACGTAAAAGTGGACCGATATGACCCATTTTCAATACCATCCGACCTACATCGATAACAACTACTTGTGCCATATTTCAAGTCGATAGCTTGTTTCGTTCGGAAGTTAGCGTGATTTCAACAGACGGACGGACGGACGGACGGACGGACGGACATGCTTAGATCGACTCAGAATTTCACCACGACCCAGAATATATATACTTTATGGGGTCTTAGAGCAATATTTCGATGTGTTACAAACGGAATGACAAAGTTAATATACCCCCATCCTATGATGGAGGGTATAATTATACATTGTGGCTCATTTTATTATGAGTTGAAAGGGAAATGATCGAAATTACACTCAAAGGACAGTGAACTAAGGAGGAAAGTTAATTTCATTAAATTTAGGTTAATTCCAGAAAATTTTAACCAACCTGTACAATTATGTGAGGGAGTGAAAATGGGATGCAACCAATCTGCGGGAGGATAAGAACGGCTCGTGAGCAAACCAATCAATATTAGTTTGGTTCTCCGTAAGAAACAACGGCGATTTGATTCCCAAAACCATTGAAAATAAAACCACAAGAATGAAACACAAGTAGATTAGTGATGGTATTCTAAGGGTTGGAGTTTTTTCTTTCTGATTGACTTTACCAGTGTAGTGGTGCAAATGAGACAGAGGATAGATAAGGTTTTGCGGAAATAGGTTTGTTCACTGAAAAAAAAGATTTTGTCTTTACTTTAACAATTTTGGTATTGATTCCGAACCAAAGAAGCAGAGAATACAAGTAGGAATACCTTTAAGACACAATTCTCTTTTAAATTTGGGTTTTGTGTACTTGCTTCTAGGAAGCAAATTTTAATTGTTCGTTTTTTCAGCTTTTTTTCTTGATATGCTACCAAAGTCCCTTAAAAACGGGTTAACGACACCTTTATTTTTCCAATTCTGACTCGACTTCCATAAGAAATTATGCCATGTTTCAAGTAAAAAGCTTCTTTAAAATAAAGTGTTAAAAACATGTCATATTTTTGAACGATTTGTTGCTTTGTAGTCAAGATCGAAAAAAGCAACAAATTCAAAGACAATTTCATTAATTTTAAAGATTTTTTCTGAATTATTAAAGTCAAGTTGACTTTACCTCAAAAAATTTTTCTTTCATCTTATGATACCCATTTTTAAGTCCAATCACTTATTTATAAAGACAATACGACTTCATTGAAAAGTTTATCGACTTTTGGACTAGGAAAAAAAAACTTTATATTAGAGAAATGCGCCTTCTATGCTAAGCAAAATTTGCATTCGTATTTGAAAGACATGAAATCTTTGGCCTCACGACAATATTTTTTCAGTGTTGCCAAATCTTCATTATGTATCGAAATATTTGTATTTGGGAATTTTTAGTTTCAAGTGCGGGATAAAACAGGGTTTATGTTCAAAACTACATAAAAACTGTTTTACAAACATTGATATCAGGCCGACAAATTCCAGAAATTTTATTAGACATAATTATGTTTTTTTTTTTTGAATCGTTGAAGACATTTTCGTAGATTTAAGGAAAATCTGTTAGTTTAAAATTGCAAAAATTTCTTTAGTGCCACAGCAAAATTTACAAATTTTAGAAGTCCTGAAGTATTTTGTGGGAGATACGAATTTAACGAAATTTTCAATCTTTTCATATCTTTCCCTCCTTTTTAGTTCATTTAACTGGCATACGCAAAACATTAATAAAGTCAAGGAAACTTTCTTACAAAAATGTAATTCCATTCATAGAGGGTTAACTTTTTTGTTAAAACATCTACACGTATAAATTCCGCCGTTTTTATACCCTCCACCATAGGATTGGGGTATATTAACTTTGTCATTCCGTTTGTAACACATCGAAATATAGCTCTAAGACCCCATAAAGTATATATATAGCCCCCATATAAACGGTCCCCCATATTTGGCTTGCGAATCCCCTAGGAGAAGCAAATTTCATCCGATCCGGCGGAAATTTGGTACATGGTGTTAGTATAGGGTCTCTAACAACCATGCAAAAATTGGTCCACATCGGTCCATAATTATATATAGCCCCCATACAAACCGAACCCCCGATTTGGCTTTCGAGGCCTCTAAGAGAAGCAAATTTCATCCGATCCGGCTGAAATTTGATACATGCTGTTAGTATACGGTCTCTAACAACCATGCAAAAATTGGTCCACATCGGTTCATAATTATATATAGCCCCTATATAAACCGATACCCCCATTTGGCTTGCGGAGCCTCTAATAGAAGCAAATTTCATCCGATCCGGCTGAAATTTGGTACAGGGTGTGAGTATATGGTCTCAAACAACTATGCAAAAATTGGTCTACATCGGTCAATAATTCTATACAGCCCCCATATAAACCGACCTGAGATTTGCTCTTGGAAGAGCAAATTTCATCCGAGTCAGTTGAAATTTGGTACATTGTGCTAGTATATGGCCGTTAACAACCATGCCTAACTAGCTCCATATCGGTCTATTGTTATATATAGCCCTCAGATAAATCGATCCTCAATCACACAAAAATTGGTCCATATCAAGTTCATAATTGTATATGGCCCCCATATAAGCGACCCCCATATTTCAATTTTGGCTCTCTACGTATCGTGCAAAAAGTCCATATCGATTCGTAATTATTTCTAAGCTTACCTATACATAACTTTTTCGTCTAATATATACGATGTTAAGAAGTTTTAAGATACCACAACCCAAGTAATTCGATTATGGATGACATTCTTTCGTTGAATTTTCTACGCAATCCATGGTGGAGGGTACATAAGATTCGGCCTGGCCGAACTTACGGCCGTATATACTTATTTTGTTTCTTTTTTAACAGATTTTTCATTATTTCTGTTGTTGGTAAAATTTGAAATGAGCTGAAGCTTGTTGCTATTATCCCTCTATATTTCTAACTTTTTAAAGTCCAATTCTATCCATTTTTGCATGGTTTTAATGAAGACATCCTTCCCATTTAATTTTTTGATAATCTTGAATTGTCTTCAATTAGTATAGTGTCATTTTGCCACATAAATAGAAATTTTGGCGGTTTTCGTCAGATAAAATCTGGATGTTATTTCAATATAAAATAATATTTTGTACCGTATAAATCAAATAAACAAAAGTAATAAATTTTACCGATAAATATTCTGAGGGACCCCCTTAGCTACCAAATAATAAATAAATCGAACAACCAGTGTATAAACGAACATTTTCATTATATTCATGAAATGATTGTGTTAGCTCATTTTGTTTCTATCAGTGTAGAAACATACCAACAGTTACCTTGGGATATGTTACAAATTCTACTCACCATCAAGAAGATACTAAACTCTTCCTATTTGAAACCATCTTCAGGAAGCAATCCTTCACCCAAAAAAATTATAGAGAACAGTTTACCTGATTCAAGCCGTAGCGGTGTCAAAAGTACGGTAAGTACGGTTTTTCTAAATCCAAATACAAAATTCTTAATTTAATCCCGAAAATATTAAGTACAGATTCCTTAAGTTTAGAAATTTTCAATCGTGTTTGTGCTTCCTCTAAGTACGGGGAGTGCTTGATTCAAGCCTAGTGAAGCTCTGTTTAATCCTAAACTGTAATTGATTCAATCCGCATTTAACGCTTAACTTGAGCCAAACGAACTTGTTTTAAGCGGAATCAAGGCTTGGATCAATCTTTTTATACCCTCCACCATAGAATGGGGGTATGTTAACTTTGTCATTCCGTTTGTAACACATCGAAATATTGCTCTAAGACCCCATAAAGTATATATATTCTGGGTCGTGGTGAAATTCTGAGTCGATCTGAGCATGTCCGTCCGTCCTTCCTTCTGTTGAAATCACGCTAACTTCCGAACGAAACAAGCTATCGACTTGAAACTTGGCAAAAGTAGTTGTTATTGATGTAGGTCGGATGGTATTGAAAATGGGCCATATCGGTCCACTTTTACGTATAGCCCCCATATAAACCGACCCCCAAATTTGGCTTGCGATTGCTCTAAGAGAAGCAAATTTCATCCGATCCGGCTGAAATTTGGTACATAGTGTTAGTATGTGGTCTCTAACAACCACGCAAAAATTGGTCCATATCGGTCCACTTTTACGTATAGCCCCCATATAAACGGACCCCCAAATTTGGCTTGAGGTTGCTCTAAGAGAAGCAAATTTCATCCGATCCGGCTGAAATTTGGTATATGGTCTCTAACAACCACGCAAAAATTGGTCCATATCGGTCCATAATTATATATAGCCCCCATATAAACCGTTCCCCAGATTTGATCTCCGGAGCTCTTAGAGGAGCAAAATTCATCCGATCCGGTTGAAATTTGCAACGTAGTGTTAGTATAAGGCCGCTAATAACCATGCCAAAATTGGTCCATATCGGTCTATAGTTATATATAGAATTTTATTTCTATAGAAAATTTTATCCAAATTTTATTTCTATAGAACATTTTTCCAAATTGTACTTCTATCGAAAATGTTGTCAAAATTTTATTTTGTCAAAATTTTATTTCTATAGAAACTTTAAACTTAATTATATACGTATTTAATCGGCCTTTTTATACCCTCCATCATAGGATGGGGGTATATTAACTTTGTCATTCCGTTTGTAACACATCGAAATATTGTTCTAAGACCCCATAAAGTATATATATTCTGGGTCGTGGTGAAATTCTGAGTCGATCTAAGCATGTCCGTCCGTCCGTCCGTCCGTCTGTTGAAATCACGCTAACTTCCGAACGAAACAAGCTATCGACTTGAAACTTGGCACAAGTAGTTGTTATCGATGTAGGTCGGATGGTATTGAAAATGGGCCATATCGGTCCACTTTTACGTATAGCCCCCATATAAAGGGACCCTCAGATTTGGCTTGTGGAGCCTTTAACAGAAGCATATTTCATCCGATCCGGCTGAAATTTGGTATATGGTGTTGGTATATGGTCTCTAACAACCATGCAAAAATTGGTCCACATCGGTCCATAATTATATATAGCCCCCATATAAACCGATCCCCAGATTTGGCTTGTGGAGCCTCTAAGAGAAGCATATTTCATCCGATCCGGCTGAAATTTGGTACATGGTGTTGGTAGATGGTCTCTAACAATCATGCAAAAATTGGTCTACATCGGTCCATAATTATATATAGCCCCCATATAAACCGATCCCCAGATTTGATTTGTGGAGCCTCTAAGAGAAGCATATTTCATCCGATCCGGCTGAAATTTGGTACATGGTGTTGGTAGATGGTCTCTAACAATCGTGCAAAAATTGGTCCACATCGGTCCATAATTATATATAGCCCCCATATAAACCGATCCCCAGATTTGGCTTGTGGAGCCTCAAAGAGAAGCATATTTCATCCGATCCGGCTGAAATTTAGTACATGATGTTGGTATATGGTCTCTAATAACCATGCAAAAATTGGTCCACATCGGTCCAGAATTATATATGGACCCCATATAAACCGATCTCCAGATTTGGCTTGCGAAGCCCCAAAGAGAAGCAAATTGCATCCGATCCGGCTGAAATTTGGTACTTGGTATTGTTATATGGTCTCTAATAACCATGCAAAAATTGGTCCACATCGGTTCGTAATTATATATAGCCCCCATATAAGCCGATCCCCAGATTTGGCTTGCGAAGTCTCCAAGAGAAGCAAATTTCATCCAATCCGGTTGTAATTTTGAACATGGTGTTAGTATATGATCTTTAACAACCGTGCCAGAATTGGTCCATATCGGTACATAATTATATATAGCCCCCATATAAAACGTTCTCCAGATTTGACCTCCGGAGCCTCTTGGAGGAGCAAAATTCATCCGATCCGGTTCAAATTAGGAACGTGGTGTTAGTATATGGTCGCTAACAACCATACAACAATTGGTCCAATCACTCAAAAATTGGTCCATATCGATTCATAACCATGGTTGCCACTAGAGCCAAAATTAATCTACCAAAATTTTATTTATATAGAAAATTTTGTCAAAATTTTATTTCTAGAGAAAATTTTGTTAAAATTTTTTTCGGTTCACAATAAAATTTTCATCATTGTCAAAATTTTATTTCTATAGAAAATTTTGTTCAAATTTTATTCGGTTCATAATCATGGTTGCCACTCGAGCCAAAAATAATCTACCAAGATTTTATTTCTACAGAATATTTTGTCAAAAGTCTATTTCTATAGAAAATTTTGTTAAAATTTTATTTCTGTAGAAATTTTTATCAAAATTTTCTTTCTATAGAAAATTTTGTCAAAATTTTTATTTCTATAGAAAATTTTGTTAAAATTTTATTTCTGTAGAAAATTTTGTCAAAATTTTATGTCTACTTTGTCAAACTGAATTATATACGTATTGGATCGATCTTTTTTGATTTAATATATACCACGTATGGACTTACATACAATTTAGAAGATGGTGTTAGGAGGTTTTAAGATACCTTGCCATCGGCAAGCGTTACCGCAACTTAAGTAATTCGATTGTGGATGGCAGTGTTTAGAAAAAGTTTCTACGCAATCCATGATGGAGGGTACATAAGCTTCGGCCTGGCCGAACTTACGGCCGTATATACTTGTTTAGTTTAATATATATCACGTATGGACTATGTGGTATATATTACGGTGTTAGAAAGTTTTAAGATACCGCAACCCAAGTAATTCGATTGTGGGTGACAGTCTTCAGTAGAAATTTCTACGCAATCCATGGCGGAGGGTACATAGCTTCGGCCTGGCCGAACTTACGGCCGTATATACTTGTTTATTCTTGATTTAATCCCGAACCGTATTCGATGTTATTTTATATGCATTTGATTTTATTATGATTTGTACTAACCCTGTACCAATAAACAAAAATTGGTTCATATATTTTTCAAATTTATTATTTGTATATATCAATACATACATTTTTAATGCAAAAAAAAAATACTTAAAATAGGACAATAGAGAATACATATAATACATCTAGGTGATAAAGTAGTTACATATATTTATAATATCTGTAATTGATTCAAGTACAAAATAAATTATGTTATTAAAAAAATATATAAAAAATAATACAAATATAAAAATTAAATAATATAATACAAAATACAAAGATATATGCATTTTTATTTACCAAGTCAGCAACAGTATGAGAAAATTTGGACCAGAAAGCAAGAAAATCAACGGAATTCATCTTTTGGAGGTCTCGTCGCCTTAAATAGTAAGTTTTCCTGCAATGTGGAACGCTGTTCGGATTCGGCTATGAAAAGGAGGCCCCTTGTCATTGGGCTTAACATGGAATCGGGCAGCACTCAGTGATAAGAGAGCAGTGCACCAATATGGTATCACAATGGACTGAAGAGTCTAAGTGAGCCTGATACATCGGGCTGCCACCTAACCTAAGTTTGCCTCTACTTACACATACGTCGGTCCAATCCATTCACGCTCCTTTAAAACTGAGGGGACGAATTTTCACTTCCTAAGACCTCTGATAATTCGGTTTTTGAACTTTTGGAGAAGCTGCGACGTCGTCTCTTAAATGTAAAGATGTATATATGCACAATCAATTTAAATTCTATGCAATATATAGAAATACACGTTTTAAAATAATAATTTTAATATTACTTACCTTTTAAATATTGTATGCCAGGGATGGAAAATACAATTTTTAAGGAAGTACAAAAAAGGTATTTTTTGAGCGGAAAGGTACTTTTTACTAAATTTCAACAAAAATTTCACTCGAAGATTATTGTCAAGAGACTGAATTTTAAAGAAAATAAAATTTTGACCAAATTTTCTATATAAATAAAATTTTGCAAAAAATTTTCTATAGAAATAAAATTTTGCAAAAAAAATCTACAGAAAAAAATTTTGCAAAATTTTTTCTATAGAAATAAAATTTTGCAAAAATTTCCTATAGAAATAAAATGTTTACAAAATTTTCAATTGAAATAAAATTTTGACAAAATTTTCTATAAAAATAAAATTTTGCAAAAATTATATATAGAAATAAAATTTTGACAATATTTTCTACCAAAATAAAAAATCGATCGATATAGAATCGCATTCTTTTTTCGACTAAAACATTCTTGAAGTTCAATAAAATCCTGTTTTTGACTATGTCTTTTACAAAATCGAGATTTTCTTCCCACATGAACATGTCTGTTTTGCTATATTTGTAAAAGGCTATTAGCAAATAAGATTGATAAAGACTTTCTCAAAATATTAAAATATTGTGTCAAAGCTATTGTACCATAAATCTGATATCGACTCAAAAATGTCTACACAAAAGGTACTAAATCCTTCGCGGGGGTACTACGGTACTGACCGGGGTGAAAAAGTATTGAAAAAAGTACTATAGTACTGCATTTTCCATCCCTGTTGTATGCTGCCTCCACTTCTATTTTTTAAATATTTATTGATTTATCTTCCTTGTGAGGAGACAATAAATATTCGCTGTCAAATCAGATAATAATACTAAAAGAATTTCGCAAACAAAATGCAAGCGAAGCCAAGAAACACAATCTCGAAGTCCAACATTACACATATACACACCCACAATGCTTCATACATGCGAACACACATAAACCAAAAACCTTTATACTATTTGCTATCACTCATAAAGAAATATCAAGTTAAAGTTTTCTTATTTTAAGCCATAGTCGGTTTAAGATAGCAAACAAAATGCAAGCCAACCAACAACACTAACACTAAAAGCCAAACATTAAATTGAAAATTCTCTGTACGAGTACATGTAAGAAAAAAACAGTTTTCGGGGGTTGAAAATCTATGAGAGTATCGAGGAGAGCAAACTTTAGTTTGCGCTCTCATAAGCTAACTCTCACAACCGAATTAAGTAACAGTTTTCTTTTTTTTAACTCAAAACAAGCTTAAATCCAACTTTAGGTACTTGAATTGTACAAATAAGCACACTCTGTACTTCATATGAGTATAACTTAGTATTTTCGTACTTAAAATTTTAAGCGCGGATTCAGGCTAAAAATATAAATTTGAAACTTGCAGAAATTAAGTAATGCAAAGATTGTCGTATTTCTCCTAAAATAATTTTTTTGTCTAAATTTTTTTCAGAACATTTGTGAGCAACTTAAATAGAATTTTGTATTTCAACTAAGTTTCATTTTGCTAAAATAAACGAAACCATGCGGTTTTTGGCCTACAATTATTCAAATTCTTGTCACTTTCCAATTCTGATAAAATGTTCTCCCATTTTGTCCATATTTTGCAGAACCTCCACTGCGCTTAATTGATGACCAGGAACGAGATGTTGGTGATCGATATTACAAGACAGGCAGCACCA
This sequence comes from Haematobia irritans, assembly GCF_050003625.1. Classification (NCBI taxonomy): domain Eukaryota; kingdom Metazoa; phylum Arthropoda; class Insecta; order Diptera; family Muscidae; genus Haematobia; species Haematobia irritans. The sequence goes on along the minus strand of NC_134399.1, from coordinate 54,534,142 downwards.
TAGATTTACAATGTCAAGTATCCCGTAGCTTTTTATATAAAGAAAAACAAACCATTTTAAAATCCCTCAAGCCTTTAAATGGCCACAGTAGTAGTAGCTCCAGCAGCAGTACCACCGCCGGCGGAACTAGCACTCTCAGTGGAGCTGGAAGCAATTTGAACACGAACAACAACAACAGCAGTAGTAGCGGTAGCAACAGCAATCAAACTAAAACGTCAGCCAGCAGCAATGGTGATGGTGGCACTGGCGCCATTAATGGCTTTGCATCTACCATTAATGGGCAATTCCCCAGCAACACCAACAGCAGCAACCAACAACAACGTTATAGTGCCACAGATGACCAGACCACAGCGCTGGAAAACGAATTCAGCAATTTAGTGTTCTGGTCAAAGGACGATGAGGACCTGCCGCCAGCAGCCATGAAACGTTTAAGGTAAATATTTAGCAATTTGTTGTTTTCCCCCATGTGGGTGTTTGTATGCGAATCCGAAAATAGCAGAAAGACAATGATAGAGAGAGAGAGCTACAATGAATTCGTTTGTGTGCTTGTGTTGTTTATACTGCAGTACGAGTATCTGATGAGCATTTTCAATTTAACACAGTGAACATTTTTGTAATTAAGTTAAGCGACAAGTGTGACTATTATTAACAGTTTCCTCTCCTACTCACACATACACGCACACACACCAAGTGTTTACTTTTCATGTATACTCTTGCGAACACTTGAAAATAGGCCCAACACAAATAGCGGAACAATGAAGGCATTTTGGTAAACAAAAATATCCCCCAATTACCCAATTTAAAAAACGAGTGTGGCAAACACATATACTTATATGCAAAACAAATTATTGACAGTTTATCGAAAGAATTTATATTGTAAAAGTAGGCTTGAAGTTTTCTTTAGTTTTTTTGCATATGGGGGATAATATTTAAGTGGTAGCGGATATACTTAAATAAAAAGTAATTTATTGGAAAATGTAAACTTTAAGCGAAAAAAAAAATAAAAATAAAGGTGTTTACTAACTGAGCCAAGGAATTAATTTTATCGTTAGTAGGTTACGAAAAACAATATGTTATTTCTCCCAAACGCCTATTTTTGTCATATCGCTTAGCAATTACAAATAGCTCCCACACAGTGTAGCCAATAGTTTCGCAGCTTTTGTCCCCTTTAACCCAGATATGCCGACGGGCCGTTATATTCTGTAGCACACCAACAAGTAGATTAGAAAATTTAAAGCACTGTAAACGCAGAAACCTGAACATAACAGGTGTACTACATGTAGTACGGTCGGCATATCTGGGTTAAATTTGTCACCACTCTATAAAAATCAATAATAAGGAAATGTTTTGCTTATCGGCATTTTATTCAATGGACTCAGTGATGCCATTTTCGTGCTTTTTCTGTTATTCTGCGTTTCCATTTAGTGCGGTTTATCAATTTGTATAGTTTGATCGATGGCATCAAATAAAAAATTAAATTAAATTAAATTAAATTAAAAAATTCGTATAATAGAAATAACAAATAGACTCCATTCAAACACTCGAGAATATTTCCATTCAAATCAATACCAATTTCAAAATTTATCTGACGCTATTACAAAGCCTTTTAAGCTGTCAATATTCTAATGCCAAAGTGCACTGACGAAAAAGGCTGGTTTTCATATGTTTCGATGCAAAAATTTTAGATGTTTGGAACTCAAATTGTTAGCACATTATTTTTAAGCGCATACATATAAACTAGCACATCCCAGCATGTTTTTTTTTGCTGGAATGTGCTATCGCTATAGACCCGTACCAATCTCGTATTGTCGCGTAAAAAATAAATACTCTTTAAAAATTGATTTCAAAGGAAGACAAGTTTTTCAATTGTCACTTTACACAAAGCTAGAAGCTGAGTCTTTTTTATTATTCAGCATTCAAGTCCTTTCAGAGATGCCAACTCCCGAATGGCAAAAAGCACCCCAATTCGTATTAAAAACAATATTCACGCCATTTTAAATTCAGACTTTTTTAAAAAAGAACAAGTATATACGGCCGTAAGTTCGGCCAGGCCGAAGCTTATGTACCCTCCATCATGGATTGCGTAGAAACTTTTTCTAAACACTGCCATCCACAATCGAATTACTTAAGTTGCGGTAACGCTTGCCGATGGCAAGGTATCTTAAAACCTCCTAACACCATCTTCTAAATTGTATGTAAGTCCATACGTGGTATATATTAAATCAAAAAAGATCGATCCAATACGTATATAATTCAGTTTGACAAAGTAGACATAAAATTTTGACAAAATTTTCTACAGAAATAAAATTTTCACAAAATTTTCTATAGAAATAAAAATTTTGACAAAATTTTCTATAGAAAGAAAATTTTGATAAAAATTTCTACAGAAATAAAATTTTAACAAAATTTTCTATAGAAATAGACTTTTGACAAAATATTCTGTAGAAATAAAATCTTGGTAGATTATTTTTGGCTCGAGTGGCAACCATGATTATGAACCGAATAAAATTTGAACAAAATTTTCTATAGAAATAAAATTTTGACAATGATGAAAATTTTATTGTGAACCGAAAAAAATTTTAACAAAATTTTCTCTAGAAATAAAATTTTGACAAAATTTTCTATATAAATAAAATTTTGGTAGATTAATTTTGGCTCTAGTGGCAACCATGGTTATGAATCGATATGGACCAATTTTTGAGTGATTGGACCAATTGTTGTATGGTTGTTAGCGACCATATACTAACACCACGTTCCTAATTTGAACCGGATCGGATGAATTTTGCTCCTCCAAGAGGCTCCGGAGGTCAAATCTGGAGAACGTTTTATATGGGGGCTATATATAATTATGGACCGATATGGACCAATTCTGGCACGGTTGTTAAAGATCATATACTAACACCATGTTCAAAATTACAACCGGATTGGATGAAATTTGCTTCTCTTGGAGACTTCGCAAGCCAAATCTGGGGATCGGCTTATATGGGGGCTATATATAATTACGAACCGATGTGGACCAATTTTTGCATGGTTATTAGAGACCATATAACAATACCAAGTACCAAATTTCAGCCGGATCGGATGCAATTTGCTTCTCTTTGGGGCTTCGCAAGCCAAATCTGGAGATCGGTTTATATGGGGTCCATATATAATTCTGGACCGATGTGGACCAATTTTTGCATGGTTATTAGAGACCATATACCAACATCATGTACTAAATTTCAGCCGGATCGGATTAAATATGCTTCTCTTTGAGGCTCCACAAGCCAAATCTGAGGATCGGTTTATATGGGGGCTATATATAATTATGGACCGATGTGGACCAATTTTTGCACGATTGTTAAAGACCATCTACCAACACCATGTACCAAATTTCAGCCGGATCGGATGAAATATGCTTCTCTTAGAGGCTCCACAAGCCAAATCTGGGGATCGGTTTATATGGGGGCTATATATAATTATGGACCGATGTGGACCAATTTTTGCATGATTGTTAGAGACCATCTACCAACACCATGTACCAAATTTCAGCCGGATCGGATGAAATATGCTTCTCTTAGAGGCTCCACAAGCCAAATCTGGGGATCGGTTTATATGGGGGCTATATATAATTATGGACCCATGTGGACCAATTTTTGCATGGTTGTTAGAGACCATATACCAACACCATATAATAAAATTTCAGCCGGATCGGATGAAATATGCTTCTGTTAGAGGCTCCACAAGCCAAATCTGAGGGTCCCTTTATATGGGGGCTATACGTAAAAGTGGACCGATATGGCCTATTTTCAATACCATCCGACCTACATCGATAACAACTACTTGTGCCAAGTTTCAAGTCGATAGCTTGTTTCGTTCGGAAGTTAGCGTGATTTCAACAGACGGACGGACGGACGGACGGACGGACGGACATGCTTAGATCGACTCAGAATTTCACCACGACCCAGAATATATATACTTTATGGGGTCTTAGAACAATATTTCGATGTGTTACAAACGGAATGACAAAGTTAATATACCCCCATCCTATGATGGAGGGTATAAAAAGTTAAAGTTATATAAACATTTTGTACTATTGTTATTAACATACAAAAGCCAGCAAGTATACATGCAGAGAAGAAACATGATTGTCACAATCATATTCGAAGAGCAAATAATATGATATGAGCTATTTTTGCGGCGACCATGTAACATTTTCACCTGCAGCCATGTTGGCTCAGTGAACATGGTTCTAAGAGAAATAAAGTTGTCCTCATCTAAAATGTTATTACATTGATAAAAAGAATTTTGCTTGAATCCAAATACAATGGCGACGATCTAAAATGTTATAGTATTCGTCAAAAATGTTTTTCTTCCAGTTAAAAGAACATGGTCACAACCTAAAATGTTTTGATCTTCATGAAAAAACCTTTTTCGTCGTCGAAAAAAGGACGCCACTTGAGAAAAGAAAACACAAAATTAAATTCATTTATTTGTTTTTATTTATTTATAGACTAATTCATTGTTTATTTGTATTTACTATGTCACGCAAGCAAACATCACATATTTTTACATTCTATTTTGGTTCAATTTCAACAATAAGTAATCATTCCAAATTTACTTCGTGCCCATCAAATATACCAATGCAGACATCATGTAACTACAAAGAAAAATAAATTATACCATATATCAAAATGCAGAACAAAAAACAGGTACATGTTTTCAATTACACTTCCCTTACTTGTGTTCACATAAAACCACGTGCCACTTCTGAATAAATAAACTAACACAAAACACAGTAATTCCGTATTATCCGTCCATTCCAAGAAATAATCAACACACGACTGACGCGCAAAATGAAAATCGTGTGTACCTGCTCAATGTTTTTATAAAATTCTTTTCGCTGCAAAAAAAAAATAAAAAAGTAAATGGCCACGAAAACAATGTACATGGTCTTTATGGCCATGTAATGGTTCTAGGCATGTCTATACGTAACCCATAAAAATACTTTTTTCCCTGCAAAAAAGTAAAAAAAAATAATGGTCAGGTACATGCATTTCCCGACCATGTAATGGTCTCAAATTCTATCATTTAAATAATAGAACATGTTTGCGGCATTTGAGAGCCATTGAAATGCTTATTGCCAAAGTATATTTTTCTCCGCTCGAAAATTATTTTTACAAAGGCAAAATACATGGTTTTCGCGACAATTACATAGGAAATCAGTCATATGACGTCATAAGCCCATGTTAAAAATCGCTTCTGTGCCAATTTGACCCCACTTCCGGATCCAAAACCAAACAAGTAAGGAAAGTCTAAAGTCGGGCGGGGCCGACTATATTATACCCTGCACCACTTTGTAGATCTAAATTTTCGATACCATATCACATCCGTCAAATGAAATGAAAGGTTTGTCCCAAATACATACATTTAAATATCACTCGATTTATACAGAATTTGATAGACTTTTACAAAATCTATAGACTCAAAATTTAAGTTGGCTAATGCACTAGGGTGGAACACAATTTTAGTAAAAAATATGGGAAACATTTAAATCTGAAGCAATTTTAAGGAAACTTCGCAAAAGTTTATTTATGATTTATCGCTCGATATATATGTATTTGAAGTTTAGGAAAATTAGAGTCATTTTTACAACTTTTCGACCAAGCAGTGGCGATTTTACAAGGAAAATGTTAGTATTTTGACCATTTTTGTCGAAATCAGAAAAACATATATATGGGAGCTATATCTAAATCTGAACCGATTTCAACCAAATTTGGCGCACATGTTTATATTACTAATTGTACTCCTAGTGCAACATTTCAACCAAATTGGGCCACAACTCTGGCTTCCGGGGCATATAAGTCCATATCGGGCGAAAAATATATATGGAAGCTATATCTAAATCTCAACCGATTTCAATCAAATTTGGCACATATGACTATACTACCAATTGTACTCCTTGTGTAAAATTTCAAGCTAATTGGGATAAAACTCTGGCTTCTGGGTCCATATAAGTGCGTATCGGGCGAAAGATATATATGGGAACTATATCTAAATCTAAATCGATTTCAACCAAATTTGGCGCACATAGCTACAATGCTAAATATACTCCCTGTGCAAGATTTCAACCAAATTGGGCCAAAACTCTGGCTTTCAGGACCATATTAGTCCATATCGGGCGAAAGATATATATGGGAGCTATATCTAAATCTGAACCGATTTCAATCAAATTTTGCACACTTGACTATACGACTAAGTGTTATGTTTGTACAAAATTTCAAGCAAATCGGTATAAAACTCTAGCTGCTGGGTCCATATTAGTGCATATCGGGCGAAAGATATATATGGGAGCTATATCTAAATCTGAACCGATTTCTTCCAAAATCAATAGGGTCCTATTCTGACCTAAATTAGGAACATGTGCCAAATTTGATGGCGATTGGACTTAAATTGCGACCTAGACTTTGATCACAAAAATGTGTTCACAGACAGACGGACGGACGGACGGACAGACGGACATGGTTATATCGACTCAGGGATCCACCCTGAGCATTATTGCCAAAGACACCATATGTCTATCTCGTCTCCTTCTGGGTGTTACAAACATATGCACTAACTTATAATACCCTGTTCCACAGTGTGGCGCAGGTTATAAAAACATTTTCACTACTTTTTAAGCGACGCTATTGGCGTGATTGCAACAGATGGACAAAGGGACATCGCTAGATCGAATCAGAATTTCACCAAATTCCATAATATATATATACCATGTTATGAGATCAATATTTCGATGTGTTATAAACAGAATGTTGGCATACCCCCCATCCTATGATGGAGGGAATAAAAAGAAAATAATATTCGAGATCCTACTGTGACTGTTTGTTAACATAGCATCATAAAGGGTGATTTGTTAAGAGCTTGATAATTTTTAAAAAAAAAAACGCATAAAATTTGCAAAATCTCATCGGTTCTTTATTTGAAACGTTAGATTGGTCCATGACATTTACTTTTTGAAGATAATTTCATTTAAATGTTGACCGCGGCTGCGTCTTAGGTGGTCCATTCGGAAAGTCCAATTTTGGGCAACTTTTTCGAGCATTTCGGCCGGAATAGCCCGAATTTCTTCGGAAATGTTGTCTTCCAAAGCTGGAATAGTTGCTGGCTTATTTCTGTAGACTTTAGACTTGACGTAGCCCCACAAAAAATAGTCTAAAGGCGTCAAATCGCATGATCTTGGTGGCCAACTTACCGGTCCATTTCTTGAGATGAATTGTTCTCCGAAGTTTTGCCTCAAAATGGCCATAGAATCGCGAGCTGTGTGGCATGTAGCGCCATCTTGTTGAAACCACATGTCAACCAAGTTCAGTTCTTCCATTTTTGGCAAAACAAAAAGTTTGTTAGCATCGAACGATAGCGATCGCCATTCACCGTAACGTTGCGTCCAACAGCATCTTTGAAAAAATACGGTCCAATGATTCCACCAGCGTACAAACCACACCAAACAGTGCATTTTTCGGGATGCATGGGCAGTTCTTGAACGGCTTCTGGTTGCTCTTCACTCCAAATGCGGCAATTTTGCTTATTTACGTAGCCATTCAACCAGAAATGAGCCTCATCGCTGAACAAAATTTGTCGATAAAAAAGCGGATTTTCTGCCAACTTTTCTAGGGCCCATTCACTGAAAATTCGACGTTGTGGCAGATCGTTCGTCTATTCATGATGAAATGTCAAAGCATACTGAGCATCTTTCTCTTTGACACCATGTCTGAAATCCCACGTGATCTGTCAAATACTAATGCATGAAAATCCTAACCTCAAAAGAATCACCCTTTATAATCAGCTGCAATTCGTGTGTACAATACGAATCAGCCAATTTTACTCTGTGAACATCAGTTCTTCATACATTCCTTTAGAGATGGACTAGGATTGTTGACAATATGTTTTTGCGATGGGCTAGGATTCTTGACAATATGTTTTTGCGAGGAAGAGGTTCATTATATTTTCCCCTATTTTGGCAGTAATACCGTCAAACTGTACATGCAAAATTAATCCTGTTTACATTTTATGGCTCCTACATGCATGAATTTGTCTAAATCTTTGAATCGGCCATACAAAAAAGCTAATCCAATTTTGTGCTTGACGATAACGTCTGTTCCCATATGACATTATTACACATTAGTGACATCAATGCTAATTGCTCAAAGGTTGTAACCTCTGGCATGACGATGTTCACGCCGATGGCAGCAAAATCAAATATTCCACAACTCTGTCATACTTGAAGAATAAATTGCACTTTGAATATTTGTGGCTACATAACAACAGGACGTACTGCCACGACGGAAAAGCAAATTGAGGATCCCTTGGCGTCCACGGGAAATCTCACATACGCATAGTTCACATGCAATCCCAAGCGTGGAATGACAACCTTAATGTAAATTGCATTTGAAGCATTCAATGCAAAGGACTAATATGGGACTTTGCCTAATGGGACACAACTGAAAATTATTACTAGAGCGTAGTTGAGTGGAAACTTGAGAGTCAATGTTACTTTGGACTTTAGAAAGCAAGATGACAATACCCTGGGACAGACAGTTAGACACAATGGCGAATGTTCTGGCATCATCCATTCATTCATTCTCCCATTCATTTCTTCATTCATTAAAAAGCCATTATATTCGAAATAAATTCAAATGAGGATACACTTGGCAGCATACCTCAATTAGCCTCACCACCACTGGCCAATGCCTCAAGCTGTTTTGGTGTTGTTTGGAGCCTGGAGTCAATTTTGATCAGGAATTAATGAGCCTTGAGTGGAGATAATGAGACCACAACAGAACCACTACTAATGTTGTTGTTGATGATGTTCCCGTACGATATTCATACGGAAGCCAACCCAAGGATGCTAACTTTAAATTTGGCTTTTAAACCGCTAATGGGCTCGGACTACATTGGCATGTGTGGCTACCATTCAAATCGCTAGAATAGAGGAGTACTGTAATGACTGAAAGGTACATGAGGAATAAATGAAAACATAGATAAATGATTGCGAGAATAAAATCTCTTTGCCAAACTATGATTATACGTTTTGTCGTCTACAGAATAAGGGATTGTGGTCTAAAGATAAAAGTTCCAATGGAAAATATTTTACTCTATAGCTAAATTTTGTATAAATTAGCTACGGAATTTATTTTAATGAGTTCGTTCTTACTACTCTTAGAGGGTATTTAAAACAATGCAACGTTCATATGACCAATGTCATTTGAGTTTGAAGTAAATACATTCACCAAAGAGTGTTTGCTTTATGGGCGATTTTTTGAGGGTGTAGCTACAAAAACTACCTCATGTTTCTGTTACATGCTGAAGCTACACGAATTTGTGGAATCAAAATGATTAGACCTATTTGAAAGGGGAATTAAATAAACATAATTGATCTAAATTCGTAAGGTTTTTCTTAGTTCTTCTAATTTAATTAAGTTAATCAAACTTTTAACTTTACATAACCAAACAAAAACTAAATTACGGAAATGTTTGACCTTAGCACTAACATAAGCAGCCGTGACATCACCAAGGAATGAACCCTCTAATGTTAAAAACACATAGAACCCCCACCATAGGATGGGGGTATATTAACTTTGTCATTCCGTTTGTAACACATCGAAATATTGCTCTAAGACCCCATAAGGTATATATATTCTGGGTCGTGGTGAAATTCTGAGTCGATCTGAGCATGTCCGTCCGTCCGTCCGTCCGTCTGTTGAAATCACGCTAACTTCCGAACGAAAGAAGCTATCGACTTGAAACTTGGCACAAGTAGTTGTTATTGATGTAGGTCGGATGGTATTGCAAATGGGCCATATCGGTCCATAAACGGACCCCCAAATTTGTCTTGCGAGGACTCTAAGAGAAGCAAATTTCATCCGATCCGGCTGAAATTTGGTACATGGTGTCAGCATATGATCTCTAACAACCACGCAAAAATTGGCTCACATCGGTCCATAATTATATGGTATATGGTATGTGGTATATGTTATCCAACAACCATGCCGGAATTGGTTCATATCAGTCGCTTATTATATATAGCCCCCATATAAACCGATCCCCAGATTTGACCTCCGGTGCCTTTTGGAGAAGCAAAATTCATCCGATCTGGTTGAAATTTGGTACGTGGTGATATTATATGATATTTAACAGCCATGCAAAAAGTAGTCCATATCAGTCAATAATCATATATAGCCCCCATATAAACCGATCCCGAGATTTGGTTTTGGATCCTCTTGGAGGAGCAAGTTCAAATTTGGTACATTGTGCTAGTATACGGCCGTTAACAACCATGCCTAACTAGGTCCATATCGGTCTATAGTTATATATAGCCCTCAGTTAAATCGATCCCCAATCACAAAAAATTGGTCCAAATCAAGTTCATAATTGTATATAGCCCCCATATAAGCGATCCCCATATTTCAATTCTGGCTCTCTACCTCGTATGGAGTAACTCATAATTTAGAAAACGTTTTTAAGTAGTTTTAAGATACCACAACCCAAGTAATTACGTTGTGGATGACAGTCTTTCGTAGAAGTTTCTACACAATCCATGGTGGAGGGTACATAAGATTCGGTCTGACTGAACTTACGGCCGTATATACTTGTCGTTTAATGTTAAAGAAGTTTTTAAAAATGCATTTGGAGTGCTCACCAATATAGAAATTATTTATATCTTATCTAGACTAAAGGCTCTGCTTTAAATTAACTTCAAAAAATAAATCGAGACTAATAATAGAGTTTGGTGTCGTTTTCGAATGTCCTCCTAAGTGGACATCTGTAGCCAAAGCTTTAAGAGTTCACCGTTAAACGGTTTTGAACCATTGCAAAAGGCTGGGTATAAAAACTGAAGTTCGATGTTTGAGTACCATATGAATTGTCTGTAACATGAGACAAAAAGGGGATCAAATAACTATGACAATAATGCGTGAGAAAAATCACGGTGAAGCTAAACAAATTGTGGGATTGGAAATTTTTACTGAAACAAGTCGGTAGTTAAACTAATGCTAAATTTAACTTACTTTTGCAAACGAAATTATTTGAGTTAGTTAAATTAATTTTCTTCGAAATTTTCCATAGGCCAATGCAATTTTCACACAAAAAGTTTTATAAAAAGTCTATAAAATTTAATTGAAAAATAAAATACTTCCCACAGGATTAACCTTCATATACATACTTCATAAACACAATGATTACGTTTTAATGGTAATCTATGATAGATAATCAGAAATTATAAAAGCGATTCATATTGTTTATAGTTTTTAAAACCATTCTGAAGTACAGCCTGAAAACAACGAAAAAAATTTGTTTTGTTGCCAGCACGCTCTAACATAAAACACACAAAAAATTATTACCGAAATTTTTTCAATTAATCACTTAATTGAATTTGGAAACGGATTCAATTAATATGTTAATTGATTCAATTAATTATTTAATCAAATCCGAATAAAAACCAATTAAAAAAATGATTGATATAATTTTCAATTACAAACGTGATTGAAAATTTTCCGTTTTCAATTACACATGTGATTAATCCAATCACCTTTGTGATTGAAATTGAATAATTTTGAGCAATAGAAGGAGCGAAAAGAGAACAAGAGAATGGGTATTTATTCAACAATGTATGCTGGAGAGATCAGTCTGTTGAACTAACTCGTAACGCAGTGTTGCCAGGTGATTTTTGATTCTTCCCCCCAAATCTTAAGAAAAAAAACCCTAAATTGGTCTAAGCTTTTTCAAAAACCCCCAAAAAATTTCAGAATATAAAACTACAAAAAGTGGTCCCAAAACTACGTGAAAAAAAATTCTGTAGTGATACACTTTAAAAATTAAATTTAACACAAATATATATCCTGAAAGAAGAGTTCTTTCCTGAGAAACGAAATTTTAGAAAAACTAAGTTTTCTTTTGATGCTAAATTTTTGTTTTCGTTTGAAGTAAATAAAAAATAAAATTTACTATTTAAGAAAATACTTTACAACAAAAGAGATTTTCGTTTGTTTAAAATTTCATCCCTGAGGAAATTATTTTTTCTATGGATGTAATAATACAATACGTATATCAATTTAAAAAGCGGACTTACTCTTAAAAAGCTTTCGCTGCTAAGTTAAAATACGATTGTTTTTAATTTTGTCAAATATTAAAAATGCCCTTTCATCAGAAGAGTTTAAAAAAGCTAACGAAAATAATGCTATTGGATACTTGTTTGTATTTAGGATCTTCTTGTTGACTTTCCGCATCTTTTTTCTCATAACTCATGCTAGAATTGTTCCGAATTTGCTAGAGAATTGCTCCACTTTATAAGGTCTGAAATAATTTTTTACCCCCAAAAATCCCCCCAAATAAATTTTACCCCTAAAAATCCCCCTAAACGTGAAAAAAACCCTAAATTTGGGGGGGGGGGAAACCCCTAACCTGGCAACACTGTCGTAACGAACGGCTGGGTTTTTGTTTTTCGCGTAAATTGAAAAAGATGATTGGCAACATTCTGTCTGCTGCATTCAAAATGTGTGCATAAATATTTTGAACGCAACAACAAATCATAGCAAAGGGTTGAAATAAATAAAGTGCGCAATAACAAATGGCCACGTGGTAAAGGTGTGAAAAAATATAAAGGGTGATACGGTCAAAATTTGGTCAATATAAACTTGACGTATTTCTTTCAATTTTGCATTTAAAAAACCTGAACACCCCTCATTTTGAGGGTGTGTGTGCGTAGAATTTTGCTCCTACTTTGATTTTGGAATTCACTCTTCAGTTGTCAAAATGCCGTCCAAGCAAGAAGAGCAGCGTATCAAAATTTTGCTCGCGCATCGCGAAAATCCGAGCTACTCGCACGCAAAGCTGGCAAAATCGCTAAAAGTTGCCAAATAAACCGTTACAAATGTAATTAAAGTGTTTGGGGAACGTTTGTCGACAGCCAGGAAGTCTGGATCGGGGGGAAATCGAAAACCGGAAGCCGCTGAGACGACAAAGAGAGTTGCCGGTAGTTTCAAGCGAAACCCTAACCTCTCTCTCCGAGATGCCGCAAATAAGCTGGGTGTATCGTCTACAACCGTGCATCGAGCCAAAAAACGAGCCGGACTATCGACTTACAAGAAGGTAGTGACTCCAAATCGCGATGATAAACAAAATACAACGGCCAAAGCGCGATCCCGGAGACTGTACACGACGATGCTGACGAAGTTTGACTGCGTGGTAATGGACGACAAAACCTACGTCAAAGCCGACTACAAGCAGCTTCCGGGACAGGAGTTTTATACGGCAAAAGGAAGGGGAAAGGTAGCAGATATTTTCAAGCACATAAAACCGTCAAAGTTCGCAAAGAAATATTTGGTTTGGCAAGCCATCTGTAGCTGTGGCTTGAAAAGCAGCATTTTCATAGCTTCCGGGACTGTCAACCAAGAAATTTACGTGAAGAGTGTTTGAATAAACGTCTGCTGCCTTTCCTGAAGAAACACGGTTGTTCCGTACTGTTTTGGCCGGATTTGGCATCTTGCCATTACGGTAAAAAGGCCATGGAGTGGTACGCCGCCAACAACGTGCAGGTGGTTCCCAAGGACAAGAACCCTCCCAACACGCCAGAGCTCCGTCCAATTGAGAAATACTGGGCTATTGTCAAGCGGAACCTAAAGAAGACCAAAAAAACTGCTAAGGACGAGCAGCAGTTCAAGGCAAACTGGCTCTCTGCGGCGAAGAAGGTGGACAAGGTGGCTGTATAAAATCTGATGGCAGGTGTCAAGCGTGAGGCCCGGCAATTCGGATTTGGAAAAGCGAAAGCCTAACTGAATATTTTCCTGAATTTTATGCTGATTGAACTTGAAAAAGAAATTTAATTTGATTTTTTAAATAAACGATTTCACCGATTTACACGCGTTTTCCCTTGACCAAATTTTGACCGTATCACCCTTTATGACAGAACGCATTTGAAATTACCTATGTTTGTGTTTTGTGGTGTTGTAAAAATGGAAAACAATCTACCTTTAAATAAAGTAGGAAATAATATTTATTGATAAATTAAGTAATTTAATAATCACATATTGTGACTTTCACTTGGGAAAAAAGCCTCTTATTTCTAAGACCAAAAAATGATATTCGCATTGCCGTGTCCATTTATCCAATTTTTTGCAACTAAGATTCATTACGGTAATTGTTCCGCCTTCTTCATCTGAAAGTTCACTTCCCCGGGGCGTTTTCACTAAAGATTAAAAATGTACACTAAATTTCTTGCGAATATATTAAAAACACCAATTTAACTCACCTCACCCATCTATGTTTATTATTCACAACGAAACTGTAATGAGCCTGTGCACTCTTCAGCGAAAAGAACGTAAATGTTGTTAATGTTTGCCCATCAGACAAGTTTTCTGTTGAACTTTTTACCGTTTGTTTTTCAAGACGCACACGCAAACATGTGCTTATTGCCATGCTTAGATGTGTATGTACAAATTACATAGACGCTACAGACGTATTAGAGAGAGTATGAAGAGACGTTTTAGAGAGAGAGAGAGAGAGTAAGGAGAGGCAGAAATACTCAAAGTCCCATTCGTATTATTAATGAACGTGTTTCATTAATATGACGAAATTAACAATTTAAAATTTATTTTTTAACGATCCATATCATTATATTAACGATCGCTTTCGTTTTATAAATGAAATTTTCAATTCCAGTTTCGGAGTATATAAAACAACTGTTTTAAGGTTGAAAAGTTTCCAAAAGCTACCCTCTATGTGCAAATGATTATATGTAATAATTTCATCTTGGAAACAATTTTTATACCCTCCACCATAGGATGGGGGTATATTAACTTTGTCATTCCGTTTGTAACACATTGAAATATTGCTCTAAGACCCCATAAAGTATATATATTCTGGGTCGTGGTGAAATTCTGAGTCGATCTAAGCATGTCCGTCCGTCCGTCCGTCTGTCCGTCTGTCCGGCTGTCCGTCCGTCTGTGGAAATCACGCTAACTTCCGAACGAAACAAGCTATCGACTTGAAACATGCCACAAGTAGTTGTTATTGATGTAGGTCGGATGGTATTGAAAATCGGCCATATCGGACCACGTTTACGTATAGCCCCCATATAAACCGATCCCCAAATTTGGCTTGGGGTGCCTCCTGGAGCAGCAAAATTCATCCGATCCGGTTGAAATTTGGTACCTGATGTTAGTATACGGCCTCTAACAACCATGCAAAAATTGGTCCATATCGGTCCATAATTATATATAGCTCCCATATAAACCGATCCCCAGATTTGACCTCCGGAGCCTCTTGGAGGAGCAAAATTCATCCGATCCGGTTAAAATTTAGTACGTGGTCTTACTATACGGTCTCTAACACCCATGCAAAAATTGGTCCATGTCGGTCCATAATTATATATAGCCCCCATATAAACCGATCCCCAGATTTGACCTCCGGAGCCTCTTGGAGGGGAAAAATTCATCCGATCCGGTTGAAATGTGGTACCTGATGTTAGTATACGGTCTCTAACAACCATGCAAAAATTGGTCCATATCGGTCCATAATTATATATAGCCCCCATATAAACCGATCCCCAGATTTGACCTCCGGAGCCTCTTGGAGGGGCAAAATTCATCCGATCCTGTTAAAATTTGGTACCTGATGTTAGTATACGGCCTCTAACAACCATGCAAAAATTGGTCCATATCGATTCATAATTATATATAGCTCCCATATAAACCGATCCCCAGATTTGAACTCCGGAGCCTCTTGGAGGAGCAAAATTCATCCGATCCAATTGAAATTTAGTACGTGGTGTTAGTATACAGTCTCTAACAACCATGCAAAAATTGGTCCATATCGGTCCATAATTATATATAGCAAAAGTCATCCGATGCGGTTGAAATTTGGTACATTTTGTCAATATATGGCCTCTAACAGCCATGTAAAAATTGGTCAATATCGGTCTTTAGTTATATATAGCCGATGACTTATTACACAAAAATTGGTCCATATCGCCAAAAATAATCTAGCAAAACTTTATTTCCATAGAAAATTTTGTCAAATTTTATTACTATAGAAAGTTGTGTCAAAATTTCATTTCTATAGAAAGTTTTGTCGAACGTTTATTTCTATAGAAATGTTTGTCAAAATTTTATTTCCATAGAAAGTTTTGTCAAAATTTTATTTTTATAGAAAATTTTGTAAAAAATTTATTTCTGTAGAAAATTTTGTCAAAATTTTATTTCTATAGAAAATTTTGTCAAGTTTTCATTTCTATAGAAAATTTTGTCAAACTATATTATATACGTATTTAATCGGCCTTTTTTTTTGTTTAATATATACTCCGTATGGGCTAACTTACTGTTCAATAATTCCCCAAGAAAAACAAAGTAAAAAAAAATAATGATCAGCAAAGGAAGAAAAAAAACGATATCAGAAAACCACAAAAACGCTGTAAGTAGAAGAAAGGGTTTTTATTAATTTCTAGTTCAGTTGAATGTCTTACAAGATGTTATCTGTTCGGCTGTCCAAATGGAATGACCGAGGCAATAAACTTTTTGTAGCAGCGGAGCGTTTAACAAATTTAAAAGAGCTTATTGTGTACAGCTATTTTATGATTTAGTACTCTTTTTTGTTGTAATACAAGTGTATGTATGATAACATTGAGCATGCATTAAATAGAGAGAGTGATAAAGAGAGAGTAATTTGACTAAATAATCAAACAAAAATGAGAGAGTTCAAATTGATATGCATTGAGTAAATAATATGATTTCAATTAAGAAAAAATATGACCAAATATGGTAATGACAAATATAGAATAGATAAAATTTCTTAGCACTAAATTACAGTGATACCTCAAACTAATATAACTTTCAGTATAAATATTGTAAAAAATATTTTGCATTGTAATGTCAGTATATTAGACTGGTGATGACCATAACTGGAAAGAATTTCGATGATTATGGTTGGATTTTCCAACACTTACAATTTAGAAGACAGTGTTAAAAAGTTTTACGATACCTTGCCATCTGCAAGTGTTATCGCAACCCAAGTAATTCGATTGTGGATGACAGCCTTTAGTAGAAGTTCCTACGCAATCCATGGTGGAGGGTACATAAGATTCGGCCTGGCCGAACTTACGGCCGTATATACTTGTTTATTCTAATTCTGGCAAAAATTACAAAGTTAATATTCGTACACTGTTAGAAAAATATGTTTTTCATATGTTCCGATATAAACAAAATGTGTTTCGGGCACAATTTTAAAACACAATATATTTAAGTGCAAACATGTAATGTTCCTAAAGTAACACTAAATGTTTGGGACATCTATGTTAATATGTTAGACTATATTATGTTTGGGGCATGAATGTTTCATAAAAATCATATGTGTGAATGCCAACATATATGAATTTACAAATTTCAACTAAACATACATATGTTGTAATATTTTATTCAAAGCGACAGAGAGAGTATAGAGAAAGAAATATAGATGGAAACCGGCAGAGTTGACGAAAGATATCAACATAACACAGCGAAAGAATCAAAAGAGAACAATTTCTGTGAAACCGCTTGTATGTTGTTTCGGAAAACTGTTTTATGATAAGGCCAAAAATTTGATATGCTTAAGTCTAAATATTATTTAATTTGAATAAAGAGAATAGACATTCAGAACCAAGAGAATAGACATTTGAAAAACAAACAGCATATGTTTTCGCCTTGAGAGCAGCATTTTATGTATGTGTGGACATGTGTTTTGTTTATCATTTTGGCATTATGGGCACAATTTTTTCTTGGTTCGTTAAAAGAAATCAGGGGTCTTCATAAAAATAACGAAAGGGCACTATACTCTTTTTAGAGTTGGGACAGTAAAATGAAATAAGGAGGAAATAGTGAAAAATTACACAGTAAAATGTATAAAAACAAAGTTTAGTTCCTCTTTATTAATAAGTAGTCCGAGGAGTTGACGGACACCTTCAAATATAAAAAATGGTCCTCGGTTCGATTCTCCGTGCAGGCGAAAGGTAAAATTTAAAAAAAAATTATAAAAGTGAATAATTTCTCCAACATTATTTGTATTACAGAAAAAGGTGCCAAGAACTAAAATATTTCGTGGAAGTGAAAATTACGAGTATGTTAGGCAATGAGCACAATCGTCTTTGGGAAAAATTCTTCCAAGCATATGATATTTTTGGGCTCAAAATGCTTCCAAACATATAATATGTTCACATAAAACAAACATATTAATGTTTCGGCAGTATCCAATAATATATGTGCTTCCTGCAAAATATGTTTTGGAACATATGTTAAAGAAGCGATTTTTTTGAGGGTGTAATATCAACGAGACGTGTTTCATTAATATAACGAAAAACCAAAACACAATATTGTCTTTTAACGATTGATTTCGTTGTATTAACGATCACTTTCGTTCTTATAACGAAACATTTCGTAATATTAACGAAAAATAATCAACGAAACGTTTTTCTACCAGTGCACTATGGGGCAAATGACCGGATTCTGCGGCAAAAAGTCAGTTTTTCGGTAGTTTAAATTGGAAAAACTGATAACGTCATTCTGTTTTAGACATCCCAGTAGCTCGAAATACAAAATATAAGAAACATTGTTTTTAAAACAATCTGGCAAAGTTGGCTGTTTTTAGATAGTTTACATTTTGAATCGCTAGTCAAAAAATACATTGTAGAAAATTGGCTGTAAAAAATAAACTAATAAGCAAATCTACATTGCGTTAAATGGAAAATAGTACCACAAATACGTAAAATAATACAAAAATATTAAAAATTCGTTTGTGTTTGTGCGAAAAGAAATGTGTTGTGTTAAAGTGGTAATTTTTTGTTTTATAATTGTCATGTAATGTTTGTGTTTCGTGGAATGGTACTTTCTGTATTCACTTGTATTCACCGACATTTTAGTATGGGAAGAAAGGTTATTGTGTGTACTTTCATGTGGTTTTAATTTTAATTCCGGCAGAGTCCGGCTTATAATGAAAAAATTTCAAAAATTCAAAAAATTCAGTGTTTCTAAATGTAAAAAAATTGAACTCGTAACATTTTGACTGCAAAAAGGTCGGAATTTCTTTGGTGTCGCATTCCAAATTTTCAAGCAACGCAACGTAAGCTTGTATGGCATCAATAATTAAGAAAACATATAATATTTTCGCTCGAGCCAAACAAAAATGGAAGAAATACAGAGCAGATGCGTCTCATTGACTGTTTGCGGGAAATGCTTCACTAAATAGAAATAAATGTTATAATAAAAACTTGATCATGCAAAGAAGGGACCAATTAAGTGCATATAAGGTGAATGATATATATGAAAGCTATATCTAAATCTGAACCGATTTCCACCAAATTTGGCGTGTATTGCTAGAATGTTAATACTGCTCCCTGTGCAAAATTTCACGTAAGTCGGAGTAAAACTTTGGTTTCTGTGGTCACATTTGTGTAAATCGGACGAAGCATATATATGAGAGCTATATCTGAATCTGCACCGATTTCAACCAAATTTAGCACACTTGCAATTACTATTACTTTTACCATTTGTGCAAAATTTGAAAAAAATTGGGATGAAACTATGGCTTCTTGAGCCTTATATGTGCGTATCGGGCGTAAGATATATATAGGAGCTATATCTAAATCTTAACCGATTTCCTCCAAAATTAGTGGGGCTCTATCCTGACCCAATACTCCTACGTGTGCAAAATTTAAAGTCAATTGCTCTAAAATTGCGAACTAGACATTGAATACAAAACCACAGTCAGTGGGCGGATCGATCTGAAAATTTCCATGAGATCTTCTAACGTTATGCACAACATTTGTTCCAAATTTTAAACCGATAAGTGCATTTTTGTAGTTTTTGCCTCAAAATCTGGTCGTTGGCCCCATAGTGCAGTGTAGAGATTATAACATTTTAGATTATGAACATATTCTTTAAACTGGGAGAAAAACATTTTTGCCAAATACCATAACACTTTAGATGGTGACCATATTCACTTAATTCAAACAATATTCTTTTTAGACGAAAACCATGTTATGTTTCTTAGCACTATGTTTACTAGACGAACATGAAAACGAACACATTTCAGGGAAATCAGACTCACGTTTTCATTTTTAGAATTTCTCAGAAGAATTTAATAAGACATGAAAATGAATTCAGCTTCAAAAGAAAAAAAAACACGACTATTAAATATCAATATCAAAAATCAGCGAGCTAAATTACTTAATAAATGGTACAATTTATTCAATAATATCGTGTGGCATGGCTTCATAGCCACACTTTATTTGGTTTAATTGCACCACCAAAAGTATGTGAAATTACCGACTGAATCACAAAATCCCCTAGACCAGCACTGTGGAGAGAGATTCGGTAAACCAAATCATAGCCATCACCCAACACGACCATTGATCTTCTTTCTGTTGGTGTTACCCAAGAATCAATGTGTAATTAAATCGTTAACCAGGCATCATTCATTTCCTGGCCACCATATTTATCTGTCTTGCCATCAGACATCATCAATGCCCCAAATGATTGCTTTACTCGAAGTGAGCTCCCAATATTAATTTCCAATAAAAATCCAGCCAATGAAGAGAGTAAACAAACCACCAACAACAACAAAAATCCCTCACATTTGCCGAAACTATTGAGTGTTCGTAATAATGGTGGCTATAAATAGAAATACGATGGAGAAGTGTTTATCCTTGTCGAGAGTACTTGATGTGTTCGGGAAGCAATGATGGGCAAATCTCATCCAGCCACAAAAACCGTTGCAACCCAGCACAAAAAACTACACAGGAATATTTGAATTATTCTCACGTTGAGAATGTTTGGTTAAAGTTAAAAAAGTAATCAATGAAAACAATGAAACTGATAATATTAAACTTTAAATCAAATTCAAAAATAAACTGAGTTAAGAAAATTATATAAAAAATTGTACAATATTAATTAAAAGTAATTAATTATCCCAATTAACATTTTCATAAAATAAAAACAAATATTTCCAATTAAAAATGTAACTGAAAATTTCTCTATATATATTCAAAGAATGGTCCCCATGAACTATAACCTTTTTCATTTTGAGCATTATTAGTGAATATTATCCTAATAAGGGGATTTCTGTAAATATGAAGATCCAATAAGATTTCAATACAAAGAAAGTATAGGATTTAATTTGTACAAATTTACCGTAGGGATGTCATTCCTCTAATTAAATTGCAATATTTACTTTACGCGGAGTACTATGTTTGGAAATGGAATTAATGGCCATTAAAAAACAAACACTGTATTCCACAATCGAATTACTTGGGCTATTGTAACAGTTACCGATGCCAATGTATCGGAAACTTTATAACCATTGTCTTCCAATTGTAACTTAATCCATATAGAGTCTAAGTTTGAAATAAAAACGCAGATTAAATGCCTATATGAGCTTCTTTAGTTATTGATAAAGGATCGAATGAAATTTGTTCCTCCATTAGACCATGAGTATATATAATTACGAACCGATATGGACCAATGTTTGCACGGTTATTAGAACATCACGTACCAAATTATAACCGGATCGGATGAAATTTGCTCTTCCAAGAGAGTGTGGAATGCAAATCTGGGTACAGGTTTATATGGGGGCTGTACATTATTATAAATAGAGCAATTTTTGTACGGTTGTTGGAGGCCATATACTAACATTAAGTAATAAACTTCAACTGGATCGGCTTATATAGTGGTTATATATAATTGCACACAAAAATTTTTTTTTCTGATTCAATCACCAAATTAATTGATCCAATTAATTTTTTAATTGAAATGTCTTCAATCACGAAAATGATAGTATCAATCACAGTTTTAATTGGGCATAGAAAAAATTCTTGATTAAAAAATTAATTGATTTTTTTCAGCAAAATTTTAATTGATTCAATTAAAAATTTAATTGATGTTGATTGCAAAACGCAATTAATTTATTAATTAAAAAAGGTAACTATTTTTAATTACTTAGTTAGATTGGCTTAGAGTTTTTATTTGGATGAACAAATGATTGGTTGAAATACATTTTTCATTAAAAATTTAAAAAAAAATCAGCACTTTTTTTAACTGAATTAGTCTTCCGAATTTGATTAAAAAGTTAATTGTATCAATTAATTTTTTAATTAAAAATTTAAAATGTTCCATCATTGACTTAATTAACTTAATTTTCTGTCATGATTAAAAAGTTAATTGTATCAATTAATTTATTAATTGAAAAAATTTTCAACTTCAATTAACTTTTTAATTGGAAATATTTTGGTGATATTTTTTTCTGTGTGTGAAACGATATGGAGCAATGTTTTAAAGGTTGTTAAAGGGCATATACTTAAATCACGAACGAAATTTCAATTGGAGGCTCCGGAGGTCAAATCTGGGGATTGGTTTAAATAGTGATTATATTATGGGCCGATATGGTCCAATTTTGGCATGGTTCTTGGAGAACATATACTTACATCGCGTACCGGATCGGATGAAATTTACTCTTCCAAGAGGCTCCGGAAGTCAAATTTGGGGATCGGTTTATAAAAGTCAATACCCAAATGGCTTATTTGCAATAACATCCGACCTACATCAAAAACGACTACTTGTACCAAGATTCAAGTCGATAGATTTTTTCGTTCGGAATTTTGTGTGATTTCAATAGACATACGGATGGATATCGCTAGATCGACTGAGAATTTCATCACAACCCAGAAAATATATACTTTATGGGGTCTGTGACCAGTATTTCGATGCGTTTCAAACGGAATGGCAAAGTTAGTATCCTCACGTCCTTTGGTGTAGGGTATAGCTAGCCAAATTTGTAAGATTAAAGAAAGAGATGGTATCAAAGTTTTGTAATCTAATCCATAATACTGCCAAACTAGCTTTAACAATAGTGTTATTTTAACTCGATACAGTTGTCTCAGCGATGCTTGCACTTTTCTAACCAATCTTACGAATATTAGTCAGAGTCAACAAGGCGTTTTTTTCGATTTTTGGAAAATTAAAAAAAAAAAACACACACACATTTCAGGACATTAATTTCGATATGTGATCGTAAGATTGTGTTCCTAACATACTAAAGGACTTTCTACTAAAAATCTACATTTGACTGGAGAATTATTGCAATTTTGAATTCTTGTAACTAAAACAAATTCTTTATGGAGTGGAAAGAATTATGCAATATTCTGGAATTTGTCGAAAAATATTTATTTTTGTGTTATTGGCGTTTGTAATATAGTTTAGTAAACAAGTTCTAAAATTAACTAAAATATTTTTTTTAAATTAATCAAAATTTTCCTACCTGGTGGGTTCATTGTGTTTTGAGTGTAATATCTTAAATATTACTAATGCAAATACTTCCAACGTTACCATAAAATCATTTGTTTCATATTCCACTTTTAAACTAAATCTGGGTTGCTCCGGAGCGAACAAACGCGATTCCTATCGTTTCGGCTGCCTTACACTAAAAAAACAGTGAACCCACCAGGAAAGAAAATTTTAGTTAATTTTAGAAAATTTTAACTAAACTGTATTAGAAGCGCAGATGTCACGCCGATTGCACAAAAATAAGTAAATAATTTTCGACTAATTCAAGAAAATTTATTAAACATAATTATTATTTTTCTCTTATTAAAGACAATTTTGTAGTTTGAAAGGAAAAATTGGAGTTTGGATCAGGGTCCAAAACGCACAGTGATTTTGTCTCCATTATGGAGAACTTAAGCGCGATTATAACTGTCATGAGTTATAGTTATAGTTATCATGAGTTTTAACGAAACCAACGTCAAAAGCCACTACTGTCTCTAATCAATTGTTTGCTGGGACACCAATGAGTACTTAATTCGATGAAACGAGTGCAACATACCCACAATCGCCTTCTGCCGATGATTATTTCATCATTAATCAAATGTTGTTTTTCGGCTCATCCGACATCCTAAGATATCTACCAAAATCGATAAAGTCCAAAGTAAGAAATAAAAGTGAAAAAAATTCTTAGCGTGCCGCAGTCATCCTATAAATTATTAAATGTCCATACGTAAGTATGTGGAAGTTTAATTACAATCATTTATCACTTATTGAAGAAACACCATTCGATTGTTGATGAGTTCCAGTCACTTGATGTTGAATATCCTTAATACTGTCAAACAAGTGACTGTCAGTCATTTGGTCCTGATGTTCGTCTCTATATCCAGTTTTGGAATTAAGTAGTTGCCTCTGATATGCTAAGTATCGAGAAAGTAATTTATTATTCTTCTTTTGCTGAAATTGATGTTATTAATTTTCAATGTCAGTTTTGGTATGCCTCCATCCACCCCATGCAGCACCCAACGCCGAACACATAAACACAAAACGAAGTGAATATCGAGGAAAAATATTGATGATGCGGGCATTGATGATGGTCACATTTCTACGAAAACAAAAAAAATAGAAAAATGAAGGCAATCTATGGTTTGTCCTCCGTTAATGGAAAATTCATATTGATGAGTAGAAAATATATGAAGATGTATTAAAAAATCTTTGATTGATGTGCTATATGCAAATGTAGTGGGAGAATGTTTAAACCATCTTTAGTGAAATTTAATGCAGTTGTCTACACCACTCATATATACACACACACACAAAAACCGTCCTTCGTTGGAGGAGAATTGGTTTTGTTAGGTTGCGACCGCAGTTTCCGCCTTGGATACAATGGATCATGGATTCAAAACCAGTTTCGACCAAATATCAAAAAGTTTTTCAGTTTCTCTAAGTGATATCAACATAATGTAAAACACTTTTCGGACTCGGCTATTAAACGGAGGTCTCTTGTCCTTGAGGTAAACATAGAATCGGGCAGCACTCATTGATAAGAGAGAAGTTTACCACTTGTGGTATTACAATGGGACCGAATAGTTTAAGTGAGCTTCAAGTAATGGGCTGCCACTATAACTAACATACACAGAAAAAAATATCACCAACAATTTTCCAATTCAAATTTTAATTGAATTTTAAAAAATATTCACTTAAAATTTCAAAAAAAAAATAAATTAATTATATCGATTAATTTTTTAATTGGAACAATTATTTCTTTTTAATTGACATTGATGATTGATACTATAATTTCTGTGACTGAAGGCTTTAATTCTTTTTTCCCTGTACAGTTGTTTCTTCATGTTTTGGGAACTGTTGGAATGTTCGTCCCCAAGGATCCATAATTAACTTTACTAAACAATAAGAAATTATCATAATTAATGCTTCTTCAGTTGACTTCACACATTTTCCCCAGAGTGATCTCTTGATTTTGTTAGAAGCGACAAGATGCTAAATCAGCCGATCTCATCTAATATCTTGATCGCAGTTTTGGTCCAATCGTTTTGGGTCAGAATGAGTGTGTTTTGGAAGAAATCGGTTCAGATTTACATATAGATCCCCGATATCCACTTATATGACCCCAGAAGCTAGAGTTTTACCCTAATTTGCTTTAAATTTTGTAAAAGGATAAAACAAATCCCGATAACATATTGCTCTTGAAACATGTTTAGGGTGATCATATTCCTTCTCTGCGTGTACCCACATCCTTTTAAAATCGCCGCTACTAAGTCAGAAAATTATTAAAAATGTCTCAAATTTACCTATACCTCTAATTCAGAGCTTTCCAAATGGGGGGAGGGGCAGCGTCATTTTTGGTTGAGCAGGTTTTGTATCATTAAATTTGTTAAAACAACACTAATTTTTAAGTTCAACAAAACATCAATAATATACAGCAAAAGAGCATACCATTCGTACATTTCGAAATGTTCATTTATAAGCACAGTGAGAAAAGAATATAAGTAATATGCAATTCTATAATTTGTTGTAGGTTTTCCATTATTAGTCGTTCACTTTATTTGCAACGGCTAAATATCTTGCTAAAATATCAGAACCAGTACCCATTTTTGTATTCACAAATTTAAAAATTTTGAAACCATATTCCTCACTTTTAGACATAAAGTCAAAATATCTGTCCTGCCATCATGTTGAAACTGATTTAAGGCGTACTTTATCAGTAATAGTACCAAATAATAAAAATCTAGCTAATGAAAGGAAGAACTGCCAAATTTTCCACTAATTGACAAACTCTTTTGTATTAATATTCATTAACATTTTTATTTTTAATTATTTAATTAATTATTGGTTATCATATTTTCAGCTTTTGTTAATATTTATTTCTGTTTGTTTGGGTAAACAAAATTTGTTTTAGGTTGGGGGCGCAACAAAATGGATACATTTTTGGGGGGGCGCGAAGCAAATTGGGTTGGGAAGCTCTGCTCTAATTCATATGTATCTCCCGATAGATCATAAATGCGCTTCTGCAAAATTACATAAAAATGGCTTTAAATTTAAATATTTCCCATAATTTTTATTAAAATTTGCTCCGTCCCAGGTCATAAACTGGTTTATATTTTAACCCCCACATTATTACGAATAGAGATATAAGTCTAGATATTTTGTAGAAGTGTAAAAACTTTGTCCAAATCGGACAATGTAAGTCTACAAAATGGTAGACTTACATTTCACTGGAAAATACATTAATTCGCGAGATGTGCATATGTTACCATTTTTAGGTAGGTTGCGTCAATTAATAAGGAGGGATTTGGGAGAGGCGGCAATCGAATAGAACATCCACATTTAGAACTTGTCCACATTTAGAACTACACTCAAAAAAAGTTTAATCGGATCCAAAGACCTTCCAATAAGGATTTTGGTATTGATTCCGAGCCAAAGATGCGTCTTCTTTAAAGTAAAGACATTTTTTAGTAACATAACTGGTTTTAAATCTAGGATCAATAAAATTAAAATTGGGATACAGATCTGATTTTTCGAATTTTCATTTTCTTTTCGCGGTATATTAAATAAGCTATTCACGTACAAACAAATGACAGTTTAAAAATCCAAATTATGACATATTCTTCAAAGTATAAAATGTTTTCTTAACTCCAAAAAAACTTTAAACCAAAGATACCAAATCTTCAAGATAAGTTTTAGCCTATATTTGAAGCGTTTTTATCTTAAATCTGAAGATTCAATATTTCAGTTAATTTAAGACCGATTTGTTTAAACCAAAAATGTGTTTCTTTACTTAAAGAAAAATTTGCCTTAGTTCAAAGACATGCAACTTTAACGGAGGGACGCAAATTTACAAATTTTGTGTCCTAAATTTAATGAAAAAAAATTGTTTTGAAGCGAAGATTATAAACTTTATTTAAATTAAAATTTCATTATTTTAATGAAATTTGTCCTTAATACTTTGTAAATTGCGCATCCTCAAATTTAGATTGGGTAATCTTTAATATCACATAAATATTTTTTTTTAGCGTAGGTTGAAGTAACCATCTTTTGGAATGACATCTGAGCAGAAACTTATCGTAGATTAAAACTGAAACCCCAATTTATTAACTTGTTTATTTACAGAAATTTAGTTTATAATTATAAATTAAAAGCGAAACGATATGATATATGATATATAAACCGACCTCCGTATTGATATATAAACCGACCTCCGTATTGATATATAAACCGACCTCCGTATTGATATATAAACCGTATTATCAATCCTATTTACCTGAAATTTGAAAACGAAAATGGTGCTTATCGGTCCATGTTTTGATATAGCCCGATTTTACTTCTTGGGCTTAAACACCAAATTTTCTGTCCGATTTGCTTGAAATTGAAAATCTAGAGGTATTTTAAGATCACAAATAGATGTGTCGCAACTGGGATGTATCGGTAGATATTTTGGTGCAGCCCCCATATATCGTAGACCGATCCCCCGACCTTACTTCTTGGGCTTCTAAAATCCGTAGTTTTTATCCAATATGCCTGAAATTGGAACTTCAGAGGTATTTTAGGACTATCAAAAGGTGTTCCAAAAATGGTATATGTTTGGGTATAGCCCCATATAGACTGATCTCTCGACTATACTTCTTGGGCTTCTAGAATACGTAGTTTTTACCCAATTTGTTTGAAATTGGAATTCTAGAGGTATTTGAGGACCATTAAGAAGTGTGTCGAAAATGGTGAGTATTGGTCCATATTGTGGTATAGCCCACATATAGAATTTATCTCTAGCACTTCTAGAAACCGGCTGACCACAAATAGGTCAGTCGAATATGGTATATGTCGACCCATGCTTTGGGCTTCTAGAAACCGTAGTTTTTATCCGATTTGCTCGAAAATGTAAATATACTGGAAATGTAGACCCTACAAAATCAGTATCGCATTTATTTTTACCGGTCCAATTGGTAAGGCATCGATATAGACTGATTTTTCTACTTGAGGGTACACCCAAAGAAAAAATATTTTCCTCCGGAATGAAATTATAGACAAACGAAAATACCCTTTCGTATAAAGTATTTTCGTTTAGAGCAAATTAATACGAATTTTTGATAAGTGATTCAACGATTGTTATAAAATGCATGCTTGCATAAAATGTTGTTCCTCATAAAAGAAAACTCTTCTTACAGTGTATAGCAGGCGCGTTCAGTAATGCTGGTTACATTTCTGAGGCTTTCAAAGCTTCTCTAAGTGGTTTCACTGCAATGTGGAACGCCGTTCGGACTCGGCTATAAAAAGGAGGTCCCTCGGACTCGGTCACCAATGTGGTATCACAATGGACTGAACAGTCTAAGTGAGCCTGATACATCGGGCTGCCACCTAACCTAACCCAACCTATAGCAGGCGCACTCCTCATGAAAATTGTTTGAAACTGAAAGTACAATTTCCAAATTTTACTACTCGTAATCATTTAAATAATGGCGGTAAAAATCTACAGATTTAAGATCAAGGCGTTATTTCATCATTTGCACGATAACAGGTTGGCTGATAAGTCCCCGGTCTGACACATAGATGGCGTCTATAGTATTAAATTCATATTATTTTTATATAGTACCAACCTTCAAAGGATTCGTGTCAAAATTTGACGTCTGTAAGTCAATTAGTTTGTGAGATAGAGCGTCTTTTGTGAAGCAACTTTTGTTATTGTGAAAAAAAGGAATTTCGTGTTTTGATAAAATACTGTTTTCTGAAGGGTAAAAATACGGTGGAAGCAAAAACTTGGCTTGATAATGAGTTTCCGGACTCTGCCCCAGGGAATTCAACGATAATTGATTGGTATTCAAAATTCAAGCGTGGTGAAATGAGCACGGAGGACGTGAACACAGTGGACGCCCGAAAGAGGTGGTTACCGACGAAAACACGAAAAAAATCCACAAAATGATTTTGAATGACCGTAAAATGAAGTTGATCGAGATAGCAGAGGCCTTAAAGATATCAAAGGAACGTGTTGGTCATATCATTCATCAATATTTGGATATGCAAAATAGGTGCCGCGCGAGCTCACATTTGACCAAAAACAACAACGTGTTGATGATTCTGAGCGGTGTTTGCAGCTGTTAACTCGTAATACACCCGAGTTTTTCCGTCGATATGTGACAATGGACAATGGCTCCATCACTACACTCCTGAGTCCAATCGACAGTCGGCTGAGTGGACAGCGATCGGTGAACCGTCTCCGAAGCGTGGAAAGACTCAAAAGTCCGCTGGCAAAGTAATGGGCTCTGTTTTTTAGGATGCGCATGGAATAATTTTTATTGATTATCTTGAAAAGAGAAAAACCATCAACAGTCACTATTATATGGCGTTATTGGAGCGTTTGAAGGTCGAAATCGCGGCAAAACGGCCCCATATGAAGAAAAAAGTGTTGTTCTACCAAGACAACGCACCGTGCCACAAGTCATTGAGAACGATGGCAAAAATTCATGAATTGGGCTTCGAATTGCTTCCCCACCCACCGTATTCTCCAGATCTGGCCCCAGCGACTTTTTCTTGTTCTCAGACCTCAAAAGGATGCTCGCAGGGAAAAATTTGGCTGCAATGAAGAGGTGATCGCCGAAACTGAGGCCTATTTTGAGGCAAAACCGAAGGAGTACTACCAAAATGGTATCAAAAAAATGGAAGATCGTTATAATCATTGTATCGCTCTTGAAGGGAACTATGTTGAATAATAAACACGAATTTTGGCAAAAAAAAAAAAACATGTGTTTTTCTTTGTTAGACCGGGGACTTATCAACCAACCTGTTATGTTTATGATTCCTCTAAAACTCAAACAAAATTGGTTCTTATAAATCCAGAATATGATTAGTCTTCATAAGTAGAATCTTTAAATTTATCTTCGGAAAGCGTACTGCTTGGGAGAATATTTGTCATCAAACCCCCTGAAATTCTATATATTATCAACTAACCCGCTACGACGAAGAGTTTTCAAAGTAAACTATTATATTTGATTCATGGTGGTTGGTATTTAAGATTCGGCCCGGACGAACTTATTGCTGTATATACTTGTTTTTTCCTTTATGAGTTCATGTAATTGTGTGAATTGTTGTTAAAAGATACACCAGGGCACTAATTTTCCTGGTTTTAACATCGCTTTGTAGAAATCTCACAATGTGGAGTATAATTTAGTTCAATTTTCGCACGAGGTAGTTCATTTTTGCTAAAAAAAAAAGAAAACAAACAAATTAACTTTTTTCTGTGTATGAAATGTCTACATTAACATTTCTTCGTAAAAATTCGTACTTTAACGAAACTTTCTTCACATTCAATGATTTTTGTGAAAAATTTATGGATATTTTACGAAAATTTCTGTGTTAAAATGTCTTCGTTGAAAGTACGAAATGTATTCGTTGACTAGTACAATATTTTTCTAACAAAAAGTACGAATATTTTTAATAATAATTACGAAAGTTTTTCATAAAAAGCATAAATTATATAATAAAACATGCTAAGGTATGGGACTAAATCAAGTCGAGGTATTACGGAATATGTTGAGTTTTTTTGTGCATAGTTTCTGTAGAGTATTACCATCAATTCGACACAATTCATCATTTCGTCATTCTAACATGTTCACATAATTATTTATTTAATTGCTTTACATCAATGGTAACATTTGGTCATTACTACTTGTACAAGTATTTTTATCAGTGCTTCTTCAGAATTGTACAATTGTACAAATATAACCATTAATATCTGCTTAAAATATCATGTTTTGCATTATTTGCAAATTCGATATTTACATGTAAATTGGTACTAAAGTAAACAAAGTAATTGTTTATTGTGAAATGGATGTCGATCTAAAGTTTCAACAGAAATGAGTTCAATTGAAAGCTTTAATATTTATCGGAATAACTCCCAACATTGCCAATGGTTATATCAAATTCAACGACCTACATCTAGGGCTCCATTACCTCTCAACTAGGGCATTTATTCACTGAAGCATAAACTAGGTGATATGAGATCCTAGATACCATACAAAGCCCAGAATACAAAATTGCACACAACCAATCCGACTGAGGAATACAATGAGTTCGCATGCTGAATTAGTTCACATTTCAATATCCAGTCTCATTTCGATGGCAATGTTAATGGGAAACAGAGAACGCCATCGGAGTTCGATATCAATTCGTTATAAAGTAATTAATTTTCTGGTTGTAAAACTTTCATACACAGCTATACAGTAAGTGGTAACATACAATGAAGCCGACATGAGTAATCATGGCCACCCAAAGTCATACACAAACACACACGCACAATATATTTGAATGAGGATGTAAATGTAAAAGGACTAAAAGCGATAACTGTTTGCTTTCACTGAAATTAATTATTTAAGAGAAATTCTTTGTATTTGTTCAAATGCAGTAAAAACGAATTGATGTTCTTAGAAGATTTTCATTTTGGTGATGGGATTTCATTGGAGATTTGCCCCAACGACATCCATTCGATAGGATAAATGTCCATATTTCAATGTAAAACCTAACCACATTGTAAGTTCTTCTAAAGGCAAAGGTGTCGATTGCGGTTTCGTTTCATGAGCATAGTTACAACTAGGGCTGTGGAGCCGGAGTCGGAGTCGGAATCTGAAGATTTTGCTGGAGTCGGAGTCGTAAAAATTTTGCTCGACTCCGACTCCGGCTAAACCAAATTTTTTAAAACACTTCACATTTTTCTAACTAAGCAAATTTTTACGCAAATTAGTTTCCATTGCGTTATTCATTCGATCGATCCATTTTAATGCCCATATCAATTTATTTGAAATATTTCGAACAATCGAAATTATTATTTTTTTTTAAATTTTATTTTAAGGACATATACATATGTGGAATATTGACAGAAAATTTTTTCAAAGTTGTTTTTATAGAAAATTTTGTCAAAATGTTTTTTCTATAAAAATTTTTGTCAACATTTTATTTCTACAGCAAATTTTGTCAAAATGTTATTTCTATAAAAAATTTATTCAAAATTTTATTACTATAGAAATATTTTTTTCTATAGAAAATTTAGTCAAAATTGTATTTCTATAGAAAATTGAGTCAAAATTTTGTTTCAATAGAATATTTTGCGAATTTTTTTTTATAGAAAATTTTGCAAAATTTTGTTTGCAACACAATTTTTTTTTAAAATTTTGAAAAAATTTTTGTGTAACAAACAAAATTTTGCAAAATTTTCTATAGAAATAAAATTTTGCAAACAAAATTTTATTTCTATTGATAATTTTATTTCTATAAAAATTTAAGTCAAAATTTTATTTCTATAGAAAATTTTGCCAATTTTTATAGTAATAGATTTTTTTATTAGAAAATTTGGTCAAAAATTTTTTTCTATAGAAAATTTAGTCAAAATTTTGTCTCCGTAGAATATTTTGCAGAATTTATTTACTACACAAAATTTTTTCTAAAATTGTTTTTTATTGATAATTTTTTCAAAATTTTATTTCTATAAGAAAAAATTGTCAAATTTTATTTCTATAGCAAATTTTCTCATTTTTTTTCTTATTGAT
Source organism: Haematobia irritans (assembly GCF_050003625.1). Classification (NCBI taxonomy): domain Eukaryota; kingdom Metazoa; phylum Arthropoda; class Insecta; order Diptera; family Muscidae; genus Haematobia; species Haematobia irritans. Next base: position 54,501,285 of record NC_134399.1, on the reverse strand, counting down.
GCTCATTGATACTCACTGCTATAAAAAATGTATTCAAAATTTTATTACTATAGAAATATTTTTTATGTATAAAATTTAGTCAAAATTTTATTTCTATAGAAAAATTTGCAAAATTTTGTTTGCTACACAATTTTTATACCCTTCACCACTACTGTAGTACAGGGTATAATAAGTTTGTGCATTTGTATGTAACGCCAAGACGGAAAAGTCTGGGACCCATCGTTTAGTATACCGATCGTCTTAGAATTAAATTCTGAGTCGATTTAGCGATGTCCGTCTGTCTGTCTGTCCGTCCGTCTGTCTGTATAGGTAATTTTGTGTGCAAAGTACAGCTCGCAGTTTAAGTCCGATTGTCCTCAAATTTGGCACAGAGTTTTACATTGGCTCAAAGACAATCGTTATTGATTTTGGAAAAAATCGGTTCAGATTTAGATAAAGCTGTCATATATATTTATCACCGATCTGGTCATAATTGACGTATTTATCAACGTATTTTCTCAAAATATCAAATATTTTGGGGCTTTCATAAGATGTGCAAAATATCAGCCAAATCGGTTCAGATTTAGATATAGCTCCCATATATATCTTTCGTCCGATTTGAACTTATATGGCCTCAAAAGCCAAAGTTTTGCCCTGATTCGCTTAAAATTTTGCACCAGGAGTACATTTACTAGAATCATTAAGTGTACCAAATTTCGTTGAAATCGGTTCAGATTTAGATATAGCTCCCATATATACCTTTCGTCCGAATTCGACTAATATGGCCTCAAAAGCCAGAGTTTTGCACTGATTTGCTTAAAATTTTGCACAAGGAGTACGTTTAAGAGTATAATTCAGTGTGCTAAAATCAGTTCAGATTTAGATATAGCTCCCATATATATCTTTCGCCCGATTTAGACTCATATGGTCTCAAAAGTAAAAGGTTTGCCATGATTTGCTTCAAATTTTGCACAAGGAGTACGTATGAGTAGTATCGTTAAGCGTGCTAATTTTGGTTGAAAAGCTCCCATATATATATTTCGGCCAATTTACACCCACGGCCACGGAGGCCAAAATTATTCTCCCATTTAAGTTTTTTGCTGATATAGCAGGATTATTATCTAACCATGCATGTCAAATTTGGTCAAAATCGGTTTATATTTAGATATAGCTCCCATATATATGTACGCCAGAGTAGGGGAAATATGGTAGAATGTTTCATATTTTAGACCCATTTTCAATGGGAGTTTCCTCCAATTGATTCGATAGTTTCCACATAGAATACATTTAATATGCTATTTAAGTGTGTCATCTTGATCTAATATGGCCAAAATACCCACATTTTACACAAAATTCTGTGATATTTCCACATATCGTAGTCATATCCTACACACTGTAATGCCAAACTTTCCACAGAATGGTCGAATTTTCAATAAACCTCCGACTTGTGGAAATATCGCTCGAATTGCCCAAATAATATATTACAACCCACAATTGACTACATATCTCGGCGAGATTTAGCCAATATCCTTGTAAAATTTTTAGCCAATATCCTTGTAAAATTTTTGCTGAGTAGCAAAAATTGTAAATATTACTCAAATTGTGCTATATCTCGAATACATATGTATCGCCCGATAAATCATAAATGCTATTTTGTATAATTGCATCAAAATTGCTCTAGCTTTATATTTCCCATATTTTTTTACTAACATTGTGTTTCATCCCAGGGTATTAGCCGATTTAATTTTTAATTCTAGCGATTTTGTAGAAGTACAAAAAATTGTCTCCAAATCTTTTCAGATATAAATCAGATATAGGAACGGAAATTTTGGTCTACATAATGGTGAAGGGTATAATATAGTCGGCCCCGCCCGACTTTAGATTTTACTTACTTGTTTTAATTGTATTTCTATTGATAATTTTTTCAAACTTTTATTTCTATAAAAAATTTTGCCAAATTTTATTTCAATAAAAATTTTATTTCCATATATTTGGTCAAAATTTTGTTTCTGTACAAAATTTTGCAAAATTTTATTTTTATATAAAATTTTGCAAAATTTTATTTACTAGACAAACATTTTTCCAAAACTGTATGCTCACTGATACTCACTGCTAAGTCGAAAACTTGTAGGAATGACTCAAATTTTCAAATTTTTCAATGAATGAATCATAAATGCATTTTTGCGATATTGTCTAAACAATTATAAATATTTCCCAAATATTGATCTAAATACAAAGTTGTGCAGAGTATATTATAATCAGCGAGCCCGACTTTAGACTTTCCTTGCATTTTTATTTTTTGTTAAAATTGTGTCACGTCCCATAACATTAGTTTTAAATTTTAAGTACATAGATATTGTAGAAGTATATACAATTTTGCCTAAATCGATTTAGATTCAAATTCATGCATATGGGAATATAAACCTTTATATAGCTCGCAACAAATGTAAAGGATTTGAAATAGTATCAATAATTTTGGTCCACAAATACATATATTGTTGGTATCTTCTCATATTATTATGGGTATTTATAGCATTATTTTATTTATTAAACATTGCCCTAAATTTTAAATATAGAGTTCAATTGGCATCTAATGTGAAACTAAGACCTTTTTTTTGCACACATAAATATATACGATATTTTATATCGATCCACTTACGGTACCCCCACAATAGAACTACAAATTAGTGGTATTAAAATGAGATTTAGTTATATTACCCGGAGTCGACTCCGGAGTCGAGCTGATGAAAATTGCTGGAGTCGGAGTCGAGCAAAATTGGCTCGACTCCACAGCCCTGGTTACAACACAAGTAAAAAGTAATTTTCTAAATAAAATATAAAACAGAATGTTTTTCATTGTCAATCATAATTCTTAAGAAATGTAGACTGTATCTGTACGGACGAAAAAGAATGTTTTTCTTATGTTTAGGTTTAAATATTATATGTTTGGAACTCAAATTTTTAGCACATTATGTTTGAGTGCAAGCATATAATGTTAATAAACTAGTATAATATGTTTGGGACATATATATGTTAATATGTTAGACCATATTATGTTTGGCACAATACATTAAATATGTTTCTGAATGCAAGCATATATTGTTTTAAAAATTTCGTATAAACATATATATGTCTATACGAAATTTTTATAGAATACAGATCACAATTATTAGCTGAATTTAATTTCTGAAAAAAGCAATAACACAATTTAAGCATTCCATACTTAATTTAAAGACCTAGGGTAAACATTACGTTAATTTTTATTCTCAAATTTAAAAACCTACCCAGCGAAAACTCGGTAACCACATCTCATTACAATTTGTATTCCCCAGTTCCCCGGTATGTACCTATGGCCAGGCACCCATATTAGGTGAATATTGTACTGCTCAGCCATCTTGCTGAGAGATTTGCGGCAGTCTATGGCCGTTTTCGAGTAAAGGAACACAGAGTCCAACGATTTCTGTTGAAAAAAACAGACAGTGATTAGGTAATCATTTCGCTATTCGAATTTCCAGATCTTTAGAATATACTCAGAACCCCACTTGTGCATTCAATTTGGAGCCATCAGTATAGAAATCTATATATCTTTTATTCCCCGGGGTCTGTGTACACCACGCCTCACTGTTGGGAATTAGAGTTTCAAACTTTTTGTCGAAAAGTGGTTTCGCCAGAGTGTAATCCACTACACTGGTAGAAAAAGTTTCGTTATATTAATGAAATGTGTCATTAAAATTGAGCCAATGAAACAAATTCATTGATATAACGAAATTTTTCGTTATTATAACGAATTTTCTGTTAGTCAACGAAACGTTTCGTACTATTAACGAACATTTTCATTGTCTTAATGAAAATTTTTCGTTGTATCAATGAAAAATTTTCGTTGGCTCAATTTTAATGAAATTTTCTTTGTGTGTACGTTAGGCACATCTGGCTGTATTTTGAGGACCGAACTGTGGCCGTACATTTTTTCGGACCACAGCGATAGCTCGCGCAACCGCACAGCCGTTGTTGCAGCTGACTGTTTGGCCAAAATGTCTAAAAGCAATATAGCATTATAGGTCTAACCACTGCCGTGTATAGCCAATGCACAATTTTTGGTTTTAGGCCCACTTTTTTCCGATTGCCTTTTTGCACGAGTACGAAGCTACCGTGGCTTTTCTCGCCCTTTCTTCAATATTAAGCTTAAAGTTCAGCTTCCTGTCCAAAATAACGCCAACGTATTTTGCACACTCACCAAAGGGAATTTAAGTACCCCCTAAGGAAATGGGCCTAACCGTAGGAGTTTTGCGATCTTTGCAGTACATGACTAGTTCTGTCTCTGCAGGATTTACCCCAAGACCATTATCTTTCGCCCATTTCTCAGTCATCCGGAGGGCTCTCTGTATTATATCTCTGATTGTGGATTATGGATTACAGCATTACTCGCCATATTTTGATCCATTGTAATTGGCTAGAGAAGTCAATATTTTCGAGATTTGCAATCTCTGGTATATCTACGAATAAATGATTACAAATTAGGTGATTATATGCTTTAAAAGCACTACTTATTTCATGGGCGAAGGTATGCCTGGGGAGAAGTACTTTCCTCCTAGGACATGCGTGTGTAAATGTAATCCGGAGCGATGTCAATTAATAATTGGTTATTAATTTTTAAATAGGCTTACCTACAAGCTTACCGGGTAATGAATTTTAGAGTAATCTAAAACTTCAGATATAAGCGCGCAAGAAAATCCGATGAAAGAACCCCTTTCATATGTTTTGATAGTTATTCAATAGATTTTTAACCGAATTACTCGAATAAGCACGACAGCACTGATAAAAATTGTGATTTCTTGAAGTTCATGAAGTCAAATCGGGAGATCGGTCTATATAGGGGCCAAACATAGATCAATACGAGCCCAAGAAGATCGATCTATATGAAGGATATTCCTCAATACGAACCGATACGCACCATATTCGGCACATTTATTTGTGGTCTCAAAATTTCACATTTCACGCCAAGCGGGTAAAAACTACGGTTTCTAGAAGCCGAAGACCCAAATCGGGAGATCGGTCTATATGGGGGCTATACCTAAAGATGGACCGATTCTCACCGACAAACCTATTTTTATACCCTCCACCCATCCTATGTCCGTCCGTCTGTTGAAATCACGCTAACTTCCGAACGAAAGAAGCTATCGCCTTGAAACTTGGTACAAGTAGTTGTTGTTGATGTAGGTCGGATGGTATTGCAAATGGGCCATATCGGTCCACTTTTACGTATAGCCCCCATATAAACGGACCCTCAGATTTGGCTTGCGTAGCTTCTAAGAGAAGCATATTTCATTCGATCCGGCTGAAATTTGGTACATAGTGTTGGTATTCTCTCTGACAACCACGCAGGAATTGGTCCACTTCGGTCCATAATTATATATAGCCCCCATATAAACCTATTCCCAGATTTGGATTGCGGAACCTCTAAGAGAAGCAAATTTCATCCGGTCCGGTAGCTTGGAACCTCTTTCCCAAATAAAACACGAATCCTTGTTTTCTAGGTTAGATGCTTCAAACGATCATAGAGTTGTTTATTGTTATGGCTACTTCCTTGCATTTTTGACCAATTTCATAAGGACTTATTAATAACCTGTCAGTTTCATGAAGGAAGTGTGATCCTTAGCGAACTCCCATGTGTGTATTGTTTTGCCTTGTATGGGAGACAATGTACATTTCTTACTTTGCGCTCATATCTTCAAATATGTTAAAATGCTCACTGACTATTCAACTACAAAGTTTCAACGCTGGATATCCTATTAGCGGATTTAACAAAGTCCTAACATAACTACGAACTACATTCCGGTCAAATAAAATTCTCTTAAACATCCATTGAGCCATTTTCCGGCTAAAGCACCATTCATCTTGCCGGCGACTACTTCACGATTTTGGGCAATTTAAAAAAAAACGTCAATTTCAGAGTTTAAAGATGATTTCAAATTGGACAATGCGATTTCCCGCAAATCTTCACTTACTTCGTTAAATTAGTTATTATTTTTATTTCATAAAATTGTTGAATTTCCCTATATTGAATTAGTCTGTTCTAAAAATTAACGTATGCCAAATGAGTTCATCACAGTAAATGAATTGTGTATATGAATTGAAATAATAAAATTAGAATTGTACGAGTGCAGTTCGGAAACTTCTTAGCCTAGAACAAAAAGCGCGGTATAAACAGAAAAAAGTTAAGTGTTTTGGAAACTTCCATCTCTGTTATGAACACATGTTACATTTTGTTTCGATCTGGCAACTCCTTCATAAAAACAGATGTTCAAAAAAGGCGCATCCGCAATTTTTTTACAATGGAAAAATTAGAAATACGTGCTGTTATTAAATATTTACATAAAAAAGGTTTATCGGGACAAGAAATTCATAATGATATGGTGAATGTGTTAGGTGAAAGTGCTCCTTCATATGCAACAGTAAAAAATTGGGTTGGTGAATTTAAACGTGGTCGTACAAGCATTGAAGATGAACCACGTAGTGGACGTCCAAAACCGGCAACAACAACAGAAATTGTAGCCAAAGTGAATGATATGGTATTAAATGATCGACGAATAAAAGTGCGTGAAATTGCATTTCATTTGATCGACGCTTTCCGCAAGATGGGTGCCGCATTTGTTAACAGTCGATCAAAAACGCATAAGAATGAACATTTCTCAAGCTTGTTTGGATCGTTTTAAGCGAAATAAAATGGATTTTAAGCGTCGTTTCATAACTGTTGATGAGACTTGCATCCACCACTATACTCCAGATACTAAAGAACAATTCAAACAATGGACTGAAGTTGGGGGAAGTGCCCCAAAGAAGGCAAAAACAATTCAATCGGCTGGTAAGGTTATGGCAACGGTTTTTTGGGACTTCAAAGGTATTTTATTGATTGACTATCTGCAAAAGGGTAAAACAATAAATTCAGAGTACTATTGCAACCTTTTGGATCAATTAAGTGTACAAATTCGAGAAAAACGTCCTGGATTACAAAAAAAAAAATGTTTCATCAAGACAACGCATCAGCACACAAGAGTGTTTTAACAATGTCTAAAATCAACGAATTAAAGTACGAGTTGCTTGACCACCCACCTTATTCTCCTGATTGAGCTCCCAGTGACTTTTACTTGTTCCCAAATGTAAAAAAATACTTGCTGGCAAGCGTTTTTCCTTAAATGAAGATGCAATTACAGTTGTAAACCACTATTTTGAAGACCTTGAGGAAAACTATTTTAATCAAGGGGTAGAATTGCTAGAAAAGCGTTGGACTAAGTGTATTGAAGTTTCAGAAGATTATATTGAAAAATAAAAATATTTTTGAAAAACGAACTATTCTCTTTCATTGATAGGCTATGATGTTTCCGAACCGCCCTCGTACACCCATAGAAAAATTATTACCATACGGGCTCAAATCGATACCGTACGTTATTGATACTTAGCCAACCCCGTATGGTACAATATCAATACCGAACAGTACAAGCGGTACGCAAAGCACGAAAGTAACAGGTTGGCTGAAAAGTCACCGGTCTAACAAAGAAAACCAAATTTTTTTTGTCAAAATTCGTTTTTATTATTCAACATAGTTCCCTTCAAGAGCGATACAACGATTATAACGACCTTCCAATTTTTTGATACCATTCTGGTAGTACTCCTTCGGTTTTGCCTCAAAATAGGCCTCAGTTTCGGCGATCACCTCTTCATTGTAGCAAAATTTTTTCCCTGCGAGTATCCTTTTGAGGTATGAGAACAAGAAAAAGTCGCTGCGGGCCAGATCTGGAGAATACGGTGGGTGGGGAAGCAATTCGAAGCCCAATTCATGAATTTTTGCCATCGTTCTCAATGACTTGTGGCACGGTGCGTTGTCTTGGTGGAACAACACTTTTTTCTTCTACATATGGGGCCGTTTTGCCACGATTTCGACCTTCAAACGCTCCAATAATGCCATATAATAGTCACTGTTGATGGTTTTTCCCTTCTCAAGATAATCGATAAAAATTATTCCATGCGCATCCCACAAAAAAGGGCCCATTACTTAGCCAGCGGACTTTTAAGTCTTTCCACGCTTCGGAGACGGTTCACCGGTCGCTGTCCACTCAGCCGACTGTCGATTGGACTCAGGAGTGTAGTGATGGAGTCATGTTTCATCCATTGTCACATATCGACGGAAAAACTCGGGTTATTACGAGTTAACAGCTGCAAACACCGCTCAGAATCATCAACACGTTGTTGTTTATGGTCAAATGTGAGCTCGCGCGGCACCCATTTTGCACAGAGATTCCGCATATCCAAATATTGATGAACGATATGACCAACACGTTCCTTTGATATCTTTAAGGCCTCTGCTATCTTGATCAACTTCATTTTACGGTCATTCAAAATCATTTTGTGGATTTTTTTGATGTTTTCGTCGGTAACCACCTCTTTCGGGCGTTCACCGTCCTCCGTGCTCATTTCACCACGCTTGAATTTTGCGACGCCATCTATGTATCAGACCGGGGACTTACCAGCCAACCTGTTATGTTGCATTTATTTTGTTTACAGAAAAAACTCTATATTATGCTGCACCACGTTACCTGCACATTTTATGGATTCGTGCTTCATGTGTTTTTATACCCTCCATCATAGGATGGGGGTATATTAACTTTGTCATTCCGTTTGTAACACATCGAAATATTGCTCTAAGACCCCATAAAGTATATATATTCTGGGTCGTGGTGAAATTCTGAGTCGATCTAAGCATGTCCGTCCATCCGTCCGTCTGTTGAAATCACGCTAACTTCCGAACGAAACAAGCTGTCGACTTGAAACTTGGCACAAGTAGTTGTTATCGATGTAGGTCGGATGGTATTGAAAATGGACCATATCGGTCCACTTTTACGTATAGCCCCCATATAAAGGGACCCTCAGATTTGGCTTGTGGAGCCTCTAACAGAAGCATATTTCATCCGATCTGGCTGATATTTGGTACATGGTGTTGGCATATGGTCTCTAACAACCATGCAAAAATTGGTCCACATCGGTCAATAATTATATATAGCCCCCATATAAACCGATCCCCAGATTTGGCTTGCGGAGCCTAAAAGAGAAGCAAATTTCATCCGATCCGGCTGAAATTTGGTACATGGTGGTGGTATATGGTCTCTAACAACCATGCAAAAATTGGTCCACATCGGTCCATCATTATATATAGACCCCATATAAACCGATCTCCAGATTTGGTTTGCGAAGCCTCAAAGAGAAGCAAATTGCATCCGATCCGGTTGTAATTTGGAACATGGTGTTAGTATACGATCTTTAACATCCGTGCCAGAATTGGTCCATATCGGTCCATAATTATATATAGCCCCCATATAAAACGTTCTCCAGATATGACCTCCGGAGCCTCTTGGAGGAGCAAAATTCATCCGATCCGGTTCAAATTAGGAACGTGGTGTTGGTATATGGTCGCTAAGAACCATACCAAAATTGGTTCAATCACACAAAAATTGCTCCATATCGGTTCATAATCATGGTTGCCACTAGAGCCAAAAATAATCTACCAAAATGTTATTTCTATAGAAAATTTTGTCAAAATTTTATTTCTAGAGAAAATTTTTTTAAAATTTTATTCCGTTCATAATAAAATGTTCATCATTGTCAAAATTTTATTTCTATAGAAAATTTTGTCAAAATTTTATTTCTATAGAAAATTTTGTTCAAATTTTATTCGGTTCATAATCATGGTTGCCACTCGAGCCAAAAATAATCTACCAAGATTTTATTTCTATAGAAAATTTTGTCAAAAGTTTATTTCTATAGAAAATTTTGTTAAAATTTTATTTTTGTCAAAATTTTCTTTCTATAGAAAATTTTGTCAAAATTTTTATTTCTATAGAAAATTTTGTGAAAATTTTATTTCTATAGACAATTTTGTTAAAATATTATTTCTGTAGAAAATTTTGTCAACATTTTATGTCTACTTTGTCAAACTGAATTATATACGTATTGGATCGATCTTGTTTTATTTAATATATACCACGTATGGACTTACATACAATTTAGAAGATGGTGTTAGGAGGTTTTAAGATACCTTCCCATCGGCAAGCGTTACCGCAACTTAAGTAATTTGATTGTGGATGGCAGTGTTTAGAAGAAGTTTCTACGCAATCCATGATGGAGGGTACATACGCTTCGGCCTGGCCGAACTTACGGCCGTATATACTTGTTTTTAATAAATTCGCAAATATATCTGAATGGGTTGCGTGGATGGCTAACAATAATAAAATGAATGTGGTAAAATGTTAGCTTCGCCGGACAAAAACAAACAATTTGGCTATAGAAAAACAAATGGGTATACCACATTTGCTGCACTTACCCTATATGTGTCGAATGATTGCGTATAAAGTTGTACCTCGCATTTTTGTGTAAACATAAATACGAACCAACTCCAGTCCCGGATTATTCAAAGTTGTCAGACAACAAATTGGAATCGCAGTTTTTTTTTTACGTCGTGTTTTCGTCCAGTATTATCCGGCAATACCCACGAATCAGAAAATATTTGGTTAATTTAAAAAAAAAATTACTAAACAGTATTACAAATGCTGACATCACGCCGATATCACAAAAATAAGTAAATATTCGATTCTAATCATGCTCAAGTTTTTGAAAGGCGTTCCTAAGGTAAATTACTAATAAAATTATTCGTGAGTCACGATATTTTTCGTATGTCCCGGTATTCTTCATGAGTCGCGACATTTTCGTGCGTGAGTACAAATTTTCTTTTCGTGAGTGTGCGTGAAATATAGTCTGAATTTGGAAATCCAGATTCTGGTAACACGAGGAAAACACAGCAAAACCGAATAAATTTTAATTTTGTTTCCTAGTACCAAGTCTTAAAGTTAACCTTACTTCAATTCTCCGTTTTTGGCTCGGAATCAATAGTGTAAGGACAAAATCTTTGGAACCGTACAAGCTTTTTTCAGTGTATTCGCCACTTTCACCTTCGCTCATCATTGTATCGGGCATACATTTTTGATAAGAGGGTAGTTCGCCAGTGTATTGTTAGCCTATGTGTGACTGTATTAACCGATAATTCCATTTACCTATTCTTGTATTTCTTGTCTTGGTTACTGTTGCAAATTACATTTGAATACAGAATCATTATAAATGATTCAAGTATGCCATATATGGAGGAAGTATATTGAACAGCTCATTCATCATATATTTCACTATGACCTCGATTCCCTTGGCATACATATTAAACTAAAATATATCTCAATATCACTCCAAATATGAAGCGATTACAAAAACACTCAACAATACCAGAGTTATTGAAAAGACAATCAAGAAAAACGAAAATTTGACTTTCAAATGTACATTTTGTCATTTTAATATTCATTTCAAAAATTTGTCAAAGCAAAGATTATCCCTTGCTTACTTGTAGGTAGATACATAGAGCAATCGAACAGAGTACCGGCAAACGAAGACTAATCAGACACAATTGGGGGCCTCTTTAAGATAATCATCAATGATACTCTCTGTATGGGTCGATTGTAGTAACATATAACAGCTTATATGAAAATAGCATATTCTCAAATCAGATATACTATGATATTAATAGACCTACAGATAGGGTTAATAGTAATATGGGTGGTCAGTAAAGGAGATATTGGATGGGCGAAGGCACACGTCCTCCCCATCCGGACACAGCCTACACGATAGCAACTTGAAGATGGCTGCAGACGCAATTCATTTAGTTCAAAGTACTGGTTCTCCCATATGTCATGTTTGCCGAATCCAACATACACAGAAAAAAAATTCCGTAGTTAAACTAACGCTAAATTTAACTTAGTTTTTATTGAAAAAAAAAATTATTTGCTAGTATTTAAATTTTATTATTATACCCTCCATCATAGGATGGGGGTATATTAACTTTGTCATTCCGTTTGTAACACATCGAAATATTGCTCTAAGACCCCATAAAGTATATATATTCTGGGTCGTGGTGAAATTCTGAGTCGATCTAAGCATGTCCGTCCGTCCGTCCGTCCGTCCGTCTGTTGAAATCACGCTAACTTCCGAACGAAACAAGCTATCGACTTGAAACTTGGCACAAGTAGTTGTTATCGATGTAGGTCGGATGGTATTGAAAATGGGCCATATCGGTCCACTTTTACGTCTAGCCCCCATATAAAGGGACCCTCAGATTTGGCTTGTGGAGCCTCTAATAGAAGCATATTTCATCCGATCCGTCTGAAATTTGGTATATGGGGTTGGTATACGGTCTCTAACAACCATGCAAAAATTGGTCCACATCGGTCCGTAATTATATATAGCCCCCATATAAACCGATCCCCAGATTTGGCTTGCGAAGCCTAAAAGAGAAGTAAATTTCATCCGATCCGGCTGAAATTTGGTACATGGTGTTGGTATATGGTCTCTAACAACAATGCAAAAATTCGTCCACATCGGTCCATAATTATATATAGCCCCCATATAAACCGATCCCCAGATTTGGCTTGCGAAGCCTAAAAGAGAAGTAAATTTCATCCGATCCGGCTGAAATTTGGTACATGGTGCTGGTATATGGTCTGTAACAACCATGCAAAAATTGGTCCATATCGGTCCTTAATTATATATAGCCCCCATATAAACCGATCCCCAGATTTGGCTTGCGGAGCCTCAAAGAGAAGCAAATTTCATCCGATCAGGCTGAAATTTGGTACATGATGTTGGTATATGGTCTCTAACAACCATGCAAAATTGGTCCACATCGGTTCATAATTATATATAGCCCCCATATAAACCGATCCCCAGATTTGGCTTGCGAAGTCTCCAAGAGAAGCAAATTTCATCCAATCCGGTTTTAATTTGGAACATGGTGTTAGTATATGATATTTAACAACCGTGCCAGAATTGGTCCATATCGGTCTATAATTATATATAGCCCCCATATAAAACTTTCTCCAGATTTGACGTCCGGAGCCTCTTGGAGGAGCAAAATTCATTCGATCCGGTTCAAATTAGGAACGTGGTGTTAGTATATGGTCGCTAACAACCATACCAAAATAGGTCCAATCACACACAAAATGGTCCATATCGGTTCATAATCATGGTTGCCACTAGAGCCAAAAATAATCTACCAAAATTTTATTTCTATAGAAAATTTTGTCAAAATTTTATTTCTAGAGAAAATTTTGTTAAAATTTTATTCGGTTCATAATAAAATTTTCATCATTGTCAAAATTTTATTTCTATAGAAAATTTTGTCAAAATTTTATTTCTATAGAAAATTTTTTTTAAATTTTATTCGGTTCATAATCATGGTTGCTACTCAAGCCAAAAATAATCTACCAATATTTTATTTCTATAGAAAATTTTGTCAAAAGTTTATTTCTATAGAAATTTTTGTCAAAATTTTATTTTTGTAGAAATTTTGTGAAAATTTTCTTTCTATAGAAAATTTTGGGAAAATTTTTATTTCTATAGAAAATTTTGTGAAAATTTTATTTCTATAGACAATTTTATTAAAATTTTATTTCTGTAGAAAATTTTGTCAAAATTTTATGTCTACTTTTTCAAACTGAATTATATACGTATTGGATCGATCTTTTTTGATTTAATATATACCACGTATGGACTTACATACAATTTAGAAGATGGTGTTAGGAGGTTTTAAGATACCTTGCCATCGGCAAGCGTTACCGCAACTTAAGTAATTCGATTGTGGATGGCAGTGTTTAGAAGAAGTTTCTACGCAATCCATGATGGAGGGTACATAAGTTTCGGCCTGGCCGAACTTACGGCCATATACACTTGTTTTTTTCGAAATTTTCTACAGCTTAATGAAATCTTATGAACTAAACGTGGATATAAAGTTCAATGACCGTACACATAAGTTCAATATGAACTAAAGCAAACGAAGAAAAATGAACTACTGTATGGTTAAAATGGTGATGATTTGGCGCCAATGATTTTCTTCTTTACTTTTAGTTCATTTTTTCTTCTATGAGAGGATGTAATTTCGTGAACTGCAGTTAAAAAGTACAACAGGGCATTAAATTTTCCTGGTTTTAACAACGCTTTGTGGAAATCCCAAATGTGGAGTAAAATTTAGTTCAATTTTCGTGCGAGGTAGTTCATTCTTCCTATAAAACAGTTCACTTTTTTTTCTGTCTAAAACTCCAAGCGTTAACTCGATTCCCAGTACAAATTATATTTCGAGTTTTTTTCTTTTTTGTACCAAACACAGGGGGTATAATAAGTTTAACAGTCCGTTTGTAATACTTCAAAATTTCGTTTTCGGACTCCATAATATAAATATATGTATTTTTGATCAAGGTGAAAAGCAAAGACTATCTAACGATGTTCGTCTATACGGACATTTAACGTGTTGACACGTTTCCTTTCTAAAAGCAGGTCAAACTCCCATATAGAGTGTGGCTGATATGTATTGCAGCCACCTTAATTTCTAAACCGCTCGTCTGACAGCTAGATTTATTTCAAGGACAGTTCCTTTCATAGTTTACAAACTTATAAAAGCATGTTGGTCCTAGCAGTGTTGCATCGCGTCCAAAATATGGACGAAGAATGGTCACAACACCAGAAATGATCTGAAAATCGAAGGCCGGATTTGATCGAATCCGCGTAACTATGATAGAAAACTTGCTCGTAAGCTGAATATTTCGCGAGAACGGATATAGTGGAAGTCCGATTTATCAGGCTCACTTATAAAGGGTGATTTGTTAAGAGCTTGATAACTTTTTTTTAAAAAAAAACGCATAAAATTTGCAAAATCACATCGGTTCTTTATTTGAAACGTTAGATTGGTCCATGACATTTACTTTTTGAAGATAATTTCATTTAAATGTTGACCGCGGCTGCGTCTTAGGTGGTCCATTCGGAAAGTCCAATTTTGTGCAACTTTTTCGAGCATTTCGGCCGGAATAGCCCGAATTTCTTCGGAAATGTTGTCTTCCAAAGCTGGAATAGTTGCTGGCTTATTTCTGTAGACTTTAGACTTGACGTAGCCCCACAAAAAATAGTCTAAAGGCGTCAAATCGCATGATCTTGGTGGCCAACTTACCGGTCCATTTCTTGAGATGAATTGTTCTCCGAAGTTTTCCCTCAAAATGGCCATAGAATCGCGAGCTGTGTGGCATGTAGCGCCATCTTGTTGAAACCACATGTCAACCAAGTTCAGTTCTTCCATTTTTGGCAACAAAAAGTTTGTTAGCATCGAACGATAGCGATCGCCATTCACCGTAACGTTGCGTCCAACAGCATCTTTGAAAAAATACGGTCCAATGATTCCACCAGCGTACAAACCACACCAAACAGTGCATTTTTCGGGATGCATGGGCAGTTCTTGAACGGCTTCTGGTTGCTCTTCACTCCAAATGCGGCAATTTTGCTTATTTACGTAGCCATTCAACCAGAAATGAGCCTCATCGCTGAACAAAATTTGTCGATAAAAAAGCGGATTTTCTGCCACTGATTTTGGTAATAAAATTCAATGATTTGCAAGCGTTGCTCGTTAGTAAGTCTATTCATGATGAAATGTCAAAGCATACTGAGCATCTTTCTCTTTGACACCATGTCTGAAATCCCACGTGATCTGTCAAATACTAATGCATGAAAATCCTAACCTCAAAAGAATCACCCTTTACTATTCAAGCCATTGGTATCCCACAGTGGTGAGTGCTGCCCAATTCTATGTTTAGCTCAATGACAAGCGACCTGGAAAGAGCAAAAGTACCCTTGTATAACTTGACGTAAATACACGCAAAGAAAAAAAAACGTTTGGAAAACGTGTACCGAAAACGTTTTTCTTTTGTTAGAGTTTTTTGAATTGCTTCGAAAATTTTAAACTTTTATCGCCAAAAAAAAATCGTTTGTTACAAAATTTTTATTTTTTTAATAAAAAAAGTTATTTTTGAAACAACAACACAGTCCATTTCGTTTATATCAAACACTGTTCTTTTCTGACTTTAGGTCTTTAATAAGACATATTTTACAGTTCAAAATTTAATATAGTACAATGTAATGTTGAACATTTTTTCGGAATCTCCCGAACATATCTGGAATATATGTAAAAAAAAAAACAAAAAAAAACTTCGGTCGAAGCAGGGATCGAACCCACGACCCTTGGCATGCAAGTCGGACGTAACAACCACTGCTCCACGGTGCCAAACTTAATGTTTGTTTCTGTTAAATAAACTTTGTTTATTCGGTTCGTGGGCGCCGCAAGCTATGCTATATAAATATACCTTATATGGGTAATTGTCTATTGATGACAATAACAGGTACATAGCTCAGTGGATAGTGTGTTAGCTTACAAATTGCATGGTCCGCGGTTCGATTCTCCGTCCAGGCGAAAGGTAAAAAAAATTTTAAAAATTTATAAAATCGTATAATTTCTTCGACATTGTTGGTATTACAGGAAGAGGTGTTAAGAACTAAAAAACCTCGTGGATGTGAGAAAGATGTGAGGGAAAATGCAATTAGCAAGAAAACAATGTGTTTTTTTGAGTTAGGTTAGGTTAGGTTAAAGTGGCAGCCCGATTAAATTTCAGGCTCACTTAGACTATTCAGTCCATTGTGATACCACATTTAACTAAAAGTACCTATTACATATGGGCACTTCTAGTCTTAACCACTGAACCTTCTCTATTATTTACCAGATTGCTCCAAAAACATTAACAAACTGCTTAAGTTAACGTTTTCCAGGTCAGCCAGTAATCTAAAGCTATATGCTCCTAAAATTCGCTTATGCCTTACACAAAATGCAGGACACTCACACAAGAGGTGTTTAATTGATTCCTTTTCCTCCACGTCATGACAGCTTATACAATAGTTATTATACTTCGCACCTATAGTTTTTGCAAATTCGCCTATCAGGCAGCGACCCGTTATAGCAGATATTAGGAGTGCTATCTGACGCCTTGAGAACACTAGCATATCTAGTGTGCGGTTTAAGTTTAAATGGGGCCATATTTGCTTGGTGTCGTTACAACCCTTGCAATTTTCCCATCGAATATTGGCCATCATAACAGCCTTCTCACGCAGTAAGAGCTTGCAGGTGGCCAGAGGCATACCAACAGATTCTAGTTCCCCTGGAATATGTAAGGTAGTTCCTAGCCTTGCTAACACATCTGCTTCACAGTTCCCCGGTATGTTCCTATGACCAGGCACCCATATTAGGTGAATATTGTACTGCTCAGCCATCTCGTTGAGAAATATGCGGCAGTCTATGGCCGTTTTTGAGTTAAGGAACACAGAGTCCAAGGATTTTATTGCAGGTTGACTGTCTGAGTATATATTAATGCCAATATTTGTTGGAACATTACTTCTCAGCCAATTCGCCACCTCTCTTATTGCCAATATTTCAGCCTGAAAAACACTACAGTGATTAGGTAATCTTTTCGCTATTCGAATTTCCAGATCTTTAGAATATACTCCGAACCCCACTTGTCCATTCAATTTGGAGCCATCAGTATAGAAATCTATATATCTTTTATTCCCCGGGGTCTGTGTACACCACGCCTCACTGTTGGGAATTAGAGTTTCAAACTTTTTGTCGAAAAGTGGTTTTGCCAGGGTGTAATCCACTACGTTAGTCACATCTGGCATTACTTTGAGGACCGAACTATGACCGTACATTTTTTTCGACCACAGCGATAGCTCGCGCAACCGCACAGCCGTTGTTGCAGCTGACTGTTTGGCCAAAATTTCTAAAGGCAATAGATGTAGCATGACATTAAGGGAGTCTGTTCCTGTCTTACTAAATGCGCCTGAGATACATAAGCTCGCCATACGCTGAACTTTATCTAAACAAGCCGGTTTCTGAAGTGCCGGCCACCAGACTACAACACCATATAGCATTATAGGTCTAACTACTGCCGTGTATAGCCAATGCACAATTTTTGGTCTTAGTCCCCACTCTTTCCCTATTGCCTTTTTGCACGAGTACAGTGAGTTAGTCTTTATGTAATTGTTTTTACATCCTGGAAAGGAATAAACGTTTATCACAAAAAGTATATACTTTTCTTCCAAATACACTTCCTTACAGCGAAAAGCAAATGAGAAACGAACTTTGTTTGTCTAAAATTTCGTTTGGGAGGAAAGAATTATTTTTTTGCGTGTATAATGAAACTGTCATATAGATATCTCCGTTGGTTAGAATATTCAATATTCACATTTAGTGATAATGATTTTTACGAAAGGAAAATCTAAGCGATTATACAGTCATGGACATGACCGTTCATACTCCAGTATGAAATTCCAACCGACAGTTTTACGTAACGCACACCCAATAAAAAGTGACCCCTTCTTTAAGTTAAAATTAACTAATTTTGAAGAAAGTTAACATCGTATTTCCAATTTTCATGTAATGTTACGTTTTCTCAACTATAAAAAGTAGTTTTTGAAACTTCTACTTCCAGTATAAATATATTGCTGCCTAACGATTTTGTCCTCCTTTTACAATTCCAATCCCAGCAAATATAAGAAAATCATAAACCAATGTTTTCACAAAAGATTAGCGTCACTGAATGTTACCTGATAATTGAAGATGCCAAAATGATGACGAATAAAGGGTTGTTATTATGCTGTTGTTTTCTTCCTATAAGGTTTCTTTATAGGCCATTGCGCTTATATTATATCATTTTGTTATTGATTTCCAAAAATTCAAAAAAAAAAATTAAAACAACAAATATATGATTCCAACTGAAAACACAAACAGCCCACGCGCAAAAATATCGGACATATCGATTACAACGATGACAGGTAGCGATTACAGGTACATAGATAAAAGAAATATAGGAAAATTTCCTTAAGATTTGGAAGGATTGAATACTTCTTAGTATGAGTGATCTAAAATATTTTTCTATGCTAAGTATTATTCATATATATGATAAGCTTTCTATAATAAAGGAAGACAGATATATCATTTTATAATTTTACTAAATTTAAGGAAATTCGATTTTAGTTCGGTTTCTGTTCATTTTTACGAGTGCGTTGTTATCAGTGAATAAAAATTTCTTGTTCAGTTATAAATTCGTATACCCCGAGAAGAAATCAGGGCTAGTAAAATTATATACCTTATTCTAGTTAATGAACTATTTCTAACTGCTTTCTGTTTAGAATTTTTTACTGAAGCAAGTAAATATAACACAAAAAATATAACACAAAAATTTAACTTAAGGAAAATAAAATAGCTAACTCAAGTGATCAGCATTTGCATATTTCTTCAATTTTTTTTTTTAAATGGTCGAGCAACAGACCTTCATGATATCTTCTAGACAAACACCACTGGAATAGTTTGCAATGCATATTTGAATGCTCTTTGTATGAAATCTTCGAAGAAGAATCCATTTTCATTATGTACACACACACACCCCATTCTCCTTTACAATTACCATCTCCATTGCTCTCCATCTCTTTCCATTTCTGTTACTTGAATAAATATACACAGCATACATGTATGAGTGAGTATACAATTGTATTATTCTCTTGTTTACATTTTCAGTTCAAACGATAAATGGCTAACGAGTCGAGTTACCATTACAGATGCCAAACTCTCTGACAGTGGCAATTATTCATGTTCGATTGGCAGACTCTTCACAGCCATTGTCCAGGTGCAAGTGCTGACAGGTGAGTAAAACTAAAACAAAAACAAGAATGGTAAGAGATCTTCAATACGAATGTAGAATGTTCAGAGAGGCATACAAGTATATGTGAAACCCATGAAAGGTATGCTAACGAAGAGACCAGCAATCATGTCTTCATTGTTTATTTCTTCTTAATAGTCCCCACTCTAGGATAATTTCTCCATGGTTTGATTGCAACACAATTTCCTTTTATTCCATTTTAATTAATTTAAGGAACACACATGACTTTATTTGTCCCTTTCACGTAAAGCCTATTTGAGCTTGAAGGTCCAATGACAGACACACTTGTTCTTGAAGAAATTCTTGTTATTCTTAACTCAATGCGACATTGTTTGACACATTCTGGTAATTATTTTACATTTAATTTAACACTTGCCTGTTGTCTTCCATAACAAGAAGAAACGGATTTTGCCCGAAATGTAAACAAATTAAAATGATACCCGCAGGTGTATGCATATGCGTTTGCAATCAATGGAGCTTTGTTACATCTTAAACCAATTATTACCAGCTAAAGGGTGATTCTTTTGAGGTTAGGATTTTCATGCATTAGTATTTGACAGATCACGTGGGATTTCAGACATGGTGTCAAAGAGAAAGATGCTCAGTATGCTTTGACATTTCATCATGAATAGACTTACGATCTGCCACAACGTCGAATTTTCAGTGAATGGGCCCTAGAAAAGTTGGCAGAAAATCCGCTTTTTTATCGACAAATTTTGTTCAGCGATGAGGCTCATTTCTGGTTGAATGGCTACGTAAATAAGCAAAATTGCCGCATTTGGAGTGAAGAGCAACCAGAAGCCGTTCAAGAACTGCCCATGCATCCCGAAAAATGCACTGTTTGGTGTGGTTTGTACGCTGGTGGAATCATTGGACCGTATTTTTTCAAAGATGCTGTTGGACGCAACGTTACGGTGAATGGCGATCGCTATCGTTCGATGCTAACAAACTTTTTGTTGCCAAAAATGGAAGAACTGAACTTGGTTGACATGTGGTTTCAACAAGATGGCGCTACATGCCACACAGCTCGCGATTCTATGGCCATTTTGAGGGAAAACTTCGGAGAACAATTCATCTCAAGAAATGGACCGGTAAGTTGGCCACCAAGATCATGCGATTTGACGCCTTTAGACTATTTTTTGTGGGGCTACGTCAAGTCTAAAGTCTACAGAAATAAGCCAGCAACTATTCCAGCTTTGGAAGACAACATTTCCGAAGAAATTCGGGCTATTCCGGCCGAAATGCTCGAAAAAGTTGCCCAAAATTGGACTTTCCGAATGGACCACCTAAGACGCAGCCGCGGTCAACATTTAAATGAAATTATCTTCAAAAAGTAAATGTCATGGACCAATCTAACGTTTCAAATAAAGAACCGATGAGATTTTGCAAATTTTATGCGTTTTTTTTTAAAAAAAGTTATCAAGCTCTTAACAAATCACCCTTTATAAGTGTGAGTAAAGTCACTCTCTGGTATCTGGTTAGTGAAAAATTAAATTAAATTCTATTGGAATATCAAATATTGACACGCACATTCATTTGACATTGTATTTTAAAATAAATTTCTGACAAATAATATTAATTGACATGGTAAAGCAAAATAAATAATTCATTAAAATTCAATGCGTTTGAGAGTGACGAAATTCACTAATTGAAATTGCAAGTGATTCATATATATTTAATCAAATACTTCAACCAAGACCAAATCATTAAGGTTTAAGAAAACTAAATAGTCATACAACAGATTGTGTGGACATACAATATCTATGACATCCACAACATAATTTCGACATCGAACATTCGTTAAAGACAATAAACCAAACTGTGTTTGCTTTTCCAATTTTACAATTTATATGATGTCATTGAAAGTAATGACATTAAAATGTTTATATATTCAATTAATTAAATTCTATGGACAGCCTAATACAAGGCAAACCCGTAGTTCGGTCAAGGCGAAGCTAATTTAACTTTCATCACGGATTTAAATTAGACGATGCTATAGGAAACCTTTAAAAGATTTTGTAATCCATTACATAAAATCTAAATCAAAATGTTGTTGACAACGTAAGTCTATAGGTCTAAAGAACTTCGCCACACACTTGTGGCTTTTCTAGGCATTGAAGGGGCTTTCAATAACGTCCATCCGAGTTCAACAGTCAAGGGATACTGAGGCTGATAGACCAACTTCTAACGAAGAGACATATTTTGGAATTGAATGGAGAATTACTGCCAAGTCCTAATGAATTTTCCACATCATTTTCATTGTATGAAAGCTGAATTGTGGGTCCATAGTGAGTCCACGGGCTGAGTCCACGTTGAAAGTTGGTCACCTTAGTTGTATGAAAATTTTGTTTTGGCCACCAAATCCACTGTGCGGCTGTCGATAGAACTATTTACAATACTATACATATTCACAACATTGTCATTTTTTCAACCAAACATGGTTCGACTAACATATGTTCTTGGTTTTGTACTCTTCATTGTTTGAAAAGATTATATGTATTTTTTGGAAGTTTTATGCATGATACAATTATTTACACGATACCCTCTCTAGAACAAACATAGCAATAAAAATATAAAAGCAGCTCATCATAACCAAAGATAATAAACTTTAGATGATGGGAAATCGGCTGCTGAGAATATCAAACCATTGACGGCGCTAGGTCCCTACTTGTCGTTTACGTGTTTGGTTCGACACATTAAAATGCAAATAAAAAGAAATTAAGAGTTGGAAATATCTTGGAACAAACGGGAAAATATAATTTTTAATTTATTGCTCAAAATTTAACATTGTTCAATTCAAAAAATCAAGTTTTTAATTTAAAAAAAAAATGGAAATAAAAAAATTACAAACATGACGCAAGCCAATTTCCCATCTATTGTCTTTGATCATAACGTCAAACTAAATGTCAGTAAAAAGTAAAAAAAAAAAACAAATACAAAAATGTTTGTTTTGATTTTGTGATACTCATGAGAAATGTTTCTTATTGGTATGGAAATATATTGTGCGTGAAAAATATTCAACTGCGTGCAATATTTTTGGAATTTATGTATCCAGTGATGCCCACTCGCCCAGTGACGCTGTTGTTGAACTAACTCCCTCCAATTTTGATCGTATTGTGGTTCAAGATAATGCCATTTGGGTTGTTGGATGCTATGCAAACTGGTATGGCCATTGTCAGGGTCTAGCCTCAGAATACAAAAAATTGGCCAAAGCTTTGAAGGATGTAATCAAAGTAGGAGTTGTGGCTGCTGATGAGCACAAATATTTGGGTGGTCAATATGGTGTACGTGGTTTCCCTACAATCGAGATATTTGGTGATAATAAACGCTCGCCCACGAACAACAATGGACAACGTACGGCAAAAGCTATTGCGAAGCCGGCTTTGGCCGAAGCTAAGAAAAAAGTTCAAGCTGCTTTGGAGGTGATAAATTGGTTTTGCAATCTGAAGACGAATGTTTGATTGAATTTTTCGCCCCTTGGTACGGTCATTGCAAAATTTTGGCCCCTGATGGGTTAGGTTAGGTTAGGTTAGGTGACAGCCCGATGCATCAGGCTCACTTAGACTATTCAGTCCATTGTGATACCACATGGGTGAACTTCTCTCTGATGGGTTAGAGCAGCTACAGAACTAAAGGGTAAAGTTAAACTGGGTGCCTTAGTTGCTACGGTACATCCAAGCAAGGGTGCTGAATACGGTGTAAGAGGCTATCCCACAATTAAAAATTTCCCCGCTGGCAAGAAGGTCTCACCCGATGCCCAAGAGTACGATGGTGGACGCACATCCTCTGACATTGTCACATGGACATTAGACAAGCATGTGCAAATATACCCGCCCCAAAATTGGTAGAGATTATCGATGAGTCCTCATTTGATGATGCCAGTGAAGGAAAACCATTGTGCGTTATATCTGTTTTTCCTCATATACTTGACTGTGATGCAAAACGCCACAATAAATGCTTGTCCACTCTACGTGGTTTGGGCTTGGTCTGACATAAAGGGTGATACGGTCAAAATTTGGTCAATATAAACTTGACGTATTTCTTTCAATTTTGCATTTAAAAAACCTGAACACCCCTCATTTTGAAGGTGTGTGTGTGTAGAATGTTGCTCCTATTTTGATTTTGGAATTCACTCTTCAGTTGTCAAAATGCCGTCCAAGCAAAAAGAGCAGCGTATCAAAATTTTGCTCGCGCATCGCGAAAATCCGAGCTACTCGCACGCAAAGCTGGAAAAATCGCTAAAAGTTGCCAAATCAACCGTTACAAATGTAATTAAAGTGTTTGGGGAACGTTTGTCGACAGCCAGGAAGTCTGGATCGGGGGGAAATCGAAAACCGGAAGCCGCTGAGACGACAAAGAGAGTTGCCGGTAGTTTCAAGCGAAACCCTAACCTCTCTCTCCGAGATGCCGCAAATAAACTGGGTGTATCGTCTACAACCGTGCATCGAGCCAAAAAACGAGCCGGACTATCGACTTACAAGAAGGTAGTGACTCCAAATCGCGATGATAAACAAACTACGACGGCCAAAGCACGATCCCGGAGGCTGTACACGACGATGCTGACCAAGTTTGACTGCGTGGTAATGGACGACGAAACCTACGTCAAAGCCGACTACAAGCAGCTTCCGGGACAGGAGTTTTATAAGGCAAAAGGAAGGGGAAAGGTAGCAGATATTTTCAAGCACATAAAACTGTCAAAGTTCGCAAAGAAATATCTGGTTTGGCAAGCCATCTGTACCTGTGGCTTGAAAAGCAGCATTTTCATAGCTTCCGGGACTGTCAACCAAGAAATTTACGTGAAAGAGTGTTTGAATAAACGTCTGCTGCCTTTCCTGAAGAAACACGGTTGTTCCGTACTGTTTTGGCCGGATTTGGCATCTTGCCATTACGGTAAAAAGGCCATGGAGTGGTACGCCGCCAACAACGTGCAGGTGGTTCCCAAGGACAAGAACCCTCCCAACACGCCAGAGCTCCGCCCAATTGAGAAATACTGGGCTATTGTCAAGCGGAACCTAAAGAAGACCAAAAAAACTGCTAAGGACGAGCAGCAGTTCAAAGCAAACTGGCTTTCTGCGGCGAAGAATGTGGACAAGGTGGCTGTACAAAATCTGATGGCAGGTGTCAAGCGTCAGGCCCGGCAATTCGGATTTGGAAAAGCGAAAGCCTAACTGAATATTTTTCCTGAATTTTATACTAATTGAACTTGAAAAAGAAATTTAATTTGATTTTTTAAATAAACGATTTCACCGATTTACACGCGGTTTCCCTTGACCAAATTTTGACCGTATCGCCCTTTATATGAAGATTAAGCTTAGCAGTTATGGATTTTAATTGCGTGGTCTTAACACATTTTGACAAATTCAGTGCCTTACTGCAGATCCTGCGGTTATTGTTCTGTCACAACTTTTGAAAAAAAAATAAATGCGACCATAAATAATAATTATATTGGTTTATTGTTAGCATAATAAACATTTTTTTTTAATAAACTTTGTTTCGCTTTTAGAATTTTTAATCTTTGGTTGGGACGTCTTAGTCGAAAGTGCGTGCGGCACTTAAAGAAAAACTTCACTTTCCCGTGTAGCTCCAACCCATCTTCCAATAGCTCACCACAGTTTTCTCTCATATATGTAAGTTCAAATGGAATTTCCTTCGCGTTAGGACCCTGTTCGTCAAATGGATCTTCGTTCTCAATTGGGGTCCCCTGGTAGATCCCATCATTGTATCTGTCTCTTCGTACCCTCAAAAAAATCGCTTCTGTAACATATGCCCTAAAAACATCTTGCTTCAATCATATATATTTTCAGGATTGGTCCAAACAAAATATTGTTTGTATTGTTAAAACATATTATGTTTCAGCTCAGGCATACACTGGTAGAAAAAAAATTCAATGAAATTTTCTTTGTGTGTATATATTTTTAAGGCGCCAATTGGTTACTTGCATTATTTTACTTGCAGCATACTCTCTTTCTAAACACATATATATTTATAGGCTATTTCTAAATTAATATATGTTTGCATCCAGGCATATTAAATTTACAAATATTTTATGTCCCAAACACGTTATGCTAGTTTATGAACATTATATGCTTGCACTTAAATAAATAATAAATAATTTTTACACCCAAACATATGAAAAACAGTCTTTTTCGTCCGTGTAGATAGTTCCACGCACATCTTTGGAATCATCAAGCGTTTATGATATATATCTCGATATATATGTATTAGAAGTTTAGGAACATTAGAGTCATTTTTACAACTTTTCGACTAAGCAGTGGCGATTAAACAAGGAAAATGTTGGTATTTTTACCATTTTTGTTGAAATCAGAAAAACATATATATGGGAGCTATATCTAAATCTGAACCAATTTCAAATTTGGCACACATGATTATATTACTAATTGTACTCTTAGTGAAAATTTTCGACCAAATTGGTCCAAAACCCTGGCTTCTGGGTCCATATAAGTCCATATCGGGCGAAAAATATATATGGGAGCTATATCTAAATCTGAACCGATTTCAAATTTGGCACACATGACTGTACTACCAGTTGTACTCCTTGTGCAAAATTTCAAGCTAATCGGGATAAAACTCTGGCTTCTGGGTCCATATAAGCGCATATCGGGCGAAAGATATATATGGGAGCTATATATAAATCTGAACTTATTTCTCCCAAAATCAATAGGGTTCTATTCTGACCCAAAAAAGGAACTCGTGCCAAATTTGAAGTCGATTGGACTTATATTGCGACCTAGACTTTGATCACAATAATGTGTTCACAGACAGACGGACGGATAGACGGACATGGGTATATCGACTCAGGGACCCACCCTGAGAATTATTGCCAAAGACACCATGTGTCTATCTCGTCTCCTTCTGGGTGTTACAAACATATGCACTAACTTATAATACCCTGTTCCACAGTGTGGTGCAGGGTATAAAAATGGACCATTGTCATCATTTACCCGCTTGTTACATAGACAACATTTACGCATTTTCCGTTGTATTTATTTTTTTCCGAATTTCAAATAGAATTTAACTTTTAGACGTTAATTACAACAACACAATTTAAACATATCAACCATATTTTTTGACATTTTGATGAGTCGTTCAAAGTCACCTGATGAAATAAGGCTAACTTATAAATAATTGTATCATGGTTTTATGTTCATGTTCTATTCAGTCTATGAAAGCAATTTAATAGAGTTGCTCAAACTAATATGTTTTTTTTTTTCTTTTTAATTTTCTAGTTAACTGCATTTTCGTCCTACATATCTTTCTCCGCATAATTTAATTACTAGTTTCTCTTCTGTGTTACATGCTATGTGGGAAGAAACTGAATAAGAAGAAGTACAGAAGTTCATACTGCATTTTCCTTAAGGAAAAGTTTGTTGCTAGGATTTAAATATTCCAATCACCTAGCGAAATCATGCTAACATTCGATGAAATAAAAAACTTAAAAACAAAAGCTTTATGTTACATTAGATCGCTTGGTATTGGCACTGATGTAGATATGTAGATATGGAATGCTTGAACGAACTGATGGATTTTCTTGAAAATGGATACGAGAAGTTAGTATTCAATATCCGTGCCTATTCTGTATCGCTTTCGTGAGGTGTCACACCTAAGAGGTGTTCTGGCAGCAGCTATTGTATGCAAAGTTAGAAAATTTATAATACAAATAAATAACAAAGTGTGAAACTATAATGTGTTTTTTATACAAAACTGTAATCTGTATGGAGAATTCAAGTACATTCGTTATAACAGGGGAACTTTAAAAACGTGTTGACTATACAAATGTACACTCATCGTTCTGCCGAACGATCTTTTAATGTGCTTCGAAGTTTAATCTGGATCGAGTTCTGTTTTCTTGTGTCTTTTCGTTCGATTTACATTTAAAATATCATTAACAATGACCTTTATTTGATTATTAGCCGAACGCGACCAGCTTACAAAGCTTTCCGAAACATATTATTAGGGGCATTTCTCTCATTAACTCTGAATTTGAAGCTTGGTTTGTCAATGGGAGATAACTCTCCTTTTCGACATCATACCGGAAAATCAATCATTATATTCCAACTACATACCAAGAATCTAAGTTTCCCGCCCAATAAATCGTATAAGTAAATGTTCATAAAAACTTGAGCATAACAAAATTTGTTCAAATGTTGTGCACAGGGAGCATGCCTTTCATATACCGAAAAATGAAAATGCTATCAATTTCAGGTAAATTTAAGTTTTTTACTTAAAAAGTCTGCCGATAAGTCTGAGCAAATGTCACAAAATTGTGTACCGAGTTCCCATTAAGGTACAATTCCCTACCTTCTCAGCGAATTTCAACAAAATCAGAAAGCTCTCAATTTCCAAAAGTTGGGCAAAGCGGAACCTTCTCTACTCGTTCCCGACCAGATACCGAAAAATCACGTATCCTATATTCAGTTCATAACCTCCCACACGTTCCCTGTCAAGTGAATCGGGCGAAGTTTACTTTTTCGCTATTTTTTTTAAGCGACGGCCCATTCAGCGATCACATATCGAAAAATAAGTGGAAGTGGATACCACACACAACCTTCCCTGCAAAAGTAAAGAAAATAGAGGACAAGGAGGTGGTTCTCCCTCCCCGTCAACATCCAAAAATCATGTACAATATGTGCCCCAAGTCCTTCGTAAATCAGATAATTTTAGTTTTTTATCAGACACCCAAATTAATTTCAAAATATCCCCCTCTGTATATTTCAAATAAATCGGTGAATTTTAGTTAATTTCGCTGTATTTACATTAGGTAAAAGTGGGACAAAGGGAAGGTCATATATGAAAAAAATAAGGTAACATTTTTTCCCCACATGATCACTCTCAATAATCTTCGAAAATTTCAAGTATGTCGGTTCCGCCATTTATGAGCTTACAAATAAATAAACAAACAAAACTCCGATTTTATATACATATATGTTACATATAGGGAGACCGCCAAACCTTGGACGAAACACGCTCTTACAAATTGATGTCTTATTATTACGAAATTAATTGATCCTTTCGATTTAAATGTAGCTCCCACATATACGCAGATAGGACGTTCACTTTAATATTCGAAATTTTTGCTTGTTCAAAGATCAATTTTGACATTTTAAGCAAATGAGAGATTTCATAATTTGGAAAGGGCAATCACTGTGTATGTTAGAGTTGTGTGCGTGACACGCCTGAATCACGTGAGTCATGAACAAAAGTCTAAAAAAAACGTGAATGTGCACGAACGGGACTATATCAAATATTTTATGCAAATACATATAACACATCTCCCTCACACTTCTGTCTATATGTTCGCCAGTATTTCTCTCAAGAGTACACCGTGCGTATGATTTATTGCTGTAGACAACGAAATAACTCATACGCAACGTTGTACCCTATATCTTATGACTGGAGTTTATTAGCTAAGAGCAGAGATGGTCCGAATAGCAATATTTTTAGTTTTCTACTATCACGAATTTGTAAACGTCGATACTTGTATAAAACATAGTAAATGTCAAAAATACTTACAGGATAATTAGATTTGATTTCAAACTATTGTTTTAATATCCTTTAGGATGAGAACGCCATTTTGAAGAATGTTTTATAGTAATATTTTGAAATTTTTATTCACAAGTAATTTGCATTTTTTCCAAAGAAAAACGTTATTAGTTGGAATTAGAGGTGTGCAAGTGAGTAATATTTTACTCACGCTCACGCACACTCACGACGGAAAAATCATACTCATGCACTCTCACACAAAAAGTGTAAGTGAATTCAACTCGTTAGCGTTTTGTGTTCGTTAGCGGGATTATTTTCGTATTTTTCCAAAATTCGTTACTCACGCACACTCACGAAGATATTATTTTCGTGACTCACGCTAGTGCGCGACATTTGGTTTGTAACGATCACGCCATTGCACTATGGCTGAAATCGTGATTTTAGCGGCAAAAAGTCAAAATTTCAACTTTTTAAGATTTTTAATATTTTCTAGATAGGGTTTATTATCGAACATATTAATAGTAAAAAATCAAAACAAATTGTTACTGTTGGCAACCCTGTTTATGCACAAAGAGCCGTTAATGTTGACAAAACTTTTAATAGTTGGTAACAAGAGTAAAGCAGCGCAATTTTTGCAAAATTAAAAACTGTTTTCTAAAATAAATATTTTTATAAAGAAAAATATGTAAATATGAGTTCTAATACTCAAGGTGAGTAGTTTAAATATATACAAAAAGAATTTGCTAAATGTTTTCGTACTTATTTTGTGTGCACTTTCTTGTGAAATTTTGAAGAGTTTTATCGTTTTTTTGTGGAGTAAAAATAAAAATGTTTTGAAGTGCCATTGGGATTGTTTGTAGAAATCTCCAGTTTTATGCCATGACAAAACTGTCTGCTTTTCCCTGCTAATGAATGAATGATATTTTTTCATTGTGAAATCTTTGAGTTTTTGTTGGCAATTACGAGAAATGATTCGAATTATAGTATAGGAATTACATATTGAAGTCTGACAGTTTGAGATATGAATAAGTCCTTTGCATGCGTAGTCTTGGCAGCAAATAAAAAGTCAAAATTAAAAACAAAAATTGGGTCTTCATGTTGAAAAGCCGAAATCAAATGGCAGTGGACACGGTGATGAAAAGCATTTTTTCGCACAAAAGAGAAGAGCATTTTCTCGCAAGGACCTTTTAGCATATTTTACTGGTATTAATATTGGGTTTTAAAACATTTACACCCAATCTTAATTGCTTTCTCCTCGGAATTTGAAAATGGTACTCAAAAGTCTCGTCGTCATTGCATTAAAACTAGTGAAATATTTTTCACAACATGTGAATGGCCCCCGATGTCTGCCACAATATACAAAATATTGGTAAATGTATTTCAACTAAATGAGGTTTCAGTAGTAACTGTAGATTTCCTTTCAGAGAATTAATCTGAGGTCCGAAACAAGTGTTATAAAAAAGATCGAACAGGTACCGCTCGTAAGGATTCAAGGGTGCACAATATACTTCACATGCATCTCAGAGCTATGGATATCTCTGGCTCATATATTTCTTGTTTACAAGAACCTACACATACCATAATTATTAAAAAAAAAACATCAATTTACTCGGAAAGTCACTAAACGATGCAAAAGACTTGGGTTACAAAAAAAAAACAACTAAAATTGCAAATATTTTTGTTAAGGAGTAATCGTATGAACTTTGTGTGAACTAGAAAGTTTTCATAAATATATAGGCTACATTTCTTACCTTGATTGTTTGGTAAAATTTTCAGTAGTTCATGCGCTGTAGTAGGAAAATCGAAAAATCGGTGGAAAAAATTCTAATTTTTTCGACATTTTCGACATTTTTGGCGTTTTGAGCATGAAGATGACATTTTTCCAACTTACCATATTCAGCATTTATGTTTGCCTAGTCAAGAGCTACAACTTTGCCGAAGGATGCACTAATAACACCATTTTTCGAGGTATTTATAGCTATTACTCTAAAAAGGGGGCGTGGCCCTCCCATTTTTTCTAAAATTAATTTTTTTATAACTACAAATCTACTCAACAAATTTTGTGAGGCTAACTTGGTGGTAAATATTTTTTGCTGCTAAGATCATGATTTCGCCCATAGTGCATTGCCATCATGGTGACTGACGACTCACGCGTCACGAAAATTTTCGTGAGTCAAATTTTCGGACTAAAAATACATATATTGGTCCATATCGGTCTATAATTATATATAGCCCCCATACAAAACGGTCCCCAGATTTTACCTCTGGAGCCTTTTGGAGGAGCAAAATTTATCCGATCTGATGGTGTTAGTATATGGTCTCTAAAAACCACACAAAAAATTATCCATATCGGTCTATAACTATATAGACCCTATATAAACCGATCCCCAAATTTTATCTCCGGAGACTCTTGGACGACCAAATTTCATCCGATCCAGTTGAAATTTGGTACGTGGTGTAAGTATATAGTATCTACTTACCATGCAGACATTTGTCCATATCGGTCCATAATTATATATAGCCCCCAATATAAACCATCATCCGATCCGGTTGGAATTTTTTTACGTGGTGTTAGTATGTGGTCTCTAACAACCATACCAAAATTGATATGGACCAATTCCATAATCATATATAGCCCCATATAAATCGATCCCCAGATTTGGTTTTGGAGCCTCTTGGAGGAGCAAAATTCATCGTATATGGCAGCTAACAACCATGCCAAACTTGGTCCATATCTCTAGTTGTATATAGCCACCAGATAAACCTATCCCCAATCACACCATATCGTTTCATAATTGTATATAGGCCCATATAAAGCGACCCCCACATTTCAATTGTGGCTCTCTAATTGCCGCGCAAAAGTTCACATCGGTTCGTAATTAATTGTAGACTTCCCTATATATACGAGGGCGGTTCGGAAACTTCTTAGACAGAATAATTAGTTTTTCAAAAATATTTTCATTTTTCAATATAATCTCCTGAAACTTCAATACACTTAGTCCAACGCTTTTCTAGCAATTCTATTCCTTTGATTAAAATAGTCTTCCTCAAGGTCTTCAAAATAGTGGTTTACAACTGTAAGTGCATCCTCATTTGGGGTAAAACGCTTGCCAGCAAGGATTTTTTTTAGATTTGGGAACAAGTAATAGTCACTGGGAGCTAAATCAGTAGAATAAGGTGGGTGGTCAAGCAACTCATACTTTAATTCGTTGATTTTAGCCATTGTTAAAACACTCTTGTGTGCTGGTGCGTTGTCTTGATGAAAAATTATGTATCTTTTTGCGTTGTAATCCAGGACGTTTTTCTCGAATTTGTACATTTAATTGATCCAAAGGTTGCAATAGTACTCTGAATTTATTGTTTTACCCTTTTGCAAATAGTCAGTCAATAAAATACCTTTGAAGTCTCAAAAAAACCGTTGCCATAACCTTGCCGGCCGATTGAATTGTTTTTGCCTTCTTTGGGGCACTTCCCCCAGCTTCAGGCTATTGTTTGAATTGTTCTTTAGTCTCCGGAGTATAGTGGTGGATCCATGTCTCATCAACATTTTATTTCGCTTAAAACGATCCAAACAAGCTTGAGAAATGTTCATTCTTATGCGTTTTTGATCGACTTTTAAAAAATGTGGCACCCATCGTGCTGAAACCTTTTTCATCTTTAGTTCTTCATGCAAAATTAAATGGACTCGATCATTTGAAATGCCCATGATATTAGCAATTTCACGCACTTTTATTCGTCCATCATTTAATACCATATCATTTACTTTGGCTACAATTTCTGTTGTTGTTGCTGTTTTTGGACGTCCACTACGTGGTTCATCTTCAATGCTTGTACGACCACGTTTAAATTCAGCAACCCAATTTTTTACTGTTGCATATGAAGGAGCACTTTCACCTAATACATTCACCATATCATTATGAATTTCTTGTCCCGATAAACCTTTTTTATGTAAATATTTAATGACAGCACGCATTTCTAATTCTTCCATTGTAAAAAAATTGCGGATGTGTCTTTTTTGAACACCTGTTTCTATATGAAGGAGTTGCCAGATCGAAACAAAATTTGACATGTGTTCATAACAGAGATCGAAGTTTCCAAAACACTTAATTTTTTTCTGTTTATACCGCGCTTTTTGTGCTAGGCTAAGAAGTTTCCGAACTCCCCTTTTTTTGTCTAATATATACCACGTTTGGACTAACTTGCAATTTAGAAGACGATGTTAAGAAGTAATTCGATTGCGGTTGACAGTCTCTAGTAGAAGTATCAACGCAATCCATGGTGGAGAGTACATAAGATTCGGCCTGGCCGAACTTATGGCCGTGTATACTTCTTTGCTTCTCTACTTTTTTTCTGGTTTTAATAGTCACTTTTTTATACTCTAAAGAAGTTGAATTTATTTTGATTGATTTGACCATTTTTTATATATTTAATTTTTTTTCTGGTCCGTAATCATTCTAACTCTAACGTAACTATATAAACTTGGGAGCCACCGTGGTGCAATGGTTAGCATGCCCGCCTTGCATACATAAGGTCGTGGGTTCGATTCCTGCTTCGACCGAACACCAAAAAGTTTTTCAGCGGTGGATTATCCCACCTCAGTAATGCTGGTGACATTTCTGAGGGTTTCAAAACTTCTCTAAGTGGTTTCACTGCAATGTGGAACGCCGTTTGGACTCGGCTATAAAAAGGAGGTCCCTTGTCATTGAGCTTAACATGGAATCGGGCAGCACTCAGTGACAAGAGAGAAGTTCACCAATGTGGTATCACAATGGACTGAATAGTCTAAGTGAGCCTGATACATCGGGCTGCCACCTAACCTAACTATATAAACTTATTGTACTCATGATTTACCTTCGATTTTGCTTACCATAAAAAAATGAGTAACATCTTCACCTAACCACAATTTTGGTTTAATTGTCATCCCTGCAAGCATTTGGGTGATTGTTGATAGTAAAATCTCACGAACAACAACAATAAAAACAACTATCGCGTTGGTGATCAAAAATTTAAATATAGACTCCATACACAGTCTCACACAAGTTTACATACCCTTGAGTTTTTTACCACTTAACTAAACCTGTTTCTTGTTGTTGTTTAGAACCCACACCAAAAAAATCTTCTTGAAAATTAACAAATACTTTGTTTTTCAAATTAACTTATTAAAACTAAAGGATATATATGTATATTTTTTTAAATTTTATTATTTAAAGAAAATATAAATTTTTAACCGTATGTAAACTTGTGTGAGACTGTGTACATCGACATAGCGAATTTTTCAATAGCACCTCTTTGAGAGTACATGTGTGTAAAAAGCCACTATCAACTAACGAGCGTGGGCAGCACAGAGGGAGAGCCTCTGACTTGAAAACGAAAGGTTCCGAGTTCAACGCTCGGTGCGGCCGATCATCATGTTTATTTTTTAAAAAATAACTATCGCTTTTTTGACTTATTTTAGTCACTGGTTCGATTCCCCGAGAACATTATCGCGTAGTGAGACATTTGTTCCCGAACGGGGACACTAACTCGATAAGACAAAGATATCGCCTATGAATGTTTTATCTTCCAGGGAGAAACTACTTCGATACACTTTCGATAGAAAATGTTTGCAGGGATTAAACTAATGAGCGTGAGCATATTTGTGAGCGTAGTTTTCCAAATAAATACAAGAACACATTATTTTTGTGATTCATGTTGACGCCTGACAATGGTTAGTTCGATCATACAGTTAAGCGTTTCTTAGTAAAATGTCGTGTTTCTACACAACCAGTATATGTCTCTTCAATATAAAGTTTTTCTAACTTATTATGGCCCTTTTATGAAAAAATCATTTAACATTTAAATACAATACCTGTGTATGTGTTCTCCTTCTCCTTGAAAACAATTTGAAAAAAATCTTCCAGGTGAAAACACAATATAATACTCGATTAAATAAACATACACGCACAGAAGTGTAACATACGATATGACTTTAATTAACCGTTATTTGCATTTTGTGAATACCAGCTTCAAAGAAAAGTAAGTGGTGGGGAGAGCAGTAGGGTAATTTGAAGGGCAAATAATATCGTTATTTAAAGAGTGACAAAAATAGGCATATACCCCAAACCACCCTTGATGTTAATGTCTCTTTTTGATTTGGCATTCTTTGTAGGTGAATTACCGGCAGCTGTGCAGCACAATGTCGCCACGTCACTCGATGTGTGTAACACAAAAATCATCCTTGTACACGGAGCATTGATGCATTTGTGGTGGAGATGGCGGTGTTGGAGTTGGTGGTGGAGCCTCATCTACTTTGCAACTACAATGACATCGTTCTTCAGAAATTCTTTCATCGAAATGCATGTCGGTGCGACTACCACAACAAACTGAATGAGCAAATAGCACGGTGTTGTTATTAAGTTAATTATAGTTAATCAAGAGAGTAAATGAGAGAAATAGTGCGATGGAGAATGAAACTTTCATAACAACAAAACCCCCTCAACTACCGCAACATTACAGCAAAACAACAAAACCAAAAACAATGAAATTTGCTACAAAAACAACAACCAACACAAAATGGCTGGTGTATGGCATCATACAATGATGACGGTACGTATAAATGCTTAATTTATCCATTGTAAAAACAAATCCTCGAAAAAGGAAATACAAACACCACAATATATTTTATACAAAAAAACAACAGGGTGATGCAAAAGTGTGAATCTATTCTTATGAGTTAGCATTTAAATAGCCTTAGCATTTAAATAGCCTTAAAGAGTATCACATTTAAGAAAGACCATAAAAGAATGTATATACTTATAGCCATGGAAGCTCGCGATTTCCAATACCCTTCAAATGCTACATATTTTCAAGTAAACGGCTACGACGACGAGTTTTGAAATAAAACTTTTAATTTTGATTCAAGGTGGTGGGCATTTAAGATTCGTCCCGGACGTACCCAGCAAAAAAAGCGTCGCCAAAAAAGTAATGGAAATGTTCCTTTTGGATCCGGAAGTGGTGCAAAATTGACGCAGAAGCGATGAATTTAACATGGGCTTGTTATAGGACGGAAGTCCTCCATTTCAACAGCCGTTGCACTGAATTTGCATCACTTCTTTAGGTGTGATCCAAATTCAATGTTTTGGATGTAAATTGAAAAATTCTGTGATATTTTGTCAAATAAATAATTTTTATTATTTTTCATACATTTTAATGGATTCTAACGCTTGTCGGAAACGTTTGACCTCAAATATTTGCAAAAATTCACAATTTTTTCAGATTGGATTTAGCACTTTTTTCGACCAAATTTAAATGATTTGTACCATTTTATGAATTCTTACTCTGTTTTTAACCTAGTTGAAACAAAAAAAGTTAAAATTACCTATTAAAAGTATGAAAAACCCACGTTATAAAAAATTGAATTAAAAGAACTTCCTGGGTAGTTAAAATAATGAACATCATTGGGAGTACATATTCTGGAAGTGCTTTTAAAGTTGTGCCTTTGGAAGAACTTCCAAATTTTTTTGCTGGGTACTTAAGGCCGTATATACTTGTTTGTAGAGTATAAAACAGCAATCACAGACCACTTTGATTGCTAGCGCAAGGATCGCCCTGTAATTTTGTCACACATTCAGGTGCATAGAGACTTGTGTGCACACATTTGGTTTTCGTTGGGTACATATGCTCCCACTCAAATGTGCTAAAATTGGCTTGACAACAAATTTAATGCAATTAACTGTTTAACGCCCTAAACAATTTTTAACGGTGTCATACACTAATTGTTGTACTCAGAAACGAAGTAGGTATGCAATGCAATAGAAGTCAACACAATTTTGGCCAATTAAATAGATTGTTTTGTAAGAACTTTTCAGTGATGGACTAAAACTTCAGTTAATCTATTAAGGGATTATTATGTAGAACCCCATAATAATCTTTTTTTTTTTCAGTGTACCCATCAATACGAAAATTATTGACTGTGAGCAGTCCCTAGTAAAAATTGGGATTTTGGAAGCTTCGATTATGGGGTCGCTTTTGAGTGTCCTCTGCACTGGACATCGGTAGTAAAAGGAGTCGCCGGCTTGTGCAACAATTTACTACTGCATTGCCGATAAAAGGCCATGGGTTGAGATTAATTTGTTGAATGCGATGCAATTGTAAATTGTCATACAAGACTACCACGGACCAATCCCTGTTTAGGCCAGATACCAAAAAAGTTTCGATGGTTAGTTATTACCAAAAAAGATCAAAGTTTTTCCAAGTGGTTTTACACTTAATGTGACACGCCGTTCCCAAGAAGCAACCACGTATCACTGAGCTAAACGTCATAACTGGCTGTAATAAATAAGTTCACCAACCAACCTACCATCTTGCAGTCTACAGAGTCTTTCCAAATCAATTTGATAAACATTCTTTACTCTGTGGTTCAAACCAAAGATTATAGAAGAGGAAGATGGGAGATTGGCTACTGAGCACATCAAACCATTTACCACATTAGTTTAATACTCGAACCAAACGTGTATACGACAAGTATTGACATAGCCTTAAAATGCAAATAAAAATAAATTAAGAGCACGAAATAAATTTCTATACAGGGGAAAATGTAATTTATTTTGTTGTTGCCTAAAATTTAACATTGTTTCATTAAGAAAATTAAATTTTTCATTTAAAAAATAAAAACGAAAAACACCTAATTGATTACAAACATGTATTGAACTAACATGGTAAATGCAAAATTTGGTATGACGCAAGCCAATTTCCTATCTTCCTCAAGTTTATAATCTTTGGTTCAAACTACTCTTGGACTTTAGTCAATACATGGTTTTAAGCTGAAATAAAAAAAAAAAACTAAGACAAAATATCTTTTTTTAAATACGCTTAAGCTAATTTTAGCATCAATTCATTAATGGACCTATGTAAATATTCCTTTGAAAATTTACTATACATATAATAAGACCCTCATTCATCTATTATCCCTCGCTTCGTTGTGCAATTCATGGTCTATGTGATGTTGCGGATTTTGTTGAAACAAACTTTTGTAAGCAATTTTCCTTTGTTTTTCAAATCCCCTTTTGAAATTCACATAAATGCTACTAAAGAATAAAACCACAAAGCCTCGTTACAAAACACAGCCGCGAAAATTGTATTTTTACCTTGTTCTCAGTCGAATAAAAAATTCATTATGCTGCAACAACCACGCCATTGTTGCATGATTACAACATATGGGGTGGAGGGGGGAGAGAACCCCTTTCTACTATTTCTTAAGAAACTTCAAAGACAAATAAGCAACGAGCTGTAAACCGTGAACCTTTGTTTGCCGTTGCTGTCAACTCTTCAATGAACTTAATTTGGTACAAGGTGGGGAAAACTACGAATTCCAAATGTTTTTGCTGACAATACATAAGGCAAGGTGATGTCCTTGTGATTTATTAAAAACTAAAAGAATTGAATAAAATAAAATGTTCAAGTACACCTTATATGTACAAAAGACAATACGGAGATTAATTGACGAATCTACACATAAATACTTAATACTCGAGTATGGGCAGCGCGATATATAGCGCAAAAATGAGATAAGATTTAATCCTGCAAAAGCGAATATTGTACCATTGACAGCGATATTGTAGTTACACTGAAAAAAGCATGCCAAGATCCAAACATGTTATATTTACACTTGTGATTTTGGTATGGATTCCGAGCCAAAGAAGCGGACAATGGAATAAAAGATACATTTATGGCACCCTTTTAAATTTGAGTTTTGCTACTTGATTCTAGGAAATAAATTTCTTTTTTCTTCAAATATGCTATGCTTCAAATAAAAACTTCTTTAAAATAAAATAAAAAGCACCCTGTTTGATTTTTGGTCAAGATACAACAATTCAACAAATTTACACACGATTTCATTGAAAAGCTTACCAACTTTTGGACAAGGAAAAACCTTATATCGGAGACATGCGTCATCTAAACCCTCAAAAAATTCGCATCTCTAACATATACTTCCAAACATATTCTGTTTCAAACATATATTTTTAGAATTTTGGCAAACATTATGTTTCACCCTAAGAATATCTTTTTAAGGCTCTGAATATAAAATTGAACGTGAAAAATTAATAATATTTAGACATAACATTTCAAATTTTCCATCTCCTATAGATTAGGTTAAAGTGACAGCCCTATTAAATTTCAGGCTCACTTAGACTATTCAGTCCATTGTGATACCACATTTAACTAAAAGTACCTATTACATATGGGCACTTCTAGTCTTAACCACTGAACCTTCTCTATTATTTACTTTTGTGGAACCAACCAGATTGCTCCAAAAACATTAACAAACTTCTTAAGTTAACGTTTTCCAGGTCCGCCAGTAATCTAAAGCTATATGCTCCTAAAATTCGCTTACGCCTTACACAAAAAGCAGGACACTCACACAAGAGGTGTTTAATTGATTCCTTTTCCTCCACGTCATGACAGCTTATACAATAGTCATTATACTTCGCACCTATAGTTTTTGCAACTTCGCCTATCAGGCAGCGACCCGTTATAGCAGATATCAGGAGTGCTATCAGACGCCTTGAGAACACTAGCATATCTAGTGTGTGGTTTAAGTTTAAATGGGGCCATATTTGCTTGGTGTCGTTACAAT
Organism: Haematobia irritans; assembly: GCF_050003625.1. Taxonomy (NCBI): domain Eukaryota; kingdom Metazoa; phylum Arthropoda; class Insecta; order Diptera; family Muscidae; genus Haematobia; species Haematobia irritans. The sequence continues at coordinate 54,461,523 of NC_134399.1, read as the reverse complement.
CCTTGCAATTCTCCCATCGAATATTGGCCATCATAACAGCCTTCTCACGCAGTAAGAGCTTGCAGGTGGCCATAGACATACCAACAGATTCTAGTTCCCCTGGAATATGTAAGGTAGTTAGCTAGCCTTGCTAACACATCTGCTTCGCAGTTCCCCGGTATGTTCCTATGGCCAGGCACCCATATTAGGTGAATATTGTACTGCTCAGCCATCTCGTTGAGAGATTTGCGGCAGTCTATGGCCGTTTTCGAGTTGAGGAACACAGAGTCCAAGAGTTGCAGGTTGACTGTCTGAGTATATATTAATGCCAATATTTGTTGGAACATTACTTCTCAGCCAATTCACCACCTCTCTTATTGCCAATATTTCAGCCTGAAAAACACTACAGTGATTAGGTAATCTTTTCGCTATTCGAATTTCCAGATCATTAGAATACACTCCGAACCCCACTTGTCCATTCAATTTGGAGCCATCAGTATAGAAATCTATATAACTTTTATTCCTCGGGGTCTGTGTGCACCACGCCTCACTGTTGGGAATTAGAGTTCCAAACTTTTTGTCGAAAAGTAGTTTTGCCAGAGTGTAATCCACTACGTTAGGCACATCTGGCATTACTTTGAGGACCGAACTGTGACCGTACATTTTTTCCGACCACAGCGATAGCTCGCGCAACCGCACAGCCGTTGTTGCAGCTGACTGTTTGGCCAAAATGTCTAAAGGCAATAGATGCAGCATGACATTAAGGGAGTCTGTTCCTGTCTTACTAAATGCGCCTGAGATACATAAGCTCGCCATACGCTGAACTTTATCTAAACAAGTCGGTTTCTGAAGTGCCGGCCACCAGACTACAACACCATATAGCATTATATGTCTAACTACTGCCGTGTATAGCCAATGCACAATTTTTGGTTTTAGTCCCCACTTTTTCCCTATTGCCTTTTTGCTCGAGTACAAAGCTACCTATGTTATTTGACAAGAAGTTCGAATAAATATTGTAATAATTTATATTTTTTTCTCCATTCTCTCTATCTGACGTTTTTAAACATATATATGTTTATACAAAATTTCTAAATGTTTAAATCCAGAAACATTATATTTAAGAAAATGTGATGTCACAAACATAATATTTTGTATGATATTAACATATATGTCCCAAACATATTATACTAGTTTATGAAAATTATAGCGTCTTGAAATGAGCCGTAGTCAAAAAGATGAAGGATGAAGTTAATGTAAAAAAAATAAGGATGACTGTCCAGGGTTAAAAGAAAGTTAAAGAATCCTTACCAATTCACTATTAAATTACAAGCAAAGGAGTACTAAAAATTTTTCCAAATTTTTAAGGGGTTATTCTGAAATTAAATATTTTTTACACTAAAAATATTACTATTGTTGTCTTTGATCTCAGCTTAAAACCATGAATTGAACTACACTTGAACCTTCCGAAAAAAGGTTTGATAGTCGGCTGCCTAAATTTGCAAGCATATCTCTTTTCCTTGAATGTAGTTGGCTGGGTTTGTTTTTGAGCGTGATTGAAGAGAAACCAACAATAACAAACAAAACTAAAAACAAATTTGATTAAAGAAATACTAAAATAGGGTATTAAAAACCTGTAATTTTGATGATAAAAAGGTCATAAAAACGTAAATATTCTAGTTGAAAGAAAGCCAATTTTTAAAAAGAAAACTTACCAATTCTCTATTTTTTTAAATTTGTTCGAATCCATCTGGAACATTAAACTGGTTTCAAAAAAATTAAATAACAAATAATAATATACATAAAAAATATTCTTTTTAAAAGAAAGCCATATTAAAAAAATACTTACCAATTTATGACTAAACTATACGCTGAGATATAACAAAAATTTTCCAAATTCATCTGGAATTGAACATTAATTTTTTACATTGAATAATAAAAATGTCAATACACTTTCAATTTCAACTAACACTAAATGAACAAAAATAAAAACAACCCCAAGCCCTCGCTACCATTTCTCATTAATGCATTACTCTCACTCAAACAAAACCCAAGTAACATCATCTTTACATTAATCACATTCCACTATGCCTAAAAAGATCTCTGTACTATGCATTAGTTCATCGCATCTGCTGACAATTTACTCTAAGAATAATATTCGTAAAGGCACACCAGTTTATGAACGATGAAACGTATAACTTAAAATTTTTGACGAAAATGTCTATAAATTTAATTACATGTCAGTAAGAAATTGCTATCCACTTTCAAGTTCATTTTTCGTAAAAAAATATTTTCTCATAGAAAAAAAAAATTTATAGTAAATTGCACTTATTAGTTAGAGAGTACTTTACATTTCACAAGTAGTTTTATAGCATGACAAACGAATTTTTAACTACCAGTTAAGAAATTTTTTAAAGAAATTTCCATCGTATTTTGTAGGTCATGAACAAAACGATCGCTACTTAGAATTTGTAAAATTTCCTTTCGAGTAGTTAATTTTCGTTGAAGATACGAAAAATGGACTAAAATTCTGGAAAATTCTTGTAATAAATTATTGTAAAAATCTTCTTAAATTTACGAGACACTTTTTTTCTGTGTACAATGAAAAATATATTGCCGTGGGGCAAAAGATTTCCCGACCTTAAAATACGAATGTGTTTTTTGCTTAGCGTAGAAGACGCATTTCTCTGATAGAAAGTTTTTTCCTTGTCCAAAAGTCTTTTTGAAATTGTTTTATCCTTATGTTATAGTTAAGTGATTCGACTTAAAAACGATTTTTTTAATATAAAAGAAAATTTTGTTTGGCTAAGATATACTTGGATTTACTAATTCTAGAAAATTCTTCCAAATTAATGAAATTGTTTTTTTTAATTTTGTTGTATTTTTGCAACTTGACTACAAAGCAAAAAAGCTTTCAAAATAGTGTAATCAAAACCGGCCGATAAAATCCGGTGGGCCGGTTTATCTTCTTACACCGGTTGTCGGTTTCAGTGAAAATCCCATTTTCGGTGGACCAGTAGAACCAATGTTTTAAAGACATTAACAACCGCCTTTCGGGTTTTAATTAATGCTAATTTTTTTTAACTACATCTGGACAATTAAAAAAAAAGAACATAATGAAAGCACTTCGTTTGTGTGTGTGAATTAAAAATTATGTGTTTTTTCATTGATTTTTTGTGCCCTTAAAATTAGATTTCCTTTTCAAAATCACCTGTTTTTATTAAAATCGGTTACCCCGTATATTTGTTTCAAAAAACGCCGTCCACCGGTTTTGGAAAAAAGTCCGGTATTTTAAAACCGATAAAGCCCGACTTTCTAAAAATCCGGTTAGTTGATCACTCTACTTAAAAAATAGGACAAATCTTTGAGCACTTTATTTTAATAACGTGTTTTAATTGAAACATAGCTCAATTTCTACATGCATTCGTGTCTGAATTTGGAAATTTAAGTTGTTTACGTTTTTAAAGGACTCGGAATGAATACCAATCATAAGCGTCAAGATAAAATTATTGAAAGCGAACATGCTTTTTTCAGTGTATATCATGATTGCTTATCGTATAGAAATACATATTTTGTATATAAAAAAATATTTGGGGTGTTGTATTCAAATAAATTTCGAACATATGTTTTTATTTGTAATCAGCAATTAAACAAATGTTTAGAAACTGGAATTAACAATTTGGGGCCTTAAACAAGATAGGCTTAGAGTGAAACATATCATGTTTGCACAACACAAACAATTTAATCTCTGTATGTGTCTTAATACAGATACACTCACTTGCAATAACATATCATTCCGCATTAGATTCCCAATTTTCACTTTCTTTTGGAGGCTAAGTTGAATATAATAGTATTATAGTATGTGATGTTACTTTTTACTTTCCTAATATATGATTAGATCCCCAATTTTGGCACGAGTTCTTATTAAAATCGATGGTTTACTTGCACAAACTGAAAACGTAAAATTATTCTATAATGTTATAAATAAAACAAAATACACACAGAATTCTTACAAGATTTTGTCATTTCAAAAAAGAGATTTAAAACTGTAGTTGAGTTTCCAAATGAAAAGTTTTCAATTTCATTTCTTTTTGAAAAATCTTCCCCTCCTTTTTGTAGTCATAGTGACAACAACAAGCATTGTATTAAATTTCATTTTGAGTTTGCCACAAAAAAAATATTTTTTTTTAATTTTTTTGGAAATGTAGAAAATATGCTATGGGATGGAAAATGCTGTGTAAACTGAATTTAAATAAGCTACAAATAGCAACAACAGAGATTTTTAAAAATTAGTCATACAATGATGATAAATAGGGATTCTTGATACAAATGAAGGCCTTGACCCATAAAATTAGTAGGATGGAAACCTTGCACATACTCAACGTGAAGACCTTTATGACATGCAATTAATTTGTAATTTGGTTATTCTAATTGCAGAAATTTTATTATTTTAGTTATAGTTTAGGTTAGGTATAGTGGCAGCTCGATATTTGCAGGCTCACTTAGACTATTCAGTCCAGTGCTGCCCGATTCCATGTTAAGCTCAATGACAAGGGACCTCCTTTTTATAGCCGAGTCCGAAGGGCATTCCACATTGCTTTGGTCTTATTTCGAATCCCAAACTCGCGTATCTTCGATTCTAAACTTTTCGTCCATTCTTTAAAAATTTATATTTCTTATATTTCTCGAATTCAAATGTATGGCGACCTAAAAAATTCTACTGATAACTAATTCTGGGGGTAGTTTCATACAAAGACATAGTTTAGGTTAGGTATAATGGCAGCCCATTATGATAACACAAGTGGTAAACTTCTATAATCGAGTTCGCACGGTGTTCCACATTGCAGTGAAACCACTTAGAGAAGCTTTGACACTCAAAAATGTCACCAGCATTACTGAGAGGAGATAATCCACCGCTAAAAAACTTTTTAATGACTCAAACATTTTATGAACTAAATGTGGGTATTAAGTGACCATGCACATAAGTTCAATATGGACTAAAGCTAAAGAAAATTTTGGTTGGAAATCAGTTGTACTAACAAAAATTGTACAATCAGAGTTAAATATCAGTTGTGCCGATCTATTTTCTTCAATCACAAGCTTTTCATTGTCCTTAATATCATTTCACTATAATTTCAATAGATTTCCATTTGTAATTGAAAGCTAATGGTTATAGCAACTAAATTTCTCCCTTTTGAACAATTTTATTTGAATTCGATTGATATGGCATACCTTAAATAAATTTCGTAATTGTCATTTAGTAAGCCTCACTGATTTTTGGTATTCTCAACCGAATGCCATTTGATGAATTCTCAAATGTCATTTTTATTTTAACAAATTGGAGGAAGGCGTATTTTTATTGCTTTCACATTAGTTAAAAAAAAATCCGTATATAAATTGTATATAGGGTAGGAATGAAAAATTAGCTGTGGTTTTTAACTTTTCATTGAACCTGTCGTTTTGTATCAGGTAATTGCTGTGGGTCATTTTTGATGTGGACTGTACCATATACACCAATCTTGGAAAATATGATATATTTGTGGGTAAGTTCTGGAATTAGTTTTATAAACTCCAGCAGTAATACCTATACCCGCTAACTTTCCAATTTTATTTGTTAATTTCCTACTATATTGACCCACTTTTTAGCTATGCTAAATTATGTACTCTGGACGCCACTTTGTGCAGAGGAATCAGCGATATAGTCCTGGATTTTAAGAAGCAACATTTCTAATAGGAAAACAGTTGAATGAGGAAAATCTTCACAATTTTACCAAAAATTTTCATATGACAAAGATTCAATTACTGATATCCATTAAATAAAGTGCGATAAATCTTTGATGTATAAAACAACCTCTGTGCTTTTGGGCCAATGATTGAATTGTGGCTTCGTTGGATCCAAAATGGGAAAATTTTTGCAAATCTACAATATGTATATATCCATTAGAAATATATGTGTACACTGAAAATATAGATACGTGATACTAAAGATTACGCAACCTAAATTTTAGGATGCGAAATTTACAAAATATTAAGGACAAATTTCTTTAAAATAATGAAATTTTAATTAAAAAAACGTTTATAATCTTTGCTTCAAAAATTTTTTGCATTAAATTTACAAAATTTGTGTCCCTCCGTTAAAGTCGCATGTCTTTGAACTAAGGCTAATTTTCCTTAAAGTAAAGAAACACATTTTTGATGTATAGAAATTGTACTTAAGTTAACTGAAATATTGAAACTTAAGATTTAAGATAAAAACGCCTCAAATATAGGCTAAGACTTATTTTGAGGATTTAGCGTCTTTGGTTTAAAGTTTTGTTGGAATTAAGAAAACATTTTTTACTTTGAAGTATCCGTTATAATTTGGATTTTTAAACTGGCATTTATTTGTACGTGATTATTAATAAACCTCGAAAAGATAATGATAATTTTATTGGTCCTAGATTTAAAGCCAGATAGGTCGCTAAAAAAATTTCTTTATTTTAAAGAAGCCGCATCTTTGGCTCGGAATCAATACCAAAATCCTTAAGGGAAGGTCAAAATCTTTGGATCTAACTAAACTTTTTTTTTTGAATGTACATTTATATATCCATGTAACATATTTATTGAAATACTTAAATATATGCAAATAAAATACAATATTTACGGCGATAGAATTATCTTTCAATTCGTTTGTGGGTATTATTAAGGTTGGATGATACAACCGAATCGTGTAGGTGCCTATAACCAATTTTATTACTTGTCGTAACCAATTCCACATTTATTTGAAGTTGAATCTCCCATGATTCGATTGAGTCAACCGAATTAGTCGCGAGACTCAACAGCCAACAGATAGCTGCTGCAACTGCCAAAAGGAGGTTGGCAATGAATTCGGTTCTCACAACCTATCTGTGTTGGATTTAGCAAATTTTGTGGAAAAAATGCTAAATCCAATCTAGAAGAATTGGGGAATTTTGAAAATATTTGAGGTCAAACGTTTCAGACAAGCGTTGAAATGCACTGAAACCATAAAAAATATAAAAATATTTATTTGGCAAAATATCACAAATTTTTTAATTCAAATCCAAAACATTGAATTCGAGCCACATCTTAAGAAGTGGTGAAAATTCAGTGCAACGACTGTTGAAATGGTGGACATCCGTCCTATGACATGACCATGTTAAATTCATCGTTTCTGCGCCAATTTAGCAACACTTCCCGATCGAAAAAGAATATTTTCACTACTTTTTTGTCGTAAGATTGTAAAATTTTTATTTGTTTAATGTTGAAACAATGCCTGCTAACCATATCGAAATACGGAATATTTACACCAATACAGCCTGGTTGACCCACTGGATAGTTGCAAACACACATTTAAAATATTTACATTCACACTATCCCCTCAATAAGGATATTATATTTCCTCATGCAATACAACGCCAATTGTCCTTATGACACAATGAATACTACGAAACTGGGTCTGAGGGGCAGTGGAAAAGATCCGTGCCGCAAGAGAATGGTTAGACATTACTAAACCAAACATGGTGGCAAGTTATAGTGGTGTTGTAAAGGCCATGTGATACTCTAAAACCACTCCGTTATGAAATATTAATAATGTGAATTTTTCCAGCGCAAGCAAGGACCGTGGGAGGATATTTGAAAAAAAAAAAAACAAACGAAATGGTTTTCAATACTTGAAGTGAATTTTAAGTTTGCCATGATTTTACACAAATCCTGCTGCGAAGGACAAAACAGGAACAGAATAAAGCATATGCTTCGTACCATATGAAACCTCCATGTACCATTACAACATTGGTTATAAATTATGGGGAAACTGTAGCGATAGGATCGCTTTGGAATTTGCACACCAGACAACATGCTTCTCTTTTATATTTGAAATTATGTGTAATATGGAATTCCAATTTCTAAAACTGGGAATCAATGAATAAAGAGCAATTGTGATGAACCCACAATTTTACAGTGTTGGACTTTTTGCATGAGTACTTTTTAATTCCGAATAAAGTCGAAGGTTGAATTGATTAGTAGTTGAAAAATGTCTTTTCATGTTTTACATTTTAATCCTCTTATTTTGTATTACCATGTTCCTTCAAATCATAGAAATAGCACGCTTTCAAGTGCACCCTAAAAAAATCGCTTCTTTAACATATGTTCCAAACATATTTTGCAGGAAGCACATATAACATATTATTGGATACTGTCGAAACATTAATATGTTTGGTTTATGTGAACATATTCTATGAGCCCAAAAATATTATATGCTTGGAAGAATTTTCCCCAAAGAAGAGTGTGCTCATTCTCTCACATAATTTTCACTTCCACGAAATTTTTTAGTCCTTGGCACCTTTTTCTGTAATACACATAATGTTGAAGAAATTATTCTATTTTATAAATTTTTTTAAATTTGACTTTTCGCCTGGACGTAGAATCGAACCACGTACCATACACTATCCACTGGGCTACGTGGCTGTTATAGTCTCCAGTAGACAATTATCGTTATAAGTTACATTTATATAGCATAGTTTGCAGCGTCCACGAGCCCATGCAAATATAACATTGTTTAACAGAAACATACATTTGTTGGTGACGTGGAGCAGTGGTTAGCATGTCTGACTTGCATGCAAGGGGTCGTGGCTTCAATCCCTGCTCCGACCGAACACCAATTTTTTTTTTTTTAATTTACACATTTATATTTATACTATTTTAAAAATAACGAAACTTCGAAATGTGGGTTATTACAGTCAGAAACTATGCTTGATATAAACGAAATGGACTGAGCTTTTGGATAAAATAATATTTTTTTATTGCAAAAATAACAATTTTGTAACACAAAACAGCTTTGGTATAAAAGTTTGAAATTTTGGAAGGAATTCAAAAACTCTAACAAAAAAAGAACGTGGAGACGAGTATCAACATACAAAAATAATTTTATAATCATAAGCGTAGGAAGACATTTCAATTAAAAAATTAATTGGATCAATTAATTTCGTGATTGAATCAGAAAAAAATTTTTATGTGTGTGGGTTTGCCATTGACGGAGTAAACTTACATTTTAGGACGCGTCTTGGACTCATCCCAAAGGACACGTCCTGGGACAATTTAGCAGGAGCAACCCATAAACAGGTCCTCAGGAACCAGTCTCGGACAAACTCTTAGAAATCTCTTTCAATTTGGGCTCCTAATCGAACACGAAATGAAAAAAACAAAAGGTTATTCTGATAATTTTATTTCACTAAATGTGAAAATTGCAACTAACTGGAGCACAGGTACCAGTTCCGTGATAGGTCCGTCAGTGGCAATTTGCACCAATTTCCCGTAGGATACTTTTAGTTGCTTTATTATAAATTGATTGTCGAGTTATTTTGATGTCTATTTCTTTATTCAATTTTATGAAATAAAACATTAGTTGATCCTATAAGTTCAGTCTATAATGTTTTAGCTAGGGGGGCTATAGCCCCCCCCTAGGAAAATTGTCTACCTACGCTAATGTTTATAATATACACATAAATTTATTTAGTCGTGAAAAGTTTTTTACTAGCATTTAACACCATTTTAAATGAATTTAAAACTTATCGCGTTTTGTACTTAAAGTCATTATACCCTGCGCCACACTGTGGAACAGGGTATTATAAGTTAGTGCATATGTTTGTAACACCCAGAAGGAGACGAGATAGACACATGGTGTCTTTGTCAATAATGCTCAGGGTGGGTCCCTGAGTCGATATAACCATGTCCGTCTGTCCGTCCGTCCGTCCGTCTGTCTGTGAACACATTTTTGTGATCAAAGTCTAGGTCGCAATTTAAGTTCAATAGCCTTCAAATTTGGCACATGTTCCTAATTTGGGTCAGAATAGAACCCTATTGATTTTGGAAGAAATCGGTTCAGATTTAGATATACCTCCCATATATATCTTTCGTCCGATATGCACTAATATGGACCCAGCAGCCAGAGTTTTATACCGATTTGCTTGAAATTTTGTACAAACATAACACTTAATCGTATAGTCAAGTGTGCAAAATTTGATTGAAATCGGTTCAGATTTAGATATAGCTTCCATATATATTTTTCGTCCGATATGGACTTATATGGCCCCAGAAGCCAGAGTTTTGGCCCAATTTGGTTGGAATTTTGCACTAGGAGTACAATTAGTTATATAGTCATGTGTTCCAAATTTGATTGAAATCGGTTCAGATTTAGATATAGCTCCCATATATATGTTTCTCTGATTTCGACAAAAATGGTCAAAATACCAACATTTTCCCCGTTAAATCGCCACTGCTTAGTCGAAAAGTTGTAAAAATGACTCTAATTTTCCTAAACTTCTAATACATATATATCGAGCGATAAATCATAAATAAACTTTTGCGAAGTTTCCTTAAAATTGCTTCAGATTTAAATGTTTCCCATATTTTTTTACTAACATTGTGCACTAGGGTGGCATTAGCCGATTTAAATTGTGAGTGTACAGATTTTGTAGAAGTCTATAAAATTCTGTCCAGATCGAGTGATATTTAAATGTATGTATTTGAGACAAACCTTTATATATAGCCCAAACACATTTGACGGATGTGATATGGTATCGAAAATTTAGATCTACAAAGTGCTGCAGGGTATAATATAGTCGGCCCCGCCCGACTTTAGACTTTCCTTTCTTGTTTTTGCCTTTAAGGCCGGTATTAAGTTGTCATTATCGCTATAAAATAACCCTGTCTTGCCTTTTACTTTTCTTTAATAATTCATTTTCAAGAAAATAAACTTTTTCAAATTTTTTAGCTGCAATACTCGAACTTAATGCCCGCTTTTATATTTGAAGGTGCCCGTCAACTACTCTTGGACTACTTATTAATAAAGAGGAACTAAACTTTGTTTTTATACATTTTACTGTTTAATTTTTCACTACTTCCTCCTTTTTTCATTTTACTGTCCCAACTCTTTCGTTATTTTTATTTATTTATTTATAATTTTTGTGTATTTTTCACCGCTTTTTTTAAATTTCCTTTGCCTGAATATTTTGACTTACTCCTCGTACGTTCCGATTTCTTTTAACGAACCAATAAAAAAAATTGTGGCCATAATGCCAAAATGATAAACAAAACACATGTCCACACATACATAAAATGCTGCTCTCAAGGCGAAAACACATGCTGTTTTTTTGTTTAACCCTTTCACTACCGAAATAAACCTAATGTTAAAAACTTTAATTTTTCTTTTGTTTTTACTTGTACTAACAGCATGTAGAACAAAAATTGCCATTTTGAAAACCTACCTCAATTACTTCAAGAGCTATATGAGCTTGTTTTGAAAATTTGATTCTTGAATTGTGACCAAATGGCCTTACGAAAATAAGCGCTATTTGGCCTATAATATCCTTCAAAGTGTGAGAAAAAATACAAAAAAAAGAGAAAAAGTATCAGCTATAGTTTTTGTATGAATGTCAATTTACTAGAAACATACAGTAGAAAAATTTTCTCAAATTTTCGTATTTTTCGTTTATTGCTAAAGAAGTTTATAAAAATGCATTTTAGACCTCACCAATATGGAAAATATTTATAGATAATTTAGATCAAAGCCTCTACTTTAAAATAACATCGAGAAACAAATCGAAACTAAGTGGAAAAATAGAATTTGGTTTCTTTTTCGAATGTCTTTCTAAGTGGACATCGGTAGCGAAAGGGTTAAATGTCTGTTCTCTTGGTTCCGAATGTCTATTCTCTTTACTCCAAATTAGAGGAGTGCACGTGACACGAAATTGTCGTGACTTACGAAAATGTTCGTGACTCACGCGTGAGTCGTGAGTCACGCTGACGGAAACGGCGTGATTGTGCATGAGCGTGATTAACCAACCAAATGTCGTGCGTGAGCGTGAGTCTCGAAAATAATATCTTCGGGAGTGTGCGTGATAAGTCCCCGGGTTGGCTGATAAGTCCCCGGTCTGACACATAGATGGCGTCAAATGATTCGTGTCAAAATTTGACGTCTGTAAGTCAATTAGTTTGTGAGATAGAGCGTCTTTTGTGAAGCAACTTTTGATATTGTAAAAAAATATAAACAAGTATATACAGCATTAAGTTCGGCCGGGCCGAATCTTAAATACCCACCACCATGAACCAAATATTGGGGTTTCCTTTGAAATTTCAGGAGGGCTTGAGGACTTGAGGACACTTCCCGAAGATAAATTTAAAGAGTTCACCTATGAGGACTATATCAGATTCTGGATTTATAAGAACCACTTTTGTTTGAGTTTTAGAGGAATCGTTAACATCTCTTGTAAGTGTGCAAGAAAATTATAAAATAACGTCTTGATTTGAAATCTTAAATCTGTAGATTTTCACCTGAGAAGTAAAATCTGGAAATTTTACATTGAGTTTCAAGCAATTTTCATGATCAGTGCGCCCTCAAGAAGTGAAGTCGGTCTATATGGAGGCATTACCAAATGGACCGATAAAAACTTAATCCGATACACGTTTTTGTGAGCCTAAAATACCAGAATATTTACAATTTCAGGCAAATCGGATAAAAACTACGGTTTCTAGAAACCCAAGGAGTTAAATCGGGAGATCGTTCTTATGGGGGCCATACTAAAATATGGACCGATACTCACCGTTTTCAGCTCACCTCTTTATGGCCCGCAAAATACCTCTAGATTTCCAATTTCAGGCAAATTGGATAAAAACTTCGGATTCTATAATCCCAAGATGTAAAATCGGGAGATCGGTCTACATGAGGGCTATACCAAAACATGGAACGATACGGACCATTTTCGGCACACCTTTTGATGGTCCTCAAGTACCTCTACATTTTCAATTTCAGGCAAATTGGATAAAAACTACGGTTTCTATAAGCCCAAGACCCCAAATCGGGAGGTCGGTTTATATGGGGACTATACCAAAAGATGGACCGATACTCACCATGTTTGGCACACCTCTTTACGGTTCTAAAGTACCTCTCGATTTCCAATTTCAGGTAAATTGGATAAAAACTGTGGTTTCTATAAGACCAAGAAGTAAAATCGGGAGATCGGTCTATATGGGGGCTATACCAAAATATGGACTGATACTTAAAATTTTTGGCACACGTATTTGTGGTCCTACAATACCTCTAAATTTCCAATTTCAGGTAAATTGAATAAAAACTGCGGTTTCTATAAGCCCAAGAAGTAAAATCGGGAGACCGGTCTATATGGGGGCTATACCAAAACATGGACCGATACTCACCATTTTTGGCACAGCTCTTTATGGTCATAAAAACCTCTAGATTTCAGGCAAATTGGTGAAAAACTACGATTTCTATAAGCACAAGACCCCAAATCGGGAGGTTGGTTTATATGGGGACTATTTCAAAACCTGGACCGATATAGCCCATCTTCGAACTTGACCTGTCTGCAGACAAAAGACGAGTTTGTGCAAAATTTCAGCACGATTGCTTCATTATTGAAGACTGTAGCGTGATTACAACAGACAGACAGCCAGACAGACAGACAGACAGACGGACAGACGGACATGGTTATATCGTCTTAGAATTTCTCCCTGATCAAGAATATATATACTTTATGTAGTCGGAAATCGATATTTCGATGTGTTACAAACGGAATGACAAACTTAGTATACCCCCGTCACCATTCTATGGTGGTGGGTATAAAAAGGAATTTCGTGTTTTGATCAAATACTGTTTTCTGAAGAGAAAAAATACGGTGGAAGCAAAAACTTGGCTTGATAATGAGTTTCCGGACTCTTCCCCAGGGAAATCAACAATAATTGATTGGTATGCAAAATTCAAGCGTGGTGAAATAAGCACGGTGGACGGTGAACGCAGTGGACGCCCGAAAGAGGTGGTTACCGACGAAAACACAAAATGATTTTGAATGACCGTAAAATGAAGTTGATCGAGAAGCGTGGAAAGACTCAAAAGTCCGCTGGTAAAGTAATGGCCTCTGTTTTTTGGGATGCGCATGGAATAATTTTTATCGATTATCTTGAGAAGGGAAAAACCATCAACAGTGACTATTATATGGCGTTATTGGAGCGTTTGAAGGTCGAAATCGCGGCAAAACGGCCCCATATGAAGAAGAACAAAGTGGTGTTCCACCAAGACAACGCACCGTGCCACATTGAGAACGATGGCAAAAATTCGTGAATTGGGCTTCGAATTGCTTCCCCACCCACCGTATTCTCCAGATCTGGCCCCAACGACTTTTTCTTGTTCTCAGACCTCAACAGGATGCTCGCAGGGAAAAAATTTGGCTGCAATGAAGAGGTGATCGCCGAAACTGAGGCCTATTTTGAGGCAAAACCGAAAGAATACTACCAAAATGGTATCAAAAAATTGGAAGGTCGTTATAATCGTTGTATCGCTCTTGAAGGGAACTATGTTGAATAATAAAATGTGTTTTTCTTTGTTAGACCGGTGACTTATCAGCCAACCTGTTAAAATACTTAGGAGTGGAATTCATTTATAATTTTAGTGACATCCTAGGTGGTAAGAGATTTTAACCATATTATGGTTAAAAGCGAAGTTCTAGAGGTAAATCACTCATAAAATTATTCGTGAGTCACGACATTTTTCGTGAGTCACGACATTTTTCGTGAGCCACGATATTTTTCGTGAGCCACGATATTTTTGTGAGTCACGACATTTAAAATATTTTCGTGCGATAGTGTGTGTGAGTACAAATTTTGTTTTCGTGAGCGTGCGTGAGCGTGAGTACTACCAAAAAAATCGTGCGTGAGTGTGCGTGAATAAGACTTTTCCGTAGTGAGTATGCCTGAGCAAAATATTACTCACGTGCACACCTCTACTCGAAATACTCATTCTAATATTCAAATTAAATAATATTTAGACTTAAGCATATCAATTTTTCGGCCTTATCATAAAACAGTTTTCCGAAACAACATGCAAGCGGTTTCACAGAAATTGCTCTCTTCTGATTCTCTCGCTGTGTTATGTTTATATCTTTCGTCAACCCTCCCGGTTTCCATCTCTATTTCTTTCTCTATACTCTCTCTGAATAAAATATCACAACATATATATGTTTACTCGATATTTGTAAATGTGTATATGTTTACATTCACACATATTATTTTTATGAAACATTCATGTCCCAAACATAATATATTCTAACATAACATATGTGTCCCCAAAATTTAGTGTTAGTTTAGGAACATTACATGTTTGAACTTAAATATATTGTGTTTAAAAAGTGTGCCCGAAACACATTTTGTTTATATCGGAACATGTGAAAAACATATTTTTCTAACAGTGTGATGACCTTTGGTGCGCGGAGAAAGCGCCTAATATATTTATCAGTTTTAAAAGTAGCACAAAGAATTTTCGAGTACGAAGCAAAGTGTGCATGGGCTTTTGTCGCTGAGGAAAACTCTTTGTCCTACTTTTCTGTTAACATCTGTCTCTAAATATATTTTTATAAGAACCTTAGAAGAGCGAACACAGATATATCAAAGGCTTAGGTTATGTTAGGTTAGGTGGCAGCCCGATGTATCAGGCTCACTTAGACTATTCAGTCCATTGTGATACCACATTGGTGAACTTCTCTCTTATCACTGAGTGCTGCCCGATTCCATGTTAACCTCCTTTTTATAGTTGAGTCCGAACGGCGTTCCACATTGCAGTGAAACCACTTAGAGAAGCTTTGAAACCCTCAGAAATGTCACCAGCATTACTGAGGTGGGATAATCCACCGCTGAAAAACTTTTTGGTGTTCGGTCGAAGCATGAATCGAACTCACGACCTTGTGTATGCAAGGCGGGCATGCCAACCATTGCACCACGGTGGCTCAAAGGCTTGGAAAGTTGCAAGCGCATGAGGGCGAAATAAATAAATATTTGACATTCTTAGATTTTAAACCATACACTACGAACTCAGCGGCCTCCCAAAAAATTGGAAGTTGTTCCACAAACATTTATTTTGAAGCGCATCCCAGAAAGTGATGATTTGCAGAGTCGAATCGAATGTTTGTCGAGGCATATCGTGCTCTATCAGAAACAACATGCACTGAACCTTGTCATTCTAAGTCGCGATATGTCGAAAAAAAACAAAAAACCATTCATAAAATAAAAAAATATTTTTTTAGAAAAATATTTAATAAAAAAATTGCCGCTAGAGAGATTAAAGAACACTTCAGGATGTGGTTAGGATGTCATTCCGTGGTGTCATATTAGGTTCATATCACAAACATTTGAATAGACGTTTTGATGCATCGTGTTCTATGGCGTTTGTCGCTGAGTGTGCTAAGGCGTTCTGTTATGGTGCCAACAGAACCAGGTTCAACCCCTGGTGGAAGCGAGTTAGATAATAATAAAAATTAGATAATAAGAAAACCAAACAGTAACAGAAATAATTTTTATTTATTTATTTATTTATCACATTAGAACAATAAGAAGGTATTTCTTTTTTAGTTCAATGTATACATCATAGGTTAGGTTAGGTGGCAGCCCGATGTATCAGGCTCACTTAGACTATTCAGTCCATTGTAATACCACATTAGTGAACTTCTCTCTTATCACTGAGTGCTGCCCGATTCCATGTTAAGCTCAATGTATACATCATAAAGAAAGTCATTAATTGTAATTTAATTGTAAGAATTAGTATGTCATTATTATCAAATCCTAAGCTAAATAACAATAAAGGTTAGCCTGATACCGAAACAGGCAATTGACGTCCAAATGCATTATATCTAATCATACAATTATTTTTCGAGCTTTATGGGCAGATATAGATTAAGGAACATGGTTAATAGAGCCATTGAAAAGAAAACGCCAGATACAAATCTATACACGCCTGGACTGTACATGTTTCGGTTCGGGCGAATGAACCTTTCCACAGCCTTTAGTATAGATCTGGCTGGGAGAGATAACTCAATTTTGGGCCCTCTATGCTAACTCCTTATGGAGAAAACATTTGGGAAATTTCCTCTTACAAATTGAATCATCTTTTCTCCCACTGTACATCATCTTTTCATATCACTTACAAGTCCC
Organism: Haematobia irritans; assembly: GCF_050003625.1. Classification (NCBI taxonomy): domain Eukaryota; kingdom Metazoa; phylum Arthropoda; class Insecta; order Diptera; family Muscidae; genus Haematobia; species Haematobia irritans. The sequence continues at coordinate 54,444,561 of NC_134399.1, read as the reverse complement.
TTAATCTTATTATACCCTCCACCATAGGATGGGGGTATATTAACTTTGTCATTCCGTTTGTAACACATCGAAATATTGCTCTAAGACCCCATAAAGTATATATATTCTGGGTCGTGGTGAAATTCTGAGTCGATCTAAGCATGTCCGTCCGTCCGTCCGTCTGTCCGTCTGTCCGTCTGTCCGGCTGTCCGTCCGTCTGTGGAAATCACGCTAACTTCCGAACGAAACTAGCTATCGACTTGAAACTTGGCACAAGTAGTTGTTATTGATGTAGGTCGGATGGTATTGAAAATGGGCCATATCGGCCCACGTTTACGTATAGCCCCCATATAAACCGATCCCCAAATTTGGCTTGCGGAGCCTTCCGGAGCAGCAAAATTCATCCGATCCGGTTGAAATTTGTTACGTGGTCTAAGTATACGGTCTCTAACAACCGTGCAAAAATTGGTCCATATCGGTCTATAATTATATATAGCCCCCATATAAACCGATCCCCAGATTTGACCTCCGGAGCCTCTTGGAGGGGCAAAATTCATCCGATCTGGTTGAAATTTGGTACCTGATGTTAGTATACGGTCTCTAACAACCATGCAAAAATTGGTCCATATCGGTCCATAAATATATATAGCTCCCATATAAACCGATCCCCAAATTTGACCTCCGGAGCCTCTTGGAGGAGCAAACTTCATCCTACCCGATTGAAATTTGGTACGTGGTGTTAGTATATGGTCTCTAACAACCATGCAAAAATTGGTCCATATCGGTCCATAATTATATATAGCTCCCATATAAACCGATCCCCAGATTTGACCTCTGGAGCCTCTTAGAGGGGCAAAATTCATCCGATCCGTTTGAAATTGGGTACCTAATGTTAGTATACGGTATCTAACAAGCATGCAAAAATTGGTCCATATCGGTCCATAATTATATATAGCTCCCATATAAACCGATCCCCAGATTTGAACTCTGGAGCCTCTTGGATAAGCAAAATTCATCCGATCCAATTGAAATTTAGTACGTGGTGTTAGTATATGGTCTCTAACAACCATGCAAAAATTGGTCCATATCGGTCCATAATTATATATAGCTCCCATATAAACCGATCCCCAGATTTGACCTCCGGAGCCTCTTTGAGGAGCAAAAGTTATCCGATGCGGTTGAAATTTGGTACATTTCGTTAGTATATGGCCTCTAACAACCATGTAAAAATTGTCAAATTTTATTACTATAGAAAGTTTTGTCAAAATTTCATTTCTATAGAAAGTTTTGTAAAAAGTTTATTTCTATAGCAATGTTTGTCAACATTTTATTTCCACAGAAAATTTTGTCAAAATTTTATTTCTATAGAGAATTTTGTAAAAAATTTATTTCTGTAGAAAATTTTGTCAACATTTTATTTCTATAGAACATTTTGTCAACATTTTATTTCTATAGAAAATTTTGTCAACATTTTATTTCTATAGAAAATTTTGTCAAAATTTTATTGCTATAGAAAATTTTGTCAACATTTTACTTCCATAGAAAATTTTGTCAACATTTTATTTCTATAGAAAATTTTGTCAAGTTTTTATTTCTATAGAAAATTTTGTCAATACTTTATTTCTATAGAAAATTTTGTCAAACTGAATTATATACGTATTTAATCGGCCTTTTTTTTAATATATACCCCTTATGGACTAACTTACAATTTAGAAGACAGTGTTAAAAAGTTTTACGATACCTTGCCATCGGCAAGTGTTATCGCAACCCAAGTAATTCGATTGTGGATGACAGCCTTTAGTAGAAGTTCCTACGCAATCCATGGTGGAGGGTACATAAGATTCGGCCTGGCCGAACTTACGGCCGTATATACTTGTTTTTATTTCGTTTTGTTACATAGTAATGCAACAACACGAAATTTGTTTTTAGAAAGCTAATTTGTTAGAATTCACCTAAGTGGTGAACAGTCGAACAATGCTTATTGTTTCTACAGTCTACAACATGTGACAATTTACAGAAACTGGTTTCCAGGATACAACAACAATTCTAACGCGTACATTAGTCGTGTTTTTCCTAGTTTTACGACGGGCTCATCGTTGTTTCTGTAAATTGTCACATGTTGTAGTTGACTGTAGAAACAATAAGCATTGTTCGACTGTTCACCACTTAGGTGAATTCTAGCAAATTAGCTTTCTAAAAATAAATTTCGTGTTGTTGCATTACTATGTAACAAAACGAAATAAAAATAAGATTAAGGGACTTGTAAGTGATATGAAAAGATGATGTACAGTGGGAGAAAAGATGATTCAATTTGTAAGGGGAAATTTCCCAAATGTTTTCTCCATAAGGAGTTAGCATAGAGGGCCCAAAATTGAGTTATCTCTCCCAGCCAGATCTATACTAAAGGCTGTGGAAAGGTTCATTCGCCCGAACCGAAACATGTACAGTCCAGGCGTGTATAGATTTGTATCTGGCGTTTTCTTTTCAATGGCTCTATTAACCATGTTCCTTAATTTATATCTGTCCATAAAGCTCCAAAAATTATTGTATAATTAGAGAAATTGAAATACTTCAAACTTAAAACTGTTTTTTCTTCACATTTTTAAGCGGTAATTAATTCCACAATTTGATCGAGTTAACGAAAAAAAAATACATAATAAGAAAACCAAACCGTAACAGAAATAATGATAAAAATTAAAAGATAAATTGGAGAAAAATTTTTGCTTTTTAGTTTTTTAAATTTCTTCATCCAAGGCACAACTTCTAAAGGAATGCAAAAGATCTTAAAATGGAGTACTTCCGTCCTATGACAAGCACATGTAAAATTCACTGGAGATTATCCACTACATCCGGATCACAAATTTGGAATCCAAACTATTATATTGGAAGCTCTTTTCTTGCTGGGATTTGTTAATACTGAACTTCATATAGTACACAGAAATGTATACTCATAAGTAAGTTTGCCATATTTTAGATTTATTTATCTGTTTTATTTTAAGTTTAAATTCAACTATCCGAAAATGATATATACTACTTAATTACATTTAAAGTACTTCAAAATACAAACTCGCCTTCAAGTACACCTCAAAAAAAACCGCTTCTGTAACATATACCCCAAACACATTTTGTTTCAAGCATATATATTTTAAGGATTGGTCCAAACAAAATATTGTTTGTATTATTCAAACATATTATGCTTCACCTTAGGGCATACACTGGTACAAAAAATTTTAATGAAATTTTCTTTGTATGGATATATTTTTAAGGCGCCAATTGGTCACTTTCATTCATTTACTTGCAGCACAGTCTCTAGGTCTCTCTCTCTCTCTCTCTCTCTCTCTAAACACATATATGTTTATAGGCTATTTCTAAATTAATATATGTTTGCATCTAAGCATATTATATTTACAAACATTTTATGTCCCAAACATATGTGTCCCATATGTGTCCCAAACATGTTATGCCAGTTTATGAACATTATATGCTTGCACTTAGAAATATTGTGTTAAACAAATTGAGTTCCAAACCTATAATTTGTACACCCAAACATATGAAAAACAGTATTTTTCGTCCGTGTATGACTTTTGGTAAATTCATATAAAAAAGAGTCTTAAAATACGTCTCCAATTATTACTTATCTTCTATCTCAGTTGTGAAGTGATAATATTATTTCAGATCTATCAAAGCCAAGATAACGCCAGTTCAAAAGAATTTTCTTTCATGTAAAGTTTCCCATTTTAAAGTTCAAAGAAAAGTTTATCATCGTTTGGTCAAGTGTTAAATAACTTATATCAAATGAGAGCAAATGATGCTCTGATTGAGAGACATATTTTTGTGGATATTGTGCTGACATTCAATTTTTATGTTAGACTGCTAACAATGCAGGCTGGTTCTTTGTCTTTAATACGAGCTTATTGGACATGAAAATAAAGGAATTGATTGATTGAGCTCCTAAACTCAAAAAAAAGTGAACTCTCTATTTCACTAAAGCCAATTTAACTTTATTTTAGTTCATGTTTGAGAAAGTTTCCTTTACTCTAATAATTTTTTGCGTACGTTAGATAAATTAACAAAAACCGAGGAAAAAAATATACACAAATAAGACACACAAATAAGCATAGAGATTAAAGAAATTCGTGTCTTCCACAAAATAGTTCAGTATTTCTTTAAATTTGCAAATTTTACTACAAATGCGTTCATCATGAACTTCGTATGTCACTAAAGACATTTTTGCAATTTTGAACTGCAAATTTTTACTTGAAATTACAAGTTTTTCTTTAACAAGTGAAAAAAAACTTAATTATGTCTAATAAATTTTCATGAATTTGTCGAAAAATATTTACTCATTTTAATGACATCGGCGTGATGCCAGCGTTCGTAATACCGTTTAGTTAAAATTTTCTAAAAATATTAAAAATTTTCTAAAATTTGTCTTCCTGATGGGTTCACTGTTTTTTCAGTGTATATGAACCGATCCTCAGATTTTGCTTGCGGATCCTCTTGGAGGAGCAACTTTCATTCGATCCGGTTGAAATTTGATATATTGTGTTAGTATGTGGCCTCTAACAACCAAACAAAAATTGATCCATATCGGTCCATAATTATATATAGCCCCCATATATACCGATCCCCAGACTTGGTTTTCGCAGCCTCTTTGTTGAGCAAATTTCATCCGATTCGGACGAAATTCGGTACGTTGTGTTTGTATATGATCCTGCTAAAATGTTGTTACTAATCTCCCGTAAATTTATCCATATCGGTTCATAGTTATAGTTCTATGTTAGTTACCGTGCAAAAATTGGTTCATATCGGTTCATAATTTCCTGTATATACCGTTCAATAGCTGAATTATATAGTTATTTAATTTGTCGTTTTTGTCTAAAATATACCCCATATGGACAAACTTACAATTCAGAAGACGATATTAAGAAGTTTTAAAATACCTAGCCATCGGCAATTGTTACCGCAACCCAAATAATTCGATTGTGGATTACAGCCTTTAGTAGAAGTTTCTATGCATCAGTAGAAGTTTCTATGCAGCCTTTAGTAGAAGTTTCAATGCATCCATCCGGCCGTATATACTTGTTTTTATCTCATCTCATCATTGTTTCTTTTGATGTTTTTCAAAATCGCATAAAACATACTAAGAGATGATAATAATGCCATTCATATCAAAAGTTCAACTGTGAAGCAAACATCGTAGCATTTCGCTCTACACCATTACTTAGAGGACATATAGTATCGAAATTTGTATATATGGTCCGAGACATTTTCTTCTATTCTGTTGACATTTGGTGTGCAGTCTCAATATATACCTTCTAACTAGCATCCAAAAATTGGTTAACTGATGCCTAGATTTGATTTGAGTCTCATGAAGCCGCAGTTTTCATCCGATTATATTGATTGATGCGAGCATCCGTCCTTTACCAACATTAAACAATTGGTACATAATTAAATATAGACTCTATATCAGCCCATCCCAAGATTTGACTTCTTGAGCGTCCTTTAGCTGATTTTAATCCGATGGTCCTGACACGAGACTTTAGTATTAATTTTCTTACGAAGCCATTATATTACTTAGAAATTCATGAAGAATATATATGGTCCGTATTTCGTTGTGACACGAAACTGCCGTGACTGACAAACGTGACGCTTACGCTTGCAGACACACCCACCATATTAATCATACCGCGCATGAGCAAAAATTTTCGATTTCGAGTGTACGTGATTGTGAATGAAATTTCCAACATAAAGTCTGGGTTGTATACACTGAAACAAATTTTGTCGTAAGGTCAAAGAATTCTTGTCCTTGAAATATGAATGCGTGTATTGAAGACGCATTTTTGTTATAAAAATTTGTTTTGTACAAAAGTCGATAAGCTTTTCAAACAAATCGGTTTGTCCTTATAACATAAAAGTTTGTTTGATTAATGTCAACTTGGCTGCAATAATTTTAAATTTATAATTCTCCTGAATTTGTAATTCTTAGGTTTATATAGGCAATGCGCTACAATTAACGCCTTGGAAGACAAGATTGAAGCATTTATTCATGAAATACAGGCCGAAATATTGGACAGAGTATGCCAAAATTGAACTAAGCGGTAATATTCATCAAACATTAATTTATATGGACCGCCCTATAGATTTAAATAAAGATTGTATGCAATTTTCTGAATTTTATGTTTTCACAAGAAAAACTGTGACTGTGATCGCTTCAGTGAAAATCATTACATATTAGAGGTGTGCGCGTGAGTGAAATTTCACTCACACTCACGCACATTCACGGAGTCAAATATTTATTCACGCACGCTCACGCACGACATATTTCGTATCCACTCACACTCACGCACATTCACGAGATGAAAAGCAGTACTCACGCTCACGCACGAACTACTTTCACAGACTCACGCCCACGCACGATTCACGACAATTCCCGTGACTCACGACAAATTCACGAGACTCACGACATTTTCCAACCGGGAATGAGCAAAGGTAACAAAATTTATTAATAAAATATAGTTCGACAGCTAAATCAATTTCATTAAACATAAGTTAGAATTAAATCTTTATTTTTTAAGAATTAAATCTTTATTTTTATCGTGAGCGTGATTTTGCAGAAATTGTATTCACGCACATTCACGAACCGATTTTATTACTCACGCACGCTCACGCACGACATATTTTTTTTAGTCCCATTCACGCACATTCACGAGAGTTGCTTCTGATTTTATTCACGACTCACGTGATTCACGCGTGAATCACGCGTGTCACGACAATTTCTTGTCACGCACACACCTCTATTACATATACAATGTTTGTTGACAAAATTTTAATCCATTGATATATTACCATTAAGACAATTAAGTTTACCCATTGAAACATGCAAATAAAAACGCAACCGAACTCAAATCAAACAACTTAACCTAAAGTCAATATCGAGCTACCATTCATTTCGATGCTCATCAGCTATCTTCGAAACACTTATCAGTGTGGGTATTTGCCTACACAACAAATGGACAATGCATTGCTCAGCAATATGTCTGTAGCTATGTGTGTCGTATAAGCTCATAAGCTGTAAGGGTTACATATAGTGCCTCAGTAATTCCTTTCAATTGTTTACATATATAGCGTGCATTCTTTATTTATTCAACGGGCTTTCATCCGTCTGTCTGTCTGTCTGTCTGTCCATTATACATCACCCATATTAAGGTATTGAATAACCACAACTACTTCTTACAACACAAACTCATACGTTCGCATCAAAGTGAGTATACTCATACTTCTTGAGTGGTTTAAATAACACCAACACAACCACATACACATCGACCTGTGTGGTCTTAAATATAGCAAAGCCATTGTCCGTTCAATATTACGTTGCCTTCAATCACAGCGTCCTGGCGTCTGGGGATTCTGTGCTGGTGGTCATTTATCATCAAGACAGCCGAGTTAACTCGAATTAAGACATTTTCAATTTAAAAAATGCAGATTGATTATACTGTGACCTGCATTGCGTATGTGTGGCTTTGGTAGATGGATGCAGGTCACTGCAAAGTAGAAGGAAGTTTCTCTTTCGGACTCAAGGTTGTAGGGTTGTTTGATTGACAACTTTTAATTCAGCCTTTGAGTGAATAAACCCCAAAAATCAAACAAAAACTGTGTTTGTGTAAACAAATTCAAGAAGGACATGCTATGGCAAGATGTATGAAAGGATTTTGCTTCTATGTTTTCATTTTCTCAATTTAAAATTAAGGAAAACAAATATTGGTTTTCATTTCTCAATTGATTCAATAACAAAGAACAAGATTTTGTTTAAAGGATCAAGCATTGCCCACTAATGATACAAAATGCTCAGTTGACCATCTTAGTATACAAATGGTTGTCTATGTAGCACTTGTTTCACAAGATAGGATGTGATGTAGTCAAGTTTTATAACATACACCGAAAAGATATTGAAATATTTTACAAACATATTTTAATTAAAAGCACATACAATGAATCTATTCCGATTTTCTTTTTCATGGGCTACCAAAGTCCTCTGAAAACGTGTTTTAATGGCAACATAAATTTCCAAACTCTTCAAATAGAAATTATGATATATTTCAAGTAAAAAATGTCTTTAAAATAATGTGTTGAAAAACATCTCCTACTTTTGAATGATTTTCTGTTATGTAGTCAAGATACAAAAAGTCAACAAATTTAAAGATGATATCATTAACTTTGAAGAATTTTGAATCCAAATTGACCTTAGTCAAAAAAAATTTCTTTCATATAAATATACCCATTTTTAAGTCGAATAGCTTAACTATAAAGACAAAACAACTTCATTGAAAAGTATTACGACTTTTTAGAAATGCGTTTTCTATGCTAGTACAATTTGCATTCGTCTTTTAAGGACACGAAATCTTTGGCCCCGTGACAACGGAAGCCTATTTTGTACACTCAAAAAAAAGTGAACTCTCTATTTTACTAAAGCCAATTTTTATTTTAGTTCATGGAATTATTATGCTTGGAGAACTTTTCCTTTACTCTAATAATTTTTTGTGTACGTTAGTTAAATTAACTAAAATCGAGGAAAAAAATATACTCAAATGAAGCATAAAGATTAACTAAATTCGTGTCTTCCACAAAATAGTTCAGAATTTCTTTAAATTTGTAAATTTTACAAAAAAATGTGTCCATCATGAACTTCGTATATCACTAAAGACATTCTTGCAATTTTGAACTCCAAATTTTTCTTTCAAACTACAAAATTTTCTTTAACAAGTGAAAAAACTTAGTTATGTCTAATAAATTTTCTTGAATTTGTCGAAAAATATTTACTTATTTTTATGACATCGGCGTGTTGCCAACGTTTGTAATACTGTTTAGTTAAAATTTTCTACAAATATTCAAAATTTTCTAAAATTAACCGAAAGTTTTCTTCCTGGTGGGTTCACTGTTTTTTTCAGTGTAGGTTTCAAGAAATAGTATTTTTCAAAAGAGTCTAAATGTTTAAGTTATAGTTTCATTAAAGACCGTCGGCAAAATGTCCACTTACTAAAGTGAAACTAGTTTGACATTTTTCTTCTTTTATCGAGGTGTCGCGCACTGAACAAAAGGCTTGCCCGCTTCCAAAAATGTTGTCTTTCGTGAATTCGGTACTCTATTCATTTATTCTGATTTTTGCTTCATGTGTAGCACATGAAAGTGCTTTAAAAATTATTTCAAGTAAAAAATAAAATGTTAAAAAAAACATTGCTTTGTAGCCAAGATACAAAAAGTGAACAATTTTAAAGCCAAGTTGACCTTAGATAAAGTAAAATTTCTTTCATTATTTCTTTCGTTAAGTTATTCGACATAAAAATGTGTACGTTTATACATATTATTATGTCCTGCAGGTATGCAACGAAAATCTTAGGATACGCAATAGTAAAGGCTAATTTCTTAAAAATAAACGAATTTTATTCTAATTTTATACGCCCTCAAAATCCCTTCTCTAACATAAATTATTTTTTATATTTATATTTATCGTATTTACAAATGCAAATGAATAGGAAAACATTTATTAACGAATAATTATGTACACGCAAAGAAAAAAAAAAACGTTTGGACGAAAAAGACTGTTTATACCCTAAACCACATAGTGGTCAGGGTATAATAAGTTTGATCTGCCAAAAAATGTGCCTACCAGAAATATTGATTTTAGACCCCATAAAATATATACCGATCGACTCAGAATCACCTCCTGAGTCGATCTAGCGCTTGGTGTCCATCCGTCCGTCCGTCCGTCCGTCCATGTATTTGTTGTTCACAGGATTCCGGTCGCAATTATTAACCGATTTTGATGAAATTTGGTATAGGGAGTTTTTTGGGCACAAGGACGAACGCTGTTGGTTGGTTGTTGTTGGTTGTTGGGAGAAATCGGATCAAATTTAGATATAGCTCCCATATATATGTTTCGCCCGATTTCGACAAATGGGGTCATGTTGCACTTTTTTATTAACCGATCGTTAGTCGTCAAATTAAGCACAAAATAATATCTTGCATCACCCTTTAAGTCTGCAAAATTTCATCGAAATCGGTTCATATTTAGATATAGCTCCCATATATATGTATCGCCCGATTTTGCCAAATTCGATCATAAAACCCTTATTTATCAACCGATCTTACTCAAAGTTGGCTAAATGTAATCTTCTATAGCACTAACTATATGTGCAAAAAATCATCGAAATCGGTTCAGATTGAGATATAGCTCCCATATATATATGTATAGCCCGATTTTTCTAAATTTGGCCATAAAACCCTTATTTATCAACCGATAGTACTCAAAGTTGGCCAATTGTAATGTTCTATAGCACTAACTGTATGTGCAAAATTTCATCGAAATCGGTTCAGATTGAGATATAGGTCCCATATATATGTATAGCCCGATTTTCCCAAAATTGGCCATGGAACCCTTATTTATTAACCGATCTTACTCAAAGTTCTCCATAGTACTAATGTTACTCAAATTTCAAATTTTGATGCACTAGCCGATCATATTTATACGTACTTGTAGCTCTTACATAAGAATATTGCTCGATTTTTACAAATTTGGATTTATTACCCACACTAATTGAGCTATTTTCTCTTTTTTAATAATGGGTCCAATATTAGTGACATACTAACCCCGTAGGTGCAATATCAACTACAGCCAGTGTTGCTAGAAGTAGGGGTTTTTTCTAATATTTAGCGTCTTGTAGGATGTAGGGCGACAATGTAGGGACATTTTCACTCAACACAATTTGTAATAATTTTTACATTTTGGTGGCTCTAGAGGAGCCGGCAAGGCTTGATCTTTAACAATGTGTGGTAACAACAGTTACCACTCGTGAAGATTACCACAAATTATCACAAATCTACCAAACAAATATTTCTATAGAAATTTTTGTCAAAACTTTATTCCTGTAGAAAATTTTGTCAGTATTTTATTTCTATAGAAAATTTTGTCAAAATTGTATTTCTATAGAATTTTTTTTTTTTCAAAATATTATTTCTATAAAAATTTTCCCAAAATTTTATTTATATGGAATTTTTTCTCAAAAATTTATTTCTATAGAATTTATTATAAAAATTTTATTTCTATAGAAAAATTGCTCAAAAAAAATTATTTATAGAAACTTTTTCCAAAATATTATTTCTATAGAGATTTAACAAAAAAAATGCTATTTTTGGTAGAATTCTATCAACTGTGGGAACCGTGGTGGTAATACAAATTCATTTTCTAGGTTATATACATTGCATTTTCATGTTTTAAGATAATAAAGTACTTAGAACCATTTTTGTTTTGTAAAATTTGTTTAAATTTAACGAAAAATATTGTAGGGAAAATTGTTTGGGAATGTATGGGAAAGTAGGGAACTTTTTTGTCCTTGTAGGGTAAACCGAATATTTTCCCTGGTAACACTGACTATGAGCTATAGTCAGATTGAGACAAAGCCCCCCATAAACATGTACCCCTTATTTTTCTTAAATATGCAACTGCGGTTTATCTCCCAGACCTATATCAATGTTACCCCACAAATGCTTATGATTATTAATTCAGTAAGGGTGGTTTACGGTATGATATAGTCGGCCCCGCCCGACTTTCTACTTTACTTACTTGTTTTTATATGTTTCGGTGTAAAAATTATATGTTTGGAACTCAAATTTTTTGCACATTAGTTTTAAGTGCAAGAATATACTCGTAATATCCATATACTAGCATAACATGTTAATAATATATGTTAATATGTTAGAACATATTATGTTTGGGACATAACATTTTGTGGATGCAAACATATGTGTGAATGCAAACATATATTATTTTTGAAATTGCCTATAAAATTATATATATGTTTAAAAAGAGAGACCGAGAGAGTATGCTGTAAGAAAAAAAAATGAAAATAACAAATTGGCGCCTTAAAAATATATACACACAAAGACAATTTCAATAAATATGTATGCCTAAGGTGAAACATAATATGTTTCACCTTATATATGCTTGATATATCTGATATATGTTACAGACGCGATTTTTCTGAGGGTGCAGTTTCAAGTTGTGTAATAATTTTGTCACAAAATAATTAAACATAATGTTTAATTAACAAAAGTAAAAAAGTATATATAAAACAAGAAAAAAATATATATAAAAAAATTGATAAATTAAAAAAATAAGAATGTTTTAATTACTGAGAGCCTAAGAAATTATTTAATTTTATTTTGAATGTGATAGCATTGCTAATTGTTTACAAATTCCATGGTAAAGAATTCCACAGACGGATGGTGAATTGTCGTTCCCATAAACGAATTTTCATGGGTTATTTTAACTTTTTGTTTCAAATAAGTTAAAAAGAGAGTAAGAAATAACAAATGGTACAAATTATTTAAATTTTGTCGAAAAAAATGCTAAATTCGTTCTAGAAAAATTGCGAATTTTTGAAAATATTTGAGGTCAAATGTTTCAGACAAGCGTTCGAATGCATTAAAAAATATAAAAACTATTTAATTGGCAAAATATCACAAAATTTTTTTAATTCGGTGCACCGGCTGTTGAAATGGTGGACATTCGTTCTATGACCAGGGTTGGCCTGTCACAAACTTTTGCGACATACGTTTACGACGGTATAGTACATATGTCGCAAAGGTCGTAAACCTAATGTAGAAAACCTAATTTTGAATAAATGAAATCGTGAATATTTTTTGTTTAATTGAGTTTGGCTCCTCGATAAAGGGATGCAAAAAATGTTTTTATATTCTATTTATTCAAAACACTTCTAGTTTTACATCTCTAGGTTTGTGTGGTCCATAATGTCCATCCAAGTTGTTGTTGCATCAGCGTATAGCTTCAGTTTTGAACATTTGTAATTAGTATGGAAATTGGCTCTAATAAGCCAAATAGTGATTTTATGCAATTCTCTCTAAACAGCTGTTCACTTATGCAAGACTTAAGTAGTGTTTTTCCTTCCTTCCAGTTTCTGCAGAAATTTGTGAAAGGATAATTATGAGCTCGTCACGTTTATTGCATTCATAGTAATTTTGGATTGGAGTCTACCAATAAAATAAATCTATTCTCAAGATTTTTTGTTTTTTTAATTCGTTAATAATTTTATAAACATTCCTTAAATTTGAAACTTCTTCGCACATGTCATCAATTTTGATAGCATCGAACTCGCTACTCAGCCGAAGCGACCGAAATATTTTGAGTTTGCGACGTTTGTTACTTTTTCTACATTTACGACGCGTACACGCACAGAAAAAACATGTTTGGACATGGTTGCCGCATCCATTTAATGCTTATTTAGAGTATGTAATTGTCGCGAAAACCATGTATTTTGTCTTTGTAAAAATAATTTTCGAGCGAAGAAAAATATATGTTGGCAATAATCATTTAAATGGTTCTCAAATGCCGCAAACATGTTCTATTATTTAAATGATAGAATTTGAGACCATTATATGGTCAGGAAAATCATGTACCTGACCATTCAATTTTTTTTTTTACTTTTTTGCAGAGAAAAAAGTATTTTTATAGTTTACGTATAGACATGTCTACAACCATTACATGGCCATAAAGACCATGTACATTGTTTTCGTAACCATTTAATTTTTTAATTTTTTTGCAGCGACAAGAATTTTATAAAAACATTGAGCAGGTACACACGATTTTCATTTTGCGCGTCAGTCGTGTGTTGATTGTTTCTTGGAATGGACGGAGAATACGGATTTACTGTGTTTTGTGTTAATTTATTTATTCAGAAGTGGCACGTGGTTTTATGTGAACACAAAAAAGGAAAGTGTAATTGAAAAATTGTACCACCAGGTTTTGTTCTGCATTTTGATATATGGTATAATTTATTTTTATTTGCAGTTACATGATGTCTACAAAACATTTGATGGACACGAAGTAAATATGGAATGATTACTTATTGTTGAAATTGAACCAAACTAGAGTGTGTAAAAATATGTGATGTTTGCTTGCACTACATTATAAATACAAATAAACAATGAATTAGTTTATAAATAAATAAAAACAAATAAATAAAGTTGATTTTGTGTTTTCTTTTCTCAAGTGGCGTCCTTTTTTCGACGACGAAAAAAGTTTTTTCATAAAATTCAAAACATTTTAGGTTGTGACCATGTTCTTTTAACTAGAAGAAAAACATTTTTGACGAATAACTTAACATTTTATATCGTGACCATTGTCTTTTAATGGAAACAAAATTCTTTTTATCTATATAATAACATTTTAGATGAGGACAATTGTATTTTTCTTAGAATCATGTTCACTGATCCAACACGGTTGCATGTTAAAATGTTACATGGTCGCCGCAAAAATAGCTGCTATCATATTATTTTGCTCTTCGAATATGATTGTGACAATCATGTGTCTTCTCTGCGTGTATGTGAGGTTTACGACCTTTACAACTTTGCGACAGTGGCAAGACTGAACAAGTTTGATACAGACCATCTCTGCCTATGACAAGCCTATGTTAAATTCATCGCTTCTGCGCCAATTTTGCACCACTTCCGGATCCGAAAAGAACATTTTCACTATACTCATTTAGCAAAAACAACTATTCTGATCCGTTTTTTACATTGCAAAAATCTCAATGTTATGTTGCCAAATCAATTAATATATCGAGCAAAATAATATGTGAGACAATATTTAATTCAGAATTAATTGAAGTTCATATGCCACAAACTAAGCTATTATTATAAACACAACTGTAGATTTACATCTATACACTGAAAGTTCAATATCATATCCCAGCGGCGTAGTTCAGGTGGTTGGAAGGCCTCCTTCCAGGCCTGTCTAGGCATTACAGAGGCCTGCTTAGGACATTACACCTTCCTTTCCATTTAACATAGGGTGAGATTGGAGGGCAAGGCCTTATTTGTAGCTTCCATAAAAGACCCTTCACCAGCCCTCCAAAAAGAAGGAGGCTTACAGGAGTGTATATAAAACACCTACATAATTACCGATAATATAACTACTTCTCACGTCCTTCCTATTGTAGGCATGTTGTAGCGCTAAAGGGGTTCTTTATGATAAATAAATAATCCGGTATTAAATTTTTATGCTTTTGTTTCAAATTTATTTATTTTTAACATTAAAAAAGATTAGCGTTCAGAGATATATAAAAACATAAAGAAAATGTCAAGTCACTCCCCAAGATATCACTATATTTGATTCGTCTGGGCTCTATATTCTTTCCGCGTTTCGGTAAATTTATTGTCAAAATCTGAAAGAACTAAAATGCATTAAAAAATGAAAATAATAAAATAAAATCAAAGACTTACCGTTAGAGTTTTATACTTAAGGTTACTATCGCAAATGCGAAACACTTTAAAATTTGGAAGACGTACGTACTTTACCAGATCAATAATTCAACTAACGAATAGCATGTACTGGCGTACGCTAAATTATTATCCACATGGCATTAATGAAAATATTTTCTGACATAAATAGTTATAAATTTCAAATGTTGCTATATTTCATTTTTGTTTTTGTTTGGGGTTAGAAAATGTTAAAATACAATTCCTCTAACATACACGAAATCCTACGCATTCCTAATAACTTATTTTTGGAAGTGGAAAGCAATGTAATTACATGCCTATTCATTTCTATTTGTAAGTTGGGGATTGTCATAATATGAAATAAACGTTTGACTTCCACAGGCATTACAAATGCATTCTAATTATAAAGCAATAGGAATGTAAACAATTTTAAAGCTCTCTTTTAAACGAGAGCACAAGACATCTCTCTTGCTACATAATTTTAACACCCATGCTATACAACTTGCTATAAAGAAGGCAGAGAGAATGTTCGTGTGCATAAAATGAAAAAAGTAAATGAAACGCAATGCTTAAATACAGGTCTGATTTAAGAAGGCTTCCGATGAATGTAAAATCAGTACACATACATGCCTTATAAACACAACTCCTTCCAATTTAAGGCATTTAACATGCCTGAATTTGCAAGGTCCTTCTCGATTCCGCCGCTGGGATGTAAACGACACACACACACTAATACACCATCATGAAAATATTAATCTTTATGTAGAAGTGGCCATTATGTTTGGATAAATAATGTAATTTTGTAAAAATATTGAATTACAAATTATCACACATCAGATACACTCGAAGAGTACATAAAAAGCTTTGAGAGCTCCTCTTCTATCTTACATTTTAGTACAACTTCAACATCGTTAAGGATAATTCGTAAATTAGTTTGTGTGTACACAAACACAAACATACACATACACACATATATATGTATATATATGCGCAAATGCAATGAACTGGCTGGAGGATAGAATGCCAACATAAAATAACCACAAAATTTTGCTTCATTTAGTTTTGAAATTCCATAGCCAAAATTTGTTGAGATAACAACTGCCATAGGGATGACTGTTATTGGTTTATCGAAGAGCTTACGTAGCTGGAGAGAAAATCAGATTAAGCTTTCATTCAAGCGTTTATTGAAGAGCCCAGAAAAAGGCAATACGATTTAACTCTTTAAATCTTACGTAAAAGAGAAAAAACGAGGAATTTAATACCACATTTCCATAAAAGACATTTAATAGGTATTTCAGGAAATAGTTTAAGTACACCCAGGAAAATATCGATAATGTACGATATTGGTAGTTACACGCAAAAAAATAATTCTTTCCTCCCAAACGAAATTTTAGACAAACAAAGTTCGTTTCTAATTTGCTTTTCGCTGTAAGGAAGTTTATTTGGAAGAAAAGTATATACTGTTTGTGATAAACGTTTACTCTTTTCCAGGATGTAAAAACAATTTCATAAAGACTAAGTCAAAGAACAACCTTTTCTGGCTAATTGCATTTTCCTTCACATCTTTCTCACTTCCACGAGGTTTTTTAGTTCTTAGCGCCTTTTTCTGTAAAACAAACAATGTAGAAGAAATTATACGATTTTATAAATTTTTAAAATTTTACCTTTCGCCTGGACAGAGAATCGAACCGCGGACCATGCAATTTGTAAGCCAGCACACTATCCACTGAGCTACGTAGCTGTTATTGGCATCAATAGCTAACTATCCATATAAGTTATATTAATATAACATAGCTTGCGGCGCCCACGAGCCGATTAAACAAACTTTATTTAACAGAAACAAACATTTAGTTGGGCACCGTGGAGCAGTGGTTGCTACGTCCGCCTTGCATACCAAGGGTCGTGGGTTTGAGCCCTGCTTCGACCGAACTCAAAAAAGTTTTTTTTTTTATTTTTTTTTACATATATTCTAGATATGTTCGAAAGATTCCGAAAAGATGTTCAACATTACATACTACAATATTAAATTTTTACTATGAATTGTGTCTTATTAAAGACTAAAAGTCAGAAAAGAACAGTGCTTGATATAAACGAGTTGGACTGTGTTGTTGGCTCAAAAATATTTTTTTTTTATTGAAAAAATGAACATTTTGTAACAAACGATTGTTTTTGGTGACAAAAGTTTAAAATTTTCGAAGAAATTCAAAAAACTCTAACAAAAGAAAAACGTTTTCGGTACACGTTTTCCAAACTTTTTTTTTTTCTTTGCGTGTAGCTAAAGCCAAATGGTACAAAAGTAATACCGAAGGAACCCTTCGGCGCGATACGCAAAGCATTGTCCTTATGGTCAGTAGTTTTCATGATTACTTTTATTTAATAGATTTTTTTTTAAACAAGTATTAGTTCGCCCAGGCCGAATCTTATGTACCCTCCACCATGGATTGCGTCAAAAACTTGTACTAAAGGCTGTAATCCACAATCGAATTACTTGAGTTGTGGTAACATTTGTCGATGGCAAACATAATCTTCTTAACATCAAAACAAACAAGTATATACAGCAGAAAGTTCAGCCGGGCCGAATCTTAAATACCACCACCATGAATCAAATATAATATTTAGTTTCCTTTGAAAACTCTTCGTCGTAACGAGTTACTTCATAATATATAGAATTTCAGGGGGTTTGATGACAGATATTCTACTAAGCAGATAGAGGAATCATAAACATCTCGCGCAAGTGTGCAAGAAAATTATGAAAAAACACCTTGATTTGAAATTTCATTCATCGTTATTCAAATGATTAAAAGAAATAAAATTTGGAAATTTTACTTTCAGCTTAAAGCAATTTATATTAGCCGAAGGAGTTAAACTTGGGAGATCAGTCTATATGGATACTATGCCAAAAACATAGTTAATACACACCAAATTAAGCACACCTAATTGTAGTTCTGAAAAACCTACAGAATATTGACCCCCAAATCGGGGGGTGGGTTTATTAAGGGGGTATATCAAAATTTGTAACGATATACAAGGTTTTGAATTTCAGGCAAATTGGATAAAAACTACGGATTCTAGAAGCTCAAAAAGTGAAATCGGTCTAGATGGGGGCTATACAAAAACATGGACCTATACACCCCATTTTCTGCATACCTATTTGTGGTTGTGGTAAAACAAGCCTAGATTTCAGGCGAATTTCAGGCAAATTTGATAAAAAAACTACGGATTCTAGAAGCTCAAGAAATAAAAGTGGGTATAAAAAACACTTAGCAAAGCCTTTGATACATAACATCGGAGTAAAAATTGAGAGATATAATTTGATAGAATTAGATATGAGTAGATCCGACAAATTGTAAGATATTAGATCTTATATCTCATAGATTACTATGGAATTAGATCTGATTAGATCTCAATATTGACCTAGATCAAATGTCTTATATATGATTATATATATCCATATATATACTCGTAGTTGATCTTGTCATACGTGGATTTATATATAATTATATATAATTCTTTCTCTTCATATCTCGGTAAATCTGCTTAGATCTAAAGTGGCCAATTTTGAGATCTAATCATATCTAATTATATCCCCCATTTTACATGGGCACACATACCAAATACTTCATCATTTGTTCATACAGAGTTTTCCGCTAAATTCAACTGTGAGACTTTGAAGGCTTTTACACAGAAAAAAAATTCCGTAGTTAAACTAACGCTAAATTTAACTTATTTTTATTACAAAAAAATTATTTGATTGTAGTTAAATTTTATTATTTTTTGCGTAATTTTCCACAGTCCAATGAAATTTTCGTTTTCTAAATATGTCTCAAACATTTAATGAACTAAACGTGAGTATAAAGTTCAATGTCCGTACACATAAGTTCAATATGAACTAAAGCAAAAGACGATTCCCAAAAATAGTAGGAATGAACTACTGTATGATTAAAATGATTATGATTTGGCGCCAATGATTTTCTTCTTTAATTTTAGTTAATTTATTCTTCTATGAAAGGGTGTAATTTCTTGAACTGCAGTTAATAAGTACAACAGGGCATTAAATTTTCCTGGTTTTAATAAAGCTTTGTGGAAATCTCAAAATGTGGAGTACAATTTAGTTAATTTTTCGTACGAGTTAGTTTATTTTTCCTGTAATACAGTTAACTTTTCTTTCGTTGTATGTGTCCCTTACACAGCTAAAGAGTTTTTCCGCATTAGTAAACATTAATAACAATAAATTCTTTTATACTTTTACTTATAGTTCGTTATACTAACAAAAATCATTGTGTCCTTATGTTTTTCCAGAAATATTATTGTTAATATGCCTACTTATTTTAAGTGAACAAATAAACTTACAAAGACTACACGTCATATGAACGGCTATATGATTGTTAATACCCTAATAATACGGGATGTTAATGATTTGATATAAAGTGGTATCAAAATTAAACGGTAGTGGCCTCGTACCGCCTTTCTTCTAGCAGTGCAATGTAACAACCACACATATTTTAAAGGAATTTCCTAAGGAAATTCCAACATTCTAACATTAAAACAGAATTTATGTAAGTTTTCTTGGTTGTCCCTAGGCAATTGGCTTCTAAATTGTTTCCGAAATAAAGGAAAAAAATGGTGTAATCTACAATTTAAATGCCTTGAAATTATCATTCAGCCAACAGTGCTTAAATGCTGGTGAAATATTGCTCATTTATTCAAAAGAAATCCACAGGGGATTATCCACGAGAAAACGATATCAAAGTAAATACGCCATAAATGTCATATAGAAAGAGAATTTAAAATTTTCACAATGAGAATTGGGTGCAAGGAAAGCCAAAAGCGAAAAAAGAAACGAAAATCCTAATTACTTTGTGTGCGCTATGACATTGGATTTATGTGATTATTTGGGTCAAATAGGTGTTACCGAATCTCACACTCCGAGAGTAATAAAATGTGAATATGCTAAGAAATTCTTTTTCCCCAACTTTGTAACATATAAAAAAACCCTGAAATATTTCTATGGAAATATGAGAAACCTTTGCTGGTAAACTCAACGCATATGATAACAGCAACTTAACGAAATGTGCTACATTAGTTTACATATACAGTGACATAAAGACCAACAAATTATAACTCATATATTTAAACAAATAAAACAGAACTAAAATCAGGCAGAGTCACCCATATAATACCCTTAACCAAAGCAAAGGAATTACTAACATATACCACATAAACGAGTCAATTATTAAAAAAAAAATATATATGGTCAAGACCTTGACCCTGAAGCAATTATGCAAACATTGGTCCATATCGGTCCTCCAGAGCCTCTTGGAAGAGCAAATTTCATCCCATGCGGTTTAAATATGGCAGTCTAATTACCGTCCGAAAATTGGCTCATATCTGTTGATATTTCTTTATGGACTCCTCAATATAAAACGATCAAGAACTAAAGAAGTTTATATAGGCATTTATTGCCACCACCATAGGATGGTGATGACAAATTTATTACACTCCCAAATACGTTTGCTATTCCATTTATAATGCAGCTGTTCACGTAAGCATTGGACCCACTGTATTGAGTGGTATTACGTGAACAGATCGCCTTCGCTCTCTGCCGTTTGCCCCTCTCACTCTAATTTCGTTAAGTCTTACATTGAAGTGTCAAAAGGGACATTCAATTAATCCAAGTTTTCCTTCTTACAGTTGTTCTTTTAATCCACCAAGAGGCAGACGGCAGTGAATAGTGAAAGATTAAATTAAAGTAGAGACAATAACAAAATATGTTAAATATGATTTACCGTTTGTATTTGGAACAATAAGAAAACACTATTTTAAATAAATAAGCTAAAGTGAAATTCAAACTAAGTGTGTGGTTATTACCAGAGGCAAAAGAAATACGCGTTGCCCCAGCATTGAGGCCCTTACTTACGGTTGAGGTAAATAAACAAATAAAAACTAGTGCCCCAACTAAACAACAGCAATCCCTCGATTTACGTCGCCTCGGTTTACGTAGTGTCGATTTACGTCGTCCATCCAGCTTCGATGTACGTCGCCATTCGATTTACGTCGTCGATTTTTTTTGCCAACTTTATCAAAAACGCCTTCCATAAGTGAAATAAGTACCAACGATGATGACCTCGAAACATTTATTTCTGAAATTCTTAACGAAAATTCGTCAAATTCTGATTGATATTGCATATATAACGCAATTGTCGAGGTGGCGATAATAATGAATTGTTATTTTTTTTTTTTTTTGTTTATATGTTTGCTTTATGTATGTTTTAAGAAATTCGTATCAAACTCCCCAAAGTGGGGTCATATGTTAAAAAAAAACGTTATATTTTTGTAATTTGCATATTTCTCAGCTGTTTACAGGTAGGATGTTGAAACCTTTTACAGTTAGTTAGTGGACACATGGGGCTCTTTGGAAAAGAGATTGGCTTAACAATAGGTCCATTGCCAAATGAGAATTTTTCAAAACAAAATTTTTTCATTTTTAAAAATTTCCGATTTTAAGATGAAAAGAACTCATACACTACTTGGCAAAAATAACCGATAAAAGCTTTAAACGTATCTTTATTTGGTGTTCTATAAGAAACAAACAAAAAAAAAAAAGATTGGAAAATATATACAAAAAATTTTACGACAGAAAGAATGTTGGTGCCTTTTTCGAAAAAATTGGTCAAAATTCTGAATTTTTTAATTCATTCGCCCGAACTGAAACATGTACAGTCTAGGTGTGTATAGATTTGTATCTGGCGTTTTCTTTTCAATGATTCCATAGTTCAAATTCCTTGATGTAATTTGTCCATAAAGCTCGAAAAATAATTAATTGTAAAATTAAAATATCATGCATTTGGACGTTAATCGCCTGTTTCGGTATCAGGCTAACATGAAAAATAATTCTGAATTTTTTTAAATTGTTGTTTTTTTATTTCAGCTTCAAACCATGAATTGACTAAACTACAAGTGTAGCTTAACCAACTGAGGAAAAGAATGTTTGTCAAATTTATTTGGGCAAAGATGGTTGGATGGACGCACGTTTCGGAATTACCACATTCCTCATCAGCATCCTCTACTTGCATCAAAACTATCAACCAATTATCAGAATAAATTCAGGCAGTTTATTAAACCCAACTATGAATAACACTTGAACCTTCCGAAAAAAGGTTTTGCATGATAGCCAGCTTATGCCGAAATAAATTCGTACAAACATATCTCTTTTCCTATGCCAAATCATCGATTTGAGTACAGTTGGCTGCAGGGCTGTGGAGCCGGAGTCGGAGTCGGAGTCTGAAGATTTTGCTGGAGTCGGAGTCGTAAAAATTTTGCTCGACTCCGACTCCGGCTAAACCAATTTTTTAAAACACTTTACTAAGCAAGTTTTTACGCAAATTAGTTTCCATTGCCTTATTCATTCGATCAATGTACAGCATGATTGTAAATGAAAATCAACTTCCAATTACGGCGGTTTCCTAGAATGTTAGACTAGCAGATAGGCTGGATCGATCCATTTTAATGCCCATATCAATTTATTTGAAATATTTCGAACAATCGAAATCATTTTTTTTTTAAATTTTATTTTAAGGCCATAAATATATGTCAAAATTTTATTTCTATAAAAAGCTTTGTCAAAATTTTATTTCTATAGCAAATTTTGTCAAAATTTTATTTCTATAAAAAATTTATTCAAAATTTTATTACTATAGAAATATTTTTTCTATAGAAAATTTAGTCAAAATTTTATTTCTGTAAAAAATTGAGTCAAAATTTTGTTTCTATAGAATATTTTGCTAAATTTTATTTCTACAGAAAATTTTGCAAAATTTTGTTAACAGAAATTTTTTTTAAAGTTGTTTTTATAGAAAATTTTGTCAAAATGTTATTTCTATAAAAAGCTTTGTCAAAATTTTGTTTCTATAGCAAATTTTGTCAAAATTTTATTTCTATAAAAAATTTATTCAAAATTTTATTACTATAGAAATATTTTTTCTATAGAAAATTTAGTCAAAATTTTATTTCTGTAGAAAATTGAGTCAAAATTTTGTTTCTATAGAATATTTTGCTAAATTTTATTTCTACAGAAAATTTTGCAAAATTTTGTTTGTTACAAAATTTTTTTTTTCAAAATTTTATTTCTATTGATAATTTTATTTCTATAAAAATTTAAGTCAAAATTTTATTTCTATAGAAAATTTTGCCAAAATTTTTTAGTAATAGATTTTTTTTATTCGAAAATTTGGTAAAAATTTTATTTCTATAGAAAATTTTGCCAAAATTTTATAGTAATAGATTTTTTTATTAGAAAATTTGGTCAAAATTTTATTTCTATAGAAAATTTTTTAAAAATTTTATTTCTATAGAAAATTTTGTCAAAATTTTGTTTCTGTAGAATATTTTGCAGAATTTTATTTACTACACAAAAATTTTTCTAAAATTGTATTTTTATTGATAATTTTTTCAAAATTTTATTTCTATAAGAAAAAATTGTCAAATTTTATTTCTATAGCAAATTTTCTCAAAATTTTTTTTCTTACTGATGCTCACTGATACTCACTGCTACAAAAATGTATTCAAAATTTTATTACTATAGAAATATTTTTTCTATATAAAATTTAGTCAAAATTTTATTTCTATAGAAAATTTAGTCAAAATTTTGTTTCTATAGAATATTTTGCAAAATTTTATTTCTATAGAAAATTTTGCAAAATTTTGTTTGCTACACAATTTTTTTTTTGTAATTGTATTTCTATTGATATTTTTTTCAAACTTTTATTTCTATAAAGAATTTTGCCAAATTTTATTTCTATAAAAATTTTATTCAAAATTTTATTTCTAAATATTTGGTCAAAATTTGATTTCTATAGAAAATTTTGCCAAAATTTTATTTCTATAGAAAATTTAGTCAAAATTTTGTTTCTGTAGAAAATTTTGCAAAATTTTATTTCTATATAACATTTTGCAAAATTTTATTTACTAGACAAAAATTTTTCCAAAATTGTATGCTCACTGATATTCACTGCTAAGTCGAAAACTTGTAGAAATGACTCAAATTTTCAAATTTTTCAATGAATGAATCATAAATGCATTTTTGCGAAATTGTCTAAACAATTATAAATATTTCCCAAATATTGCCCGAGATTTTGTAGAAGTCTGATTTGAGATTTTATAAAAATGTAGATCTAAATACAAAGTTGTGCAGAGTATATTATAATCGGCCTGCCCGACTTTAGACTTTCCTTGCATTTTTATTTTTTGTTAAAATTGTGTTACGTCCCATAACGTTAGATTTAAATTTTAAGTATATAGATTTTGTAGAAGTATATACAATTTTGTCTAAATCGATTCAGATTCAAATTCATGCATATGGGAATATAAACCTTTATATAGGTCGAAACAAATTTAAATGATTTGAGATAGTATCAATAATTTTGGTCCACAAATACATGTACTGTTGGTATCTTCTCATATTATGATGGCAATTTATATCATTATTTTATTTATTAAACATTGCCCTAAATTTGAAATATAGAGTTCAATTGGCATCTAATGTGAAATTAAGACCTTTTTTTGCACACATAAATAAATACGATACTTTATATCGATCCACTTACGGTACCCCCACAATAGAACTACAAATTAGTGGTATTAAAATGAGAATTAGTTATATTACCCGGAGTCGACTCCGGAGTCGGAGTCGAGCTGATGAAAAATGCTAGAGTCGGAGTCGAGCAAAATTGGCTCGACCCCACAGCCCTGGTTGGCTTGGTTTATTTTGAGCGTGCTTCCTCTTTTTCCTTTTTTTGAAATTCTAAATTGTGTAGTTTGCAACTTTTAATCTAAAGCACATAGGTAAACAATTTTTTCTTCCTTTATTCTTAGAATTTTGTAGGGATTGCAGTTAATAAAAGACCCTGTAGGTTCAAAATACTGACCCCATTTTGTTAAAATTTTGCAAAAAAAAAAAGATAAATTGTAGGGCCCATATCTTTTGAACTATTATATAACTCCGATTAATACTTACATGAGGGTTCAGATATAGTTATATAACTATTAAATATATTTATTGAAGGGTTTTACAAGTTCTATCCAGCAAAGAATTCATCATCGAAATCGGTTCACAATTGCGGATTTGACAGCTAAAACAAAATTTGATACCTCCGAGGTGACCAACTTTCAACGCCTACAGGTCAGCCCGTGGACCCACTGGGTACTCACAAACTTAGATAAAAACACCTCAGCTTTTACACAAAGAAAAATTAAGTTGATATCTTTATCCGTTCAAAAGTTACAGAATTATTTCCAAAACAAGCGATTTAGAACCACTGTGCGACGTCTGTTTGGCTGTATGCTGTAATCACGCAACAGCCTTCAATAATAAAGCTATCTTGCATAATTTTTGGACAAACTCGTTTTTGGTCTCCAAGCAGGTAAAGTTCAAAGATGGGTCCATGCGTCGAAATAGCCCCCATATAGACCGAGCTCCTGATTTGACTTCTTGAGGGCAAGGAAGTTACAATTTTAATCCGATTTGCTTGAAATTTGAAATATAGAGGTACTTTAAGTCAGGAAAGAGTTGTGCTAAATTTGGTAGACCGATCGCCCGATTTTACTTCTTGAGGACATAGGCGACATAATTTTCAACCAATTTGGTTGAAATTCTAAAACCAGAGGTATTTTGTTGTTTGTATTGTTTTGCTATAACGCCCATATATGCCGATCTCCCGATCTTTCCTCTTGAGGGCATAGATGCAACCCAGACCAATTTCCGGCACGTATCCAGTCAAAACAGTGCTCGATAGATTGCGAACAACAAAGGCGATATCTTTAAACCACAATACAAATGTTAGAAATGAAACAAAACTGGTTTACCAAAACATCCAAAGTTTACTAGCCCATCATCTTGATGTCGCCATAGACCAAAATATTATGGAACTTTGTTAAACTTTGCTTTGTGGAGAGAAGTACTTTGAAATACCTAATCTCACGCTGCTTTCTCGACTATATTCACCGCGCAATATTCAAAATTCAAGGAAAAACGTGGTATTATGGTATAAGTCAAAAAATACAAGGATAATTGAATAGGAAGCAACGGTGAACATACTTTTCAGAACAAATTTAAAGAATTAAATATTATGATAGTTTATAGAAGTTCTCATAGATGATTTTAAGATAATGTTATAGATTCAATGTCCTTAAAATACGAATGCGTTTTTTACTTAGCATGATATAAAGTTTTTTTCTTTATCCAAAAGTCCATAAACTTTCCAATGAAATAGTTTCGTAATTAAACGATTTGGCTTAAAATTGGGTATCTTCACATGAAAGAAAATTTTGTTTGACTGAGGTCCTTGTTCTCAGGAAGCCAAATTCCTGAGAACAAGGAAGCCACAATTTTCGTCCGAAATTTGAAATCCAGGGGTACTTTAAGTCAGTTAAGAGTTGTGCTAACTTTGGTATATATCGGTCAATGTTTTGATATAGCCCCCATATAGACCGATCTCCCGATTTGACTTCTTGAGGACATAGGAAGCATAATTTTCAACCAATTTGGTTGAAATTCTAAAACCAGAGGTATTTTGTTGTTTTGCTATAAAGCCCATATAGGCTGAAAATTGTGTTTGACTAAGGTCAACTTGGTTTTAATAATTCTTAAAAATTCATCAAAATTAACGAAATTGTCTATAAATTTATTGTCATTTTGCGTCATGACTACAACAAAAAAGCGTTCAAAAATAGGACATGTCTTTTTTTAAGACAATTTTTACTTGAAACATAGCATAATTTCTACTTGAAGTCGAGCATGAATTTGGAAATTTACGTTTTCGTTAACATGTTTTTAAAGCGCACTGATGAAGAGAAAAAACGAATAAATTAAAATTGTTCTCCTAGTATCAAGTACGAAAAATTCAAATTTAAAAGAGAATTGTGTCTTAAATTGACCCTTACTTCAATTCATCGCGTCTTTAGCTCGGAATCAATACCAAAATCATTAGTTCAAATACAAACTAAAGTCTGATTCTCTGTGACTATATCTCATATTGGACCGGCACGCCCGGTAGAAAATGAGAGTCCATTAGAAATGTTATCCAATCCTCTTTTTGATTTTGGTTCCAATATCGCCCACAAAGATATTCAAATATTATGCTACCATTGGGAAGGAAGATGGGAGTTAAATATAGAATCAAACAGCACTCATTAATAAGATAATCCATCCACCTGTGCACCCAGAGAATGAATATGATCACCTCAAATATGTTTCAAGAACAAAATGTTATTTTTGGATGGTGACCACGTACCATGTTTGTCGCAAACATAACATGCTTTCCGAAAACAGTTACATAATTTCTGAGAAAATAACATGGTTGCAGTGAAAATGTTACACGGTCACCATGCAAAAATAACATTTTGCTCTTGAAACATGTTTGAGGTGTCATATTCCTTCTCTGGTTGTGGCATCAGATTGGACTGATGATATAGCCCTAAAGATATCTGATTTAAACTAAAGTTTTTGACTTCAAATAAAGGAGCATTTCAATGTTAGTCTTTAGCACTCTATACAGTTTCCCATTTATAAATATAGCTAAGTGCTTTAAAAGAACATGACCAGTTTTAAATACTTCAACTTTTACTTAATAGCTCTTTTAATTCCAAACCAAATCAACAAAAAAACTAATCAGAAAAATAACTCTTGCGTCAGTTCATATGGACAGATAGTAGCAATTTTCCATATGATTTTCAATTTTCCATTTCTCACATGATTGGACACAGGAGAAGAGCAAATCAATTTAGAAGTGCTTTGGCAAATTTCACCATAGCTTCCTCTTGTTTTCATCAATTATCAAAAATAAGCTTTTGCAAAACATTTCTGTATTTTTGCCAATATCACTGCCAGTTCATTTGACCATATAATTGATGACTTTTTGTTGATGCTGTTTGTTCAGATGGAATAGTAGCCATTGCCATGATTATGATGATCCTGATGAGGATTTGTATTTGCACGGTTTGTTTTGTACTTGTTTTCCTGTGTATTCATCTGCTGAATTGTAAACGCTTTGAAGTTTGATATTAAAAATTGTTTGAACACTGCACAATTTGCTAATGAAAACCAAAATAAAAGTGATGAAAGATGAAAAAATAACATGAAGTAAGTTTGGAGAATCTAAAAATTTTCACATTATAATACACTGCAAAAATAATGTCGTAAATGCAAAGATACGAATAAAATACGAATGTCATTTTTGTGTAGCATAAAAGACGCATTTCTCTGGTAGAAACAATATTTACTAACCCAAAAGTTGACAAATTTTTCGTTGAACCCGTTTTCTTTTGAAGTCAACTTTCCTTTAATGAATCTGCTATAATTCTTCAATATTTATGAAATCATCATTAAGTTAGGTGCTCTTTCATGTCATGTTCATGAAAAAAATGCTGTCGCTATAAAAGTGAATAAAGAAAACTTGTAAATGTTGATAGTTCAAAATATTGTAACCACGTTTCAAGATATTTTTGTTTGTTTTGTCGGTTAAAAATAAAGGTTTTATAGTCAAATTTGGGAAAATCGGGCGTAGTAGTACACAAAACTCAAATTTAAACAAGTATATACGGCCGTAAGTTCGGCCAGGCCGAAGCTTATGTACCCTTCACCATGGATTGCGTAGAAACTTCTACTGAAGACTGTCATCCACAATCGAATAACTTGGGTTGCGGTAACACTTGCCGATGGCAAGGGACCTTAAAACTTCCTAACACCGTAATATATACCACATAGTCCATGCGTGGTATATATTAAACTAAAAATGGCCGATTAAATACGTATATAATTAAGTTTAAAGTTTCTATAGAAATAAAACTTTGACAATATTTTCTATAGAAGTAAAATTTGGAAAACATTTTCTATAGAAATAAAATTTGGAAAAAATTTTCTATAGAAATAAAATTTGGAAAAAATTTTCTATAGAAATAAAATTTTGACAAAATTTTCTATAGAAATAAAATTTGACAAATTTTTCTATAGAAATAACATTTTGACAATATTTTCTATACAAACAAAATTTTGGTAGATTATTTTTGGCTCGAGTGGCAACCATGATTATGAACCGATATGGACCAATTTTTGTGTGATTGGGGATCGGCTATATATAACTATAGGCCGATGTGGACCAATTATGGCATGGTTATAAGCGGCCTTATACTAACACCACGTTGCAAATTTCAACCGGATCGGATGAATTTTGCTCCTCCAAGAGACTACGGAGATCAAATCTGGGGAACGGTTTATATGGGGGCTATATATAATTATGGACCGATATGGACCAATTCTTGCGTGTTTGTTAGAGACAATATACTAACACCACGTACCAAATTTCAATCGGATCGGATGACTTTTGCTCCTCTAAGAGGCTCCGGAGGTCAAATCTTGGGATCGGTTTATATGGGGGCTATATCTAATTATGGGCGATGTGGACCAATTTTTGCATGGTCATTAGAGAACATATACCAACACCATGTACCAAATTTCAGCCGGATCGGATGAAATTTGGTTCTCTTAGAGGCTCCGCAAGCCAAATCGGGGGATCGGTTTATATGGGGGCTATATATAATTATAACCCGATATGGACCAATTTTTGCATGGTTATTAGAGACCATATACTAACACCATGTACCAAATTTCAGCCGGATCGGATGAAATTTGCTTCTCTTAGAGCAATCGGAAGCCAAATTTGGGGGTCCGTTTATATGGGGGCTATACGTAAAAGTGGACCGATATGGACCAATTTTTGCGTGGTTGTTAGAGACCATATACTAACACCATGTACCAAATTTCAGCCGGCTCGGATGAAATTTGCTTCTCTTAGAGCAATCGGAAGCCAAATTTGGGGGTCCGTTTATATGGGGGCTATACGTAAAAGTCGACCGATATGGCCCATTTGCAATATCATCCGACCTACATCAATAACAACTACTTGTGCCAAGTTTCAAGTCGATAGCTTGTTTCGTTCGGAAGTTAGCGTGATTTCAACAGAGGGACGGACGGACATGCTCAGATCGACTCAGAATTTCACCACGACCCAGAATATATATACTTTATGGGGTCTTAGAGCAATATTTCGATGTGTTACAAACGGAATGACAAAGTTAATATACCCCCATCCTATGGTGGAGGGTATAAAAAGAATTGAGTCTTTAAGGCATCCCTACTTCAATTTTCCGCTTCTCGGAATCAACACCAAAATCATTAGTATAAAGACAAAATCGAATAAGCTATTTTCAGTGTAGGTTAAAGTGGCAGCCCGATTAAGATTCAGGCTCACTTAGACTATTCAGTCCATTGTGATATTTTCAGTGTAGATATAGGGGAATCTAATAGTTGGTTCATTCATACATTTTTATAATAAAACCCCATTGCGACAGGCGGTTTTCATAACTCCCATTCTATGGAGGATATGGAAACGCTGCCAAATTTCTCCAACTTGTGAATGCTATCCATTGGAATAATTACCTTTTTTGGTCCTGATTTTTTATTTATTTTTTAAGAGCAAAACTTAAGTAAAACCGCCAATAGAATTACTAAGGGTTTCGAATTTTATATAGACCTCTACTTTATTTACATACCCCGAATACTGCTCAACAACCAATTATTGGCAATTTGCACAAAATTGTCGGTCAATGGAAAAGTTTAGTGTAAACGTTTCATTTGATGGAAATAAGCATTATTCATTCAATAACAACGGATTCATGAATTTGACGCTGTTTGGCTATATATGCTGTACTTACATACAGAAAAATAATACATTTATATAAAAGTGTTCACAAAAATTTTCCAAAAACGGAATTAATAAATTATATGAAAAAAAGTTCATGAATTTAATAATACTGGTTTTCATTGACTACGAATGTATGAATAATATTGATGAATTTTTTAATATAAATGAAATATACATATTTTTCGACATTGAAATATATGTACTTTTACATAAAATATACTAAAAACGTCATGCATTAAGGTACGTACTATGTTCGCTTTTCGCGTTGAAATTTTCGTGGTTACTTTATTTAAACAGTTCAATATAAATCAGACAAATTAACTCAATTGATGCGCAGTTTCTTGTTCCTCTAGATTTCGGCAAGATTTTACAAGAATAAGTTTGTTTTCATTTATAATTTTGATTATTTAAGGAAAAGTAATCGCGAAAATAATGTTGTTTTCAACTCGAAAACCGGACATAGTACCCACCTTTAAACGAAACTTTTCATTTGGATTTTCTCAATAATTCTTAATGCCTGCATAATTGGTCAAAATGTATGAACGCATTTATTAAACAAGTAAGGAAAGTCTAAAGTCGGGCGGTGCCGACTATATTATACCCTGCACCAAATCTATAGACTCAAAATTTAAGTTGGCTAATGCACTAGAGTGGAACACAATGTTAGTAAAAAAATATGGGAAACATTTAAATCTGAAGCAATTTCAAGGAAACTTCGCAAAAGATTTCAACCAAATTTGGCACGCATAGCAAAAATGCTAATTCTACTCCCTGTGCAAATTTTCAACTAAATCGGAGTTAAAAATTGGCCTCTGTGGTCATATGCGTGTAAATCGCGCGAAAGCTATATATGGGAGATATATCTAAATCTGAACCGATTTCAACCAAATTTGGCACACATAGCTACAATGCTAATTCTACTCCCTGTGCAAAATTTCAACCAAATTGGGGTAAAACTCTGGCTTCTAGTCCATATCCGGCGAAAGATATATATGGGAGCTATATCTAAATCTGAACCGATTTCAATAAAATTTGGCACACTTGACTATAGTACTAATTGTTCTTCTTGTGCAAAATTTTAAGCAAATTAGGGTAAAACTCTGGCTTCTGGGGCCATATAAGTCCATATCGGGCAATATATATATATATATATATATATATATATATATATATATATATATATATATATATATATATATATATATATATATATATATATATATATATATATATATATATATATATATATATATATATATATATATATATATATATATGGGAGCTATATCTAAATCTGAACCGATTTCAATCAGAACCGAATCAATAGGGATCTATTCTAAGCCAAAACACATACTTGTGCCACATTTGAAGTCGATTGGACTAAAACTGCGACCTAGACTTTGATTACAAAAATGTGTTCAGGGACAGACGGACATCGCTATATCGACTCAAGAGCCCACCCTGAGCATTTTTGCCAAAGACACCATGTGTCTATCTCGTAACATATGCACTAACTTACAATACACGTGTTGCCTTCAAAAACTTTATATTTGTTTTTTTTTCTCGTATTACATGCTTGTATTGTCTACATATGAGAGTAACTCTATATTGTGGCTCTCTCATGCTAAGAGAAAACCAGTATTTTCGGATATGTTATGTAAAGTTTCATTAATTTTATGAAAGTGTCCATACACATTATTAAAAAATATCATAATTTACGAAAAAATATATTACGTAAATGTACATCTATTATATGGAAGAGTCCATACATTTTTAAACATGTACACATTTATGTAGAAATTCATATTTTATTTTTTTTGTGCGTATTTGAAAACCTATGACTACATTGTGCGGATGCTAGGAACTGAGAGAAAATGGGGTGCTAATAATGGGATGAGATTTTATATGGTAATGCAAACTGTACCTAAATTTAATGCTTTGGATTAAAAGTTGGTCAATAAACGAAAGTGGTCACCAGAGAATGAAGGCCGACGACTTATCTCGACTCCAATTTAGCCAACAATTAATCAAAAATATTTATTTAATGTATTAAAAATTGCCAAAATTATGAACCTTCCAACCACAATAAATCTGTATCAAAAGTTGCTCAAATAATTTTGTAAAAATGTTTTCCAAATTTTTGAATGAAGTGTAAATTTTGTTGCAAGATTACCAATTGGATAACTAATCTCATTACCACTTGGATAACTTCAAATTGATTTTATTATGGATAATTGGCCGCCGCCGACTAGACAAATTTGTATCGGCTGAGCCGTCAAGCCGCTGCCGACAAATATGAGTTGGATTCTTTTTCTGATCGTCATTTATATTGCGAAACACGTTAGGTAAGGTTAGGTATCACTTAGATTTTTCAGTCCATTGTGATACCCCAAGTGGTGAACTTCTCTCTTATCACTGAGTGCTCAAGTAATTATGTAGTTCTCAAGTAATTATGTAGGGCTATAGCTTCTCAGATCATCGCTACATCAGTTTCAGATTGGCTGTTCGTACTTCAAAGACCATATTTCCGCCAAATGTTAGGAAAGCTGATTGGAATAGGTATAGGGAATCGTTCAATTTGATGATACCGGAAATGCCAGAGACAAATATGAGCACTGTGCAAGATATCGAACACGCAGCGGAGCGGATTACTAAGGCCTTCAACATGTCACTGAAAGCAGCTTGCCCTAGAGGAAAGCCAAGGGGAAAAATCGGCCACCATGGTGGACTACGGAGTTAAGTAATATGAGGAAATCCTGCAGGAAGCTCTTTAACAAAGCAAAGTCCACAAGAGCTCCGGAGGATTGGGACACTTACAAGATGAATCTGAGAGCATATAAACGAGAACTGAGAAGGTCTCAACAAAACTCTTGGGATGATTACTGTAGCAGTATTGAGAATACGTCAGAGGCTTCCAGACTACGGAAGGTACTAGCATCCTAACACCGCTCCAGGTTTCATTAAAACATCGGAGGGAAATTGGACAACGTCCAGTGAGGAGACATTGGAGGTACTTCTGGACACACACTTCCCTGGAAATCAGACGGTTGAACCATGTTCTGGCGGTGTAACAGAGGCTCAGCGGTCATTTCCTATCGAGGAAATTGTGTCGGAATCTACAATAAAATGGGCTTTAAATAGCTTTGGACCATTAAAATCCCCCGGACCTGATAGAATTACTCCGGCGGAATTACAAGCAGTGGCTTAAAGAATTATCCCCTGGTTGACGGTGATATATAAACGATGTGTAAACTTAGCATATATTCTAGAAAAGTGGAGGGAAATAAAAGTCGTCTTCATACCTAAAGCAGGAAAAGCCTCTCACTCGAGTGCGAAGGATTTCCGACCAATCAGCTTATCCTCATTCCTACTTAAGACCCTGGAGAGGATGATAGACATGTATCTTAGAACTAGCGTGGATTCAAGTTTGCTCTCGAAACGACAGCATGCATACTCGAAGGGCAGGTCTACCGAGACCGCATTGCATGAACTAGTCAGCTTTATTGAAAGCTCACTATCTGTCAAAGAATACACAATCGTGGCCTTTCTAGACATCGAAGGGGCGTTCAATAATGTCCATCCGAGCTCGATATTAAATGGACTGACAACTCTGAATGTTGATCCAGGTATACTTAGGCTGTTAGATGAACTTCTAAAGGGTGATTCTTTTGAGGTTAGGATTTTCATGCATTAGTATTTGACAGATCACGTGGGATTTCAGACATGGTGTCAAAGAGAAAGATGCTCAGTATGCTTTGACATTTCATCATGAATAGACTTACGATCTGCTACAACGTCGAATTTTCAGTGAATGGGCCCTAGAAAAGTTGGCGGAAAATCCGCTTTTTTATCGACAAATTTTGTTCGGCGATGAGGCTCATTTCTGGTTGAATGGCTACGTAAATAAGCAAAATTGCCGCATTTGGAGTGAAGAGCAACCAGAAGCCGTTCAAGAACTGCCCATGCATCCCGAAAAATGCACTGTTTGGTGTGGTTTGTACGCTGGTGGAATCATTGGACCGTATTTTTTCAAAGATGCTGTTGGACGCAACGTTACGGTGAATGGCGATCGCTATCGTTCGATGCTAACAAACTTTTTGTTGCCAAAAATGGAAGAACTGAACTTGGTTGACATGTGGTTTCAACAAGATGGCGCTACATGCCACACAGCTCGCGATTCTATGGCCATTTTGAGGGAAAACTTCGGAGAACAATTCATCTCAAGAAATGGACCGGTAAGTTGGCCACCAAGATCATGCGATTTGACGCCTTTAGACTATTTTTTGTGGGGCTACGTCAAGTCTAAAGTCTACAGAAATAAGCCAGCAACTATTCCAGCTTTGGAAGACAACATTTCCGAAGAAATTCGGGCTATTCCGGCCGAAATGCTCGAAAAAGTTGCCCAAAATTGGACTTTCCGAATGGACCACCTAAGACGCAGCCGCGGTCAACATTTAAATGAAATTATCTTCAAAAAGTAAATGTCATGGACCAATCTAACGTTTCAAATAAAGAACCGATGAGATTTTATGCGTTTTTTTAAAATAAAAAGTTATCAAGCTCTTAACAAATCACCCTTTAATAAAGAGACGCATTTCAGCCACGCTAGGGCAAGCAAACATACAAAGGTATGTGAACAGAGGCACTCCCCAAGGAGGAGTTCTATCACCTCTTCTTTGGAATGTTGCTATAAACAACCTTCTGGTTTCCCTAGAAAAAGAAAGGATAAAAGTGGTGGCATACGCAGATGATGTGGCGCTAGCAGTCAGGGGAAAATTCCCATCCACAATCAGAGATATTATACAGAGAGCTCTCCGGATGACTGAGAAATGGTCGAAAGATAATGGTCTTGGTGTAAATCCAGCAAAGACAGAACTAGTCATGTACTGCAAAGATCGCAAAACTCCCACGGTTAGGCCCATTTCCTTAGGGGGTATTGAAATTCCCTTTGGTGAGTGTGCAAAATACCTTGGCGTTATTTTGGACAGGAAGGCTTAATAGGCTTAATATTGAAGAGAGGGCGAGAAAAGTTACGGTAGCTTTGTACTCGTGCAAAAAGGCAATAGGGAAAAAGTGGGGACTAAAACCAAAAATGGTGCATTGGCTATACACGGCAGTAGTTAGACCTATAATGCTATATGGTGTTGTAGTCTGGTGACCGGCACTTCACCAGCCGACAAGTTTAGACAAAGTTCAGCGTATGGCGTGCTTGTGTATCTCAGGTGCATTCAGCAAGACAGGAACAAACTCCTTTAATGTCATACTGCATCTATTGCCTTTAGACATTTTGGCCAAACAGTCAGCTGCATCAACGGCTGTGCGGTTGCGCGAGCTATCGCTGTGGTCGCAAAAAAGTTACGGTCACAGTTCGGTCCTCAAAATAATGCCAGATGTGCCTAACGTAGTGGATTACACTTTGGCGAGTCCACTTTTCGACAAAAAGTTTGAGACTCTAATTCCCAACAGTGAGACGTGGTGTACACGGACCCCGGGGAATAAAAGATATATAGATTTCTACACTGATGGCTCCAAATTAGATGGTCAAGTGGGGTTCGGAGTATATTCTAAAGATCTGGAAATTCGAATAGTGTAGTGTTTTTCAGGCTGAAATATTGGCAATAAGAGAGGTGGCGAATTGGCTGAGAAGTAATGTTCCAACAAATATTCGCATTAATATATACTCAGACCGTCAACCTGCAATAAAATCCTTGGACTCTGTGTTCCTTAACTCGAAAACGGCCATAGACTGCCGCAAATCTCTCAACGAGATGGCTGAGCAGGCACATATGGGTGCCTGGCCATAGGAACATACCGGGGAACTGCGAAGCAGATGTGTTAGCAAGGCTAGGAACTACCTTACATATTCCAGGGGAACTAGAATCTGTTGGTATGCCTCTGGCCACCTGCAAGCTCTTACTGCGTGAGAAGGCAAGGGTTGCAACGACACCAAGCAAATATGGCTCCATTTAAATTTAAACCGCACACTAGATATGCTAGTGTTCTCAAGGCGTCAGATAGCACTCCTGATATCTGCTATAACGGGTCGCTGCCTGATAGGCGAATTTGCAAAAACTATAGGTGCGAAGTATAATGACTATTGTATAAGCTGTCATGATGTGGAGGAAAAGGAATCAATTAAACACCTCTTGTGTGAGTGTCCTGCTTTTTGTGTAAGGCGTAAGCGAATTTTAGGAGCATATAGCTTTAGATTACTGGCGGACCTGGAAAACGTTAACTTAAGCAGTTTGTTAATGTTTTTGGAGCAATCTGGTTGGTTCCACAAAAGTAAATAATAGAGAAGGTTCAGTGGTTAAGACTAGAAGTGCCCATATGTAATAGGTACTTTTAGATAAATGTGGTATCACAATGGACTGAATAGTCTAAGTGAGCCTGAAATTTAATCGGGCTGCCACTTTAACCTAACCTAACCTAGGGCTATCTCAAAATCTGGGCCGACGGTAAAATTCCGCATTTGTTTATAAATCTCAAATAACTTTAAATTCAAAATTCTGATAAATCTTAAGAAAATATTATGCTGGGAAAAATTTCTTTAAAAAAATCGGAAGTTCGGTTTAAATGTGTTGCTATATCACGAATCAGAACGTTAGATTCTAATGTTATATTGCCTTAAAATTTTACCTCTATCAAGAGTTAATATAACATAAGGCCAACAAATCGATATTTTGACCAATTCAGCCCATATTCTAGTCAAACCTAATTATACCCACCACCATAGAATGGTGACGAAGGTATAATAAGTTTGTCATTCCGTAACACATCGAAATATCGATTTCCGGCTAAATAAAGTATATATACCCTCAAAAAAAATCGCTTCTTTAACATATGTTCCAAACATATTTTGCAGGAAGCACATATATTATTGGATACTGCCGAAACATTAATATGTTTGTTTTATGTGAACATATTATATGTTTGGAAGCATTTTGAGCCCAAAAATATTATATGCTTGGAAGAATTTTTCCCAAAGACGGTTGTGCTCATTCCCTAACATACTCGTTATTTTCACTTCCACGAAATATTTTAATTCTTGGCACCTTTTTCTGTAATACAAATAATGTTGAAGAAATTATTCATTTTTATAAATTGTTTAAATTTTACCTTTCGCCTGCACGGAGAATCGAACCGAGGACCATACAGTTTGTAAGCCAACACACTATCCACTGGGCTACGTAGCTGTTATGGTCACCAGCAGATAATTATCGTTACAAGTTACATTTATATAGCATAGTTTGCAGCGCCCACGAGCCCATCCAAACATAACATTATTTAACAGAAACATACATTTGTTTGCCACGTGGAGCAGTGGCTAGCATGCCTGCCTTGCATGCAAAGGGTCGTGGGTTCAATCCCTGCTTCGACCGAACACTTTTTTTTTTAATTTACACATTTATATTTATACTATATTAAATTTTTATAATGAAACTTCGAAATATGGGTTATTAAAGATTTATAGTCATTAACAATGCTTGATATAAACGAAATTGACTGATTTTTGGATAAAATATTATTTTTTTATTGCAAAAATAACAATTTTGTAACAAAAAAACTGTTTTTTGTACAAAACTTTAAAGGAACTTTAATTTTGGAAGGAATTCAAAAACTCTAACAAAAGAAGAACGTGGAGTCGAGTATAAACATACATAAATAATTTTATGATATAAACATAAATTTATTTAGGTTTTTTACTAGCATTTAACACCATCGGTCTAAAATGCCTTTTATTTTTCTTTAATAATTCATTTTAAAGAAAATAAACTTTTTAAATTGTTTTAGCTGCAAAACTCGAACTTAATGCCCGATTTTATATTTGAAGGTGTCCGACAACACCTCTTGGACTACTTATTAATAAAGAGGAACTAAACTTTATTTTTATACATTTTACTGTGTAATTTTTCACTATTTCCTCCTTATTTCATTTTACTGTCCCAACTCTAAAAAGAGTACAGTGCCCTTTCGTTATTTTTATGAAGACCCCTGATTTCTTTTAATGAACCAAGAAAAAAATTGTGCCCATAATGCCAAAACGATAAACAAAACACATGTCCTCACATACATAAAATGCTGCTCTCAAGGCGAAAACACATGCTTTTTTTTTCAAATGTCTATTCTCTTGGTTCCGAATGTCCATTCTCTTTACTCAAATTAAATAATATTTAGACTTAAGCATATCAAATTTTTGGCCTCATCATAAAACAGTTTTCCGAAACAACATACCAGCGGTTTCACAGAAATTGTTCTCTTTTGATTCTTTCGCTGTGTTATGTTGATATCTTTCGTCAACTCTCCCGGTTTCCATCTCTATTTCTTTCTCTATACTCTCTCTGTCGCTTTGAATAAAATATCACAACATATGTATGTTTTCTCGAAATTTGTAAATTTATATATGTTTGCATTCACACATATGATTTTTATGAAACATTCATGCCCCAAACATAATATATTCTAACATATTAACATAGATGTCCCAAACATTTAGTATTTGTTTAGGAACATTACATGTTTGCACTTAAATATATTGTGTTTTAAAATTGTGCCCGAAACACATTTTGTTTATATCGGAACATATGAAAAACATATTTTTCTAAGAGTGTATATATATATATTCTTCATCAGGGAGAAATTCTAAGACGTCTGTCTGTTGTAAGCACGCTAAAGCCTTCAATAATGGCGCTATCGTCCTGAAATTTGGCACAGATTCGTCTTTTGTTCGCAGGCAGGTCAAGTTCGAAGGTGGGCTATATCGGTCCAAGTTTTGATATAGTCCCCATATAAACCGACCTCCCGATTTTGGGTCCTGGCCTTATAAAAACTGTAGTTTAATTTGCCTGAAATCGGAAATCGAGAGGTATTTTAGGACCATCAAAAAGTGTACCGAAAATGGTGCCTATCGGTCCATGTTTTGGTATAGCCCCCATATGGATCGATTTCCCGATTTTGCTTCTTGGGCGTCTAGAAAGTGTATTTCCTATCCGATTTGCCTCACATCAGAAATCTAGAGGTATTCTAGGACTACAAAGAGGTGTGCCGAAAATGGGGTGTATCGGTCCATGTTTTGATATAGCCCCCATATAGACCGATCTCCCCTTGAAATTTCACCCGTATAAATACACAAGGAATGGCCTGAAATCCAGTACTTCGTTTATCGATTGAAAACCCTAATGGAATCTAATTTGTCGAAATATTTCTTTAGTTAGAAAGATCGGAGTAGAGCAAAATTTCTACGACTCCGGCTCCAACAAAATCTTCAGACTCCGACTCCACAGCCCTGGTTAAACTAACGCTAAATTTAACTTATTTTTATTGCAAAAAAAGTTATTTGATTCTAGTAAAATTTTATTATTTTTGCGAAATTTTCCACAGCCCCATGAAATTTTCGTTTTTTTAAGTATGTCTCAAACATTTTATGAACTAAAAGTGAGTACACATAATTTCAATTGAAACTAAAGCAATTGAAATTTTTCGTACGATTCCCAAAAATAGTAAGAATGTACTGCTGTATGGTTAAAGGGGTCATGATTTGGCGCCAACTGATGTTTTTTTTTTTTTTTTAATTTTAGTTCATTTCTTCATCTATGAGAGGGTGTAATATCGTGAACTGTGGAATAAAATTAGTTCAATTTTCGTACGAGTTAGTTTACTTTTTTCAGTATAGAATGAGCGACATTTCGATATATTAAATAATGGTAATCGTATTATACGCTCCATTCCTCGAAGAAAGTTGAAACCTCAAACCGTTACCAATCGTAATCTTAAATATGTCTGTGGAAATTCATTTATCCATCTGACCATGCTTCATCTCAAAGTACACATAGCAACATTCTTAGAACAATTTACTATGCTATGTACGAAACTGAAGTTTGATTGTACTTGAAATTGATAATGTGAAATTGATAAAAAGTTTGTTTTCTTTGCAATTGCAATCGTTTGCCATAAATGCATTGACTGACAATAAGGTTCAGTTTTTATGGGAGATTGGCATATGTAGGTTAGGTTAGGTTAGGTTAAAGTGGCAGCCCGATTAAATTTCAGGCTCACTTAGACTATTCAGTCCATTGTGATACCACATTTAACTAAAAGTACCTATTACATATGGGCACTTCTAGTCTTAACCACTGAACATTCTCTATTATTATATGTAGGTATCAACACTATAAATTACCTCTTGTTGTTTTTTTTTTAATTTCCTTTTCGAATTTCTATTAAAGTTTCTTTTGCTCACAACGACAGCAACATGATTTTTCACTTCATGAAAGATGTATGAGAACATGACGAGCATGAATAACAAATTCCAACACATTTTTCAAAACAAAAAAAACAAAACACAAAAAACTTTTTAATTGCCGCATGTATAGATACTTCTCAAACAGGGATGTCAAAACTAAAATATGTATATTCCATATAGTGAGTTGAGACCATATTTATGAAACATTTTTGACAGGCATCAAACGTCATACCCATCAAAATATTTTATTATGCATATCAGTAAACAATATCAGTAGTAAATTCAGAGGAATAACAACACTTACATATGTGTGTATATCCCTTCGTCACTCACACGCACTCATAAAAATCCTTAAGATTTTTGACACCATTTAGTATTGCTAATTGTGGATATACAAAAAAAGTTTTGCCATCAATTGACTCTGAAAATATGTAAGTGTATAAATATTCACCAGATATACAAGTTTTTGAAACATGTATTGTATAGAGATTTTAAAGTCTGTTTCTGTTGTTGTTTCCAATTGTTTTGAAAAACATTCACATGCCCAGTGGGAAAATTCCTGGCCTGTAAAGGCTTATTTCAGGCCTTTTAAGCCATATAGGAAGCTTTAAAAAATATATTCGATCTTCCTTTCCATTTAACATAGTATAAGATTGGGAGGCAAGGTCTTGCTTTCGTTTCCAAAAACAAGGTTTGATGGATAAATTCCTTGACAAGGATTAATATATGCGGGATAATATAATCCACTCTTTATTCATCATCACAGCCCTACTTAGATTCAAAATTCATGACACATGCACCGACGAAAACGAATGTTTCAGTGTAAAAATATATGTTTGGAACTCAAATTTTTAGCACATTATTTTTAAGTGTAAGGATATAATGTGCAAACATAATAATATATAATGCAAACATAACATGTTTGCACAGTACAAACAATTATTTGTTTGAAAAAATCTAAAACATATATAAAGGGTGATTCTTTTGAGGTTAGGATTTTCATGCATTAGTATTTGACAGATCACGTGGGATTTCAGACATGGTGTCAAAGAGAAAGATGCTCAGTATGCTTTGACATTTCATCATGAATAGACTTACTAACGAGCAACGCTTGCAAATCATTGAATTTTATTACCAAAATCAGTGTTCGGTTCGAAATGTGTTTCGCGCTTTACGTCCGATTTATGGTCTACATAATCGACCAAGTGAGCAAACAATTAATGCGATTGTGACCAAGTTTCGCACTCAGTTTACTTTATTGGACATTAAACCAACCACACGAATGCGTACAGTGCGTACAGAAGAGAATATTGCGTCTGTTTCTGAGAGTGTTGCTGAAGACCGTGAAATGTCGATTCGTCGCCGTTCGCAGCAATTGGGTTTGTGTTATTCGACCACATGGAAGATTTTACGCAAAGATCTTGGTGTAAAACCGTATAAAATACAGCTCGTGCAAGAACTGAAGCCGAACGATCTGCCACAACGTCGAATTTTCAGTGAATGGGCCCTAGAAAAGTTGGCAGAAAATCCGCTTTTTTATCGACAAATTTTGTTCAGCGATGAGGCTCATTTTTGGTTGAATGGCTACGTAAATAAGCAAAATTGCCGCATTTGGAGTGAAGAGCAACCAGAAGCCGTTCAAGAACTGCCCATGCATCCCGAAAAATGCACTGTTTGGTGTGGTTTGTACGCTGGTGGAATCATTGGACCGTATTTTTTCAAAGATGCTGTTGGACGCAACGTTACGGTGAATGGCGATCGCTATCGTTCGATGCTAACAAACTTTTTGTTGCCAAAAATGGAAGAACTGAACTTGGTTGACATGTGGTTTCAACAAGATGGCGCTACATGCCACACAGCCATTTTGAGGGAAAACTTCGGAGAACAATTCATCTCAAGAAATGGACCGGTAAGTTGGCCACCAAGATCATGCGATTTGACGCCTTTAGACTATTTTTTGTGGGGCTACGTCAAGTCTAAAGTCTACAGAAATAAGCCAGCAACTATTCCAGCTTTGGAAGACAACATTTCCGAAGAAATTCGGGCTATTCCGGCCGAAATGCTCGAAAAAGTTGCCCAAAAGTGGACTTTCCGAATGGACCACCTAAGACGCAGCCGCGATCAACATTTAAATGAAATTATCTTCAAAAAGTAAATGTCATGGACCAATCTAACGTTTCAAATAAAGAACCGATGAGATTTTGCAAATTTTATGCGTTTTTTTTAAAAAAAAAGTTATCAAGCTCTTAACAAATCACCCTTTATATATGCTTGAAGCGTGATATGTTACAGAGGCGATTATTTGTGAGGGTGTGGGTACCCAGAGGCCTACACGGAATCGGGAATGCTTCATGCCTTACAGAACCTTCATATGCCACTCATTTTCTTTGCTTTCCCCTTACATATTTGAGGAATGGCTTTATATAAAGAGACAAAAATATCCATAATACACATTGGTCTTGACTTCTAAAATGCAAGTTTCAAGGACTATGTTCGATTAATATTAATTCCTCTTATAAGGCATGAGATTTTCGAAAATTATGTGCTTGTCGCAACCCAGCAAAAAGTTTACTTTACTAATTTATAGAGACTTCGATTGGTAAAAAAAGTGTTGCATATTTTACGTTAATCGAAATTTTTGTTCGATTGGAAAATTCAGTGCACATTCGGTTGACAGGGTAAGCCATCGCAAGAGTGTAATCTATTTTACACTGTAGCTAGTATACGGTGCAGATTGTAGCATATTGGACATTCTATGCCAAATAGTGAGGTATCTGCAGAGGGTTTCGATTACATTGTGGTTTTTTCCCAAAACGAAATCACCAATAGATTCCACTATTTTTATACCCTGCGCTACAAATTGGAACATGGCATTAGAAGTTAGTGCATGTGTTTACAACATCCAGAGGGAGACGAGATAGTCTATCTGTCTGTGAACACATTTTTGTAGTCACAGTTTAAGTTGCAGTTTTGGCCCAATCAACTTCAAATTTTGCACAAGTACATATATTTTGGAAGACATCGGTTCAGATTTAGATATACCTCCCATACACATCTTTCGTCCGATATGCACTCATATGGCCCCGGAAGCCAGAGTTTTACCCTGATTTGCTTGAAGGTTTGCACAAGGAGTACAATGAGTTATATCATCCAGTGAGCCTGACTTGATTGAAAGCGGTTCAGATTTCCATATAGCTCCCATATATATCTTTCGTCCGATATGCACTCATATGGCCCCGGAAGCCAGAGTTTTACCCTGATTTGCTTGAAGGATTGCACAAGGAATACAATGAGTTGTGTCATCCAGTGTGCCTAATTTGATTGAAACCGGCTATGATTTAGATATAGCTGTCATATGGGAGCCACCGTGGTGCAATGGTTAGCATGCCCGCCTTGCATACACAAGATCGTGGGTTCGATTCCTGCTTCGACCGAACACCAAAAAATTTTTCAGCGGTGGATTATCCCACCTCAGTAATGCTGGTGACATTTCTGAGGGTTTCAAAACTTCTCTAAGTGGTTTCACTGCAATGTGGAACGCCGTTCGGACTCGGCTATAAAAAGGAGGTC
Organism: Haematobia irritans; assembly: GCF_050003625.1. Lineage (NCBI taxonomy): Eukaryota > Metazoa > Arthropoda > Insecta > Diptera > Muscidae > Haematobia > Haematobia irritans. The sequence continues at coordinate 54,399,720 of NC_134399.1, read as the reverse complement.
CCTTATCATTGAGCTTAACATGGAATCGGGCAGCACTCAGTGATAAGAGAGAAATTCACCAATGTGGTATCACAATGGACTGAATAGTCTAAGTGAGCCTGATACATCTGGCTGCCACCTAACATAACCTAACCTATGACAAAACCCCATAAGTTTTCAGGAGAGCGAAAATACACCTTTTAGGGGTCACAAAAATTTCTGTAGAAAAGATCTGGAAACTTGGCACAAGTAGTTGTTATTGATGTAGGTCGGATGGTATTGCAAATGGGCCATATCAGTCCACATTTACGTCCAAATCGGTCCATAATTACATATAGCCCCCTTGCCATTGGCAAGTGTTACCGCAACCCAAGTAATTCGATTGTGGATGACAGTCTTCAGTAGAAGTTTCTACGCAATCCATGGTGGAGGGTACATAAGCTTCGGCCTGGCCGAACTTACTGCGTATATACTTGTTTTTTATTATTTTTAATGTATTCTAACGCTTGTCCGAAACGTTTGATATTTTGAAATATTCGCAATATATTTTGAATGGATTTAGATTTTTTTCGACAAAATTTCAAAAATGTGTACCATTTTGTTAAAGCTTACTCTGTTTTTAACCTTTTTGAAACAAAAAAAATTAAATTTACCCATTAGAAATAAGAAAAAAGCGAGCTATAAATAATTGAATTAAAAGAACTTCCTGTGTAGTTAAAATAGAAAACATCTTTGGGAGTACATCTTTTGGAAGTGCTTTTAAAGTTATGCCTTTGGAAGATCTTCCAAATTTTTTTTGCTGGGTTATTTTTAGACTTTGCCAAAACCACCTAGCACCCCCCGATTCAGAAAAAATTAGGAATTACCGACTTATGTTGTTTGTCATATGATATTTTATTTTAAAAAATAACATATCTCTTTTTATGGTGTTTTATCCCATTGAATCCTGATCATATTTTGAAAAAAAAACACAAATGTCGAAATATGTTGTTTTGTAAAAAAAATGGTCAATTACACAAACCTTATGTGGACTTATGTTGTTTTGTCAAAAGGATCATACAAGTATTTCGATTTTATTTTGCCACGTTGACGGTGTGATCAAGCATACACAATATATACTACAAACAACAAGCAAATCGGATATAAAGATCAAACAATACATCCACAATGTCTCATTCATTCACATAGCCTATGGCTCCCACTTCCTTCTCTTGGCCATTCTGAATGGCCATTCTGAATGGCCATTCTAAAGAAAAAGATAAAAAAGTCAATTTGTTTAATAGCAATCCAAATTTCGTTTGCAAAGGTAGATTTACCAACACTTGTTTCCAGAGCACTATAATGCATGCCTAAAACGGGGTCTAATATTTTCTTGATTTTGTTTGAAGCAGCACCGCTTCATCTTCCTAGAAGAAACAAGTACATACAGCAGTAAGTTCGGCTGGGCCGAACCTCAAATACCCACCACCATGAATCAAATATAATAGTTTCCTTTGAAAAGTCTTCGTCGTTGCGGGTTACTTGGTAAAATATAGGATTTCAGGGGGAGCAGATCAATTCAACCAGTACACTTCCCGAAGATAAATTTAAAGATTCTATCTGTGAAGACTAAATCAGATTCTGGATTTATAAGAACCATTTTTGGTTGAGTTTATGCAGAATCATAAACATCTCGTGTATATTCGGAACACCAATTTATGGTCCTATAAAAAAACTTCTTGATTGTATATTTGAGGCAAATTGCATAAAAACTACCGTTTCTAGAAACTCAAGAAGTAAAATCGTGATATCGGTCTATATGGTAAAATACCTCTAAATTTCCAATTTCAGACAAATCGGATAAAAACTACGGGTTCTAGAAGCGATAGAATTAAAATCGGGAGATCAGTCTGTATGGGGGCTATACCAAAACATGGACCGATACACACCAATTTCCAATTTCAGACAAATCGGATAAAAACTACGGTTTCTAGAAGCCCAAGACCCCAAGTCGGGGGATCGCGGGATCTATATATTTATATTTATTTATATATTTTATATATTTATATAGTCGGAAATCGATATTTCGATGAGTTACAAACGGATGACAAACTTATTATACCCCATCACCATTCAATGGTGGTGGGTATACAAAGAATCCATTAGTAAAAGAATACAAATATATACGGCCGTAAGTTCGGCCAGGCCGAATCTTATGTACCCTCCACCATGGATGGTGTAGAAACTTCTACTAAAGGCTGTCATCCGCAATCGAAAATTTTCTATAGAAGTGAAATTTTGATAAAATTTTTTTATAGAAATAAAATTTTAACAAAATTTTCTATAGGAATACAATTTTGACAAAATGTTCTATAGAAATAAAATTTTGACAAAATTTTCTATAGAAATAAAGTTTTCTATAGAAATAAAATGTTGACAAAATTTTCTATAGAAATAAAATTTTGACAAAATTTTCTATAGAAATAAAGTTTTCTATAGAAATAAAATTTTGACAAAACTTTCTATAGAAATAAGATTTTATTGTTGTTTTTGATCTCAGCTTAAAGCCATGCATTGACTAAACTACAAGTGTAGCTTAACCAACAGAGGAAAAGTATGCTTGTCAAATTTATTTGGGCAAAGCCCTATAGACTGCAAGATGGTTGGATGTACAGCTGTTTCGGAATTACCACATTCCTCATCAGCATCCTCTACTTGCAGCAAAACTATCAACCAGTTATCAGAATAAATTCGGGTAATTCACTCAACCCAAAGTGAACTACACTTGAACCTCCCGAATTTTGACAAAATTTTCTATAGAAATAAAATTTTGTTAGATTATTTTTGGCTCAAGTGGCAACCATGATTATGAACCGATATGGACCAATTTTTGTGTGATTGAGGATCGGCAATATGTAACTATAGACCAATATGGACCACATTTGGCATGGTTGTTAGCGGCCATATTCCAGCGGGTGAATTTTGCTCCTCAAAGATGCTCCGAAGGTCAAATTTGGGGTTCGGTTTATATGGGGGCTATCCATATGTATATAATTATGGACCGATATGGACCAACTTTTGCATGGTTATTACACGACGTACCAAATTTCAACCGGATCAGAAGCCCCGGAGTTCACATTTGGGAATCGGTTTATATGGGGGCTATATATATATATTTATGAACCGCTATTGACCAATTTTTGCATGGATGTTAGATACCATTTACTTACACCTCGTACCAAATTTCCACCGGATCGGATGGATTTTGCTCCTGCAAGAGGCTCCGGAGGTCAAATCTGGGGATCGGTTTATATGGAGGCGATATATGTAATTATGGACCGATATGGACCAACTTCTTCACACCAAAATTTCAACCGGATCGGATGAAATTTGTCTTTCTAAGATGTTCCGCAAGCCAAATGTGGGGGTCGGTTCATATGGGGGCTATACGTAAAAAAGGTCCAATATGACCCATTTGGAATACCATCCGACCTACATCAATGACAACTACTTATGCCAAGTTTCAAGTCGATAGCTTAATTCGTTCGGAAGTTTGCGTGATTTCCTTCTTTAAGTTAAAATGAACTCATTGTGAAGAAAGTTGAACTTCGTATAGCGCCAAAGACATTTTTATTTGTTTGAACGATGTGATTTTCGTAGAAATTAGGAATAATGCATTCCATATATTAGTTAACATTTTCCTATATTTATATACCACTATACTACAGAATGAAAAAATTTAACTAATTTGAATTCATATATGGAATGATTTTATTGAAATTTTTTCATTCATTTCGACAAATCTTACACATTTGTGGTAAAACTTTTACTTCATAATTAGAACTGCTTACCTTCGTTTTTAAATACAATTTTATTTATTTCTATAAGCAATTTTATCTTCAATAAAAGACATGTTTTATTAATATATTGAATATATTTATTAAGAATCAACAGCATCGAATCTCTTTGAAATATTAATTTATTATTCCACTATTTCCAATTTCCGTGTGATATTATCAACTGTAAAACGCACTTTTTCTTCTTCTTGTACTTTTCACTTTTAATAAGTTGCTGCCTAACGATTTTGTCCTCCTTTTACAATTTCAATACCTACAAATATAAAAAATCATAAAACATTTTTGTTGCAAAAGGTTAGCGTCAATGAATATTACCTGATAATTGAAGATTCCAAAATGAAGATAAATGAAAGGGTTGTTATTCTGCTGGTGTTTTCTTTCTTTATACACTATCACGAACATTGATAGATTTATTTAAAAAAACGAAAATTTTTCTCACTAATTTAAAATAACAAATATTTTATATATTTTATTTGTTATTTATTATATTATTTTACCATATTATTTTTTAACAATCTCTCCGCATACCAAAACAACGCGATTCCAACTAAAAAAATAACCGACGCGCAAATATATCGATTACACCCACGCGCAAACACATCGATTACGATGACAGGTATCGATTACAGGTAGACAATAGAAATTTAGGAAAATTTCCTATATTCTAACAAGTGTGTTTCCTTAAGTTTTGAAAGGATTGCATACTTCTTAGTACGAATGAACTAAAATATTTTTCTATGCCAAGTGTTGTTCGTATGTATGAAAAACTTTCTATTATAAAGGAAGTCGCAATTATCATTTTATAAGAAATTTTACTAATTTTGAGGAAACTTGGTTTTAGTTCGGTTTTTGTTTATTTTTACGAATGCTTTGTTATCGGTGAATAAAATTTTCTTTTTCAGTAGTAAATTCTTATACTCAGCGAAGAAAATAGTATGAGTAAAATTCCGTGCCTTATTCTAGTTAATGAACTATTCCTAACTGCTTACAGTTTAGGATTTTTTTACTGAAACGAGTAAATTTTATTATTTTTCACAAAAATTTACCTTAATGGAAATAAAATGGATAAACTATATTGATGAAATTTTTTTCCTTTAGTTTCGAAGGCACTTTTTTCTGGGTGTATGGTGGAGGGTATAAAAATAAAAAAATATATCAAATTTACCTCGTCACTTGAACTACTTTTACGTCTTTGTATACTACTCACTCCAAATACCTTTCGGCCGGCCAAACTGTCAAAAGGGAATACTATTGAGTATACGCAAAGCAATTCTTAACAAGTATATACGGCCGTAAGTTTGGCCAGGCCGAATCTTATGTACCCTCCACCATGGATTGCGTAGAAACTTCTACTAAAGACGGTCATACACAATTAAATTACTTGGGTTGCGGCCGATGGCAAGGCATCTTAAAACTTCTTAACATCATCTTCTAAATTGTAAGTTAGTCCATGCGGGATATATAGTAGACAAACGAAAGGTCGATTAAATACGGTATATATAGGGAAAATAATTACGAGCCGATATGAACTTTTTTGGTTAATTATAGAGCCAGAATTGAAATATGGGGGTCGCTTTATATAGGGGCTATATACAATTATGAACACGAGTCTACCAAATATGGCAGATATTTTACTGTTTGGTAGATTAATAGAATTCTTGATGTTTTGGAATATTTTGCAAAATATTCCCCTCCAACTATGAAATTTTCTACAGAAATAACATTTTAACAAAATTTTCTATAGAAATAAAATTTTTACAAAATTTTGTATAGAAATGATATTTTGACAAAATGTTATATAGAAATTAAATTTTGACAAAATTTGCTGTAGAAATATAAAATTTTGACAAAATTTTCCTTCCCTTAGAGGCTCCGCAAGCCAAATCTGGGGATCGGTTTATATGGGGGCTATATATAATTATGAACCGATGTGGACCAATTTTTGCATGGTTGTTAGAGACCTTATATCAATACCATGTACCAAATCTCAGCCGGATTGGATGAAATTTGCTTCTCTTTGAGGCTCCGCAAGCCAAATCTGGGGATCGGTTTATATGGGAGCTATATATAATTATGGACCGATATGGACCAATTTTTGCATGGTTGTTAGAGAACAAATACCAACACTATGTACCAAATTTCAGCCGAATCGGATGAAATTTGCTTCTTTTTGACGCTCCGCAAACCAAATCTGGGGATCAGTTTATATGGGGGCTATATATAATTATGGACCGATGTGGTTGTTAGGTACCATATACCAACACCATGTACCAACTTTCAGCCATATCGGATGAAATTTAGCTTTTCTTAAAGGCTCCGCAAGCCAAATCTGGGGTGCGTTTATATGGAGGATATACGTAAAAGTGAACCGATATGGCCCATTAGCAATACCATCCGACCTACATCACTTGTGCCAAGTTTCAAGTCGATAGCTTGTTTCGTTCGGAAGATAGCGTGATTTCAACCGACGGACGGACATGCTCAGAATTTCACCACGACCCAGAATATATATACTTTATGGGGTCTTAGAGCAATATTTCGATGTGTTACAAACGGAATGACAAAATTAATGTACCCACCATCCTATGGTGGAGGGTATAAAAAGCAAAGACTTTGTAATTATAACAAGATGTCCAAATTGCCTCTTGTTCTTGAATAGATAAAAGTGCACGACTTTAGATTCACACACGTTCGTTATCTATTTTGCTTGTTCGAAGGTTTCTTTGCAACATTTTCTCCAATTCCTCTTTAAAATTGTATTCGTAACAATCATGTGTCTAAATAGCTGTGTTCGGGGCAAAGATTATAGAAGAGGAAGATGGGAGATTGGCTACTGAGCACATCAAACCATTTACCACATTAGTTTAATACTCGAACCAAACGCGTATACGACAAGTATTGACATAGCATTAAAATGCAAATAAAAAGAAATTAAGAGCACGAAATAAATTTCCATACAGGGGAAAATGTAATTTATTTTGTTGTTGCCTAAAATTTAACATTGTTTCATTAAGAAAATTAAATTTTTCATTTAAAAAATAAAAACGAAAAACACCTAATTGATTACAAACATGTATTGAACTAACATGGTAAATGCAACATTTGGTATGACGCAAGCCAATTTCCTATCTTCCTCAAGTTTATAATCTTTGGTTCGGGGGACCAATAATGTATAATAATTTGTGACTCTAAAAGTTTTCGTTTAGACAAAAACACGAACAAAAAGAGATAAAAAAACAACAATTGACAAATAAAGAAGTTAAAAGAGGGAAACATTTTGAATTGGCCGCTACGACGGGCGTGTTTCCAAAATTAAAACTGTAAAGTAAAAATTCCTATTTTCTCAGAAAAACTGTAGAAAACACCGGGGAGCGTAATAGACATATCTTAATGATTTAATGACTTAAGGTGCGTATTAAGTTCCAGTTTAGCCGTTAAAATTGCCATTTTTATCGTCATATAATTATAAATAAACCATATTAGTCATTATGTCTTATATGGCAATGTAATTTGTAAAGATACGGTACCAATAAATACTCAACAAAATAAAAATAAACACAATTTACTTGAAGTAATTTCTTTTGGCATAAATGTTGAATGAAAAGAGTGCAGAAACAGGCCTATTAACCAAATTGAAAATTCTTCATTTTCTTTTCTTTTTTAGATTCGTAACATCATACCCATTTTTTCCCAACTCTCTCATACATGTATGAACCTAAACTCATGAGCCTATTAGAAAAAAAGGGGAAGAATTTAGACATCTTGGGAAATCAGATAATCTTTGATAAAAAGCATTGAAATAATGGGCCGACAATTGTCCGGATGGACGGACGTCGCCAGATCGACTTCGAGTTTTATTTCGACGTGTTACAAACGAAACGATACTCGTAAAGTTAGTATACCTCCCATTCTATAGTGGAGGGCATACGTACAAATATACTTTGAAAAACATATCCAAATAAATCCGAATAGGAGGTATTTTAAAAGTCTTTTCCTATTGATGGAGTCGAAGATGTGACAAAATTAGAATGTAAATTTGATGATTCAGACGATAATGATATCATAGCTGCATCCGCCTAGCTGATGATATCCAGCTACTCAGCTGGGAATTGTTCTTCAAATTATATAACAATATAAACAACTTCATGTGTCAGACTATAAAACAGGCTTCAAATAATTATTGAGAAATAAATAGTCCTTATTTCATGCACCAATTTTATACGAAATATTATATATTAATGAGAAAGAAACACACATTTTTAAGTAGTTTCTAAAAGTCCTCCCATAGCAGGATTTCTTCATTGAGTCTTCTTAAGGACTGAGAAGTGAAGTAGTTACTAGGGCTGAGTTTAGAAAGGAATTTATCCTTCAGGCCTGTTTTGGAATCAAAAGAAAGTCATTGCCTCACAATGCCACCCTATGTTAAATGCAAAGACAGATGGAATCTGGTACAAGTATGGCTATGAAGGCCTAAATTAAGGCATCACATTTCATGAGTTTTCCCATTGGGTGCTTATACCATGAATGAAAGCATTTTAGTACAAATTGCATGCATACAAGTATACATCTATGTTTATTTAACAAAAACACACAGGCTTTCATCCTATTCATGCTTCCTTCAGTTTAGCTCTCATAGATGTATCCAATGGAATCTGAATATTTGTATAATAGATATCTATCAATGACCACAATCACAATATCTACAACATGTATACACATATTGGGAAGTAACGCAAGCAAAAGTTAAAATTTTTAAGCCGATAGTCTATGTTTCTAGTTGCTTTTTTGTATAACATCTACTATAATTTGTAATTATAATAAATATTTTAATAAAGAAATAAAAATAAAGTTGAAATTATCATGGGACCGACTATATAACACCCTTCAACAGACCCCATTCCCAGATACGCTTCTATTTAAATCAAAATATTTGTATCGAAATGTGTATTGGCTTAGTCTAAAACTGAACCAATTCAAATAAGATTTGGCTCCAATTTCCACCAAACAGAGTAACGGCCATTTTCATGTAGCTCCGTTAGGCTTTAACTGCCAGTTAACAGAAAGAAAAATAGAAGTATCTTTTCTCCGGTTAACTTTAACTGAAAAATGTTCAGCAGTTAAGTTTCTAACTGGCATATGGCATATATACGCAAGATGACAAATATGTAGATATCACGGTTTAAAAGTTCGTTAGCTAACGTAGCACTAACAGAACTTCATGAAAATGGGGGTAAGTAGTATAAATAAAAAGATAAAATAAATCTTGTCAGCTCCATACTATCTCAATAGCAACTTACCACAAACCCATATCTAATCTAAACATTAACAAGAAACAAGCACTTAAGCCCGTTTGGTCTTATGGTATACAAATTCGGCTCACCGCCAGAAAATCGAATATTGATGCTATTGAAAGATACCAGTCTAAAACTCTCCGATTTCTAACTAATGCTCCTTGATATATTCAAAATAAAACTGAACTGTGCTTCCAAATAAATACAAGCGGTTTCAAAAAACTATCATGACAGGCTAAGTAATATCATGACCTCCTTCACGCTTCTTGAATAGATTCAATGAAACAAGAGGACTAAAGCGCTACCATGTACTCGACTTGCAGGAACTAAAAATTAGTGTGCTTCTTTAAAACCTTCTGGTGTTCCTTAAGGCAATCATGTTGGACCTTTATTGCTCTACTTATTAATGCTATTCCATGAGCAATTCGATGTATGCTGACGATGTTAAATTACAAAAATTAGAGAATCCACCAAGAAGAAAAATTTTGCTTAATTTTAGATAATTTAGATTATTCGTCTTGTTTTGTTATTGTTGGTTTATTCTTCAATAATTTTGTAGTTTTTGATTTCAGCTTAAAACCATGCATTGACTAAACTACAAGTGTAGCTTAACCAACAGAGGAAAATAATGTTTGTCAAATTTACTTGGGCGAAGCCCTATAGACTGCAAGATGGTTGGATGGACGCACCTTCGAAATTACCACATTCCTCATCAGCATCCTCTACTACATACTGAAATGAAAAACAAAACAAAAAAATTAGATTATTTTTAGAAAATCTTAACCAAACAGTATTACAAACGCTGACATCACGCCGTTATCATAAAAACAATTAAATAATTTTCGACAAATTCAAGAAAATTTATTAGACATAATTAATTTTCTGACTTGTTAAAGAAAATTTTGTAGTTTGAAAGAAAAAATTGGAGTTCAAAATTGCCAGAAAATAGTAGTAAAATTTACAAATTTAAAGAAATAATAAACTATTTTGTGAGAAGTACGAATTTAGTAAATCTTTATGCATCATTTGTGTATATTTTCCTCCGTTTTTAGTTCATTTAAAAATTACTGGGGTAAAGGAAACTTCATACAAACATACTAATTCCATGAACTAAAGTAAAGTTAAATTGGCTTTAGTGAAATAGAGGGTTCACTTTGTTTTGTTTGTAGTACTACGTAGTTAAAATTTTCTAAAAATAATCTAAATTTTGTAAAACTAACCAAAATTTTTCTTCCTGGTGGGTTCACTATTTTTTCAAAGTAGCAAGCAATCCATGGATCACATGGATTTGTCAAGGGCTGGAGTAAGGAATTTTCTGACCTATTTGTACCAAAAAATTTAGACTTCCAATCCTTGTGCGTCCAATCCTTGAATACGGATCTGTAATTTGGGACCCACAGTATCAAATTCTCATATAACTGGACACCTCAAATCTTGCCATTTTACAAAGAAAGACTATCACTTGTCTAATGCAAGGGGAGAGTCGCTAATAGAGTTTATTTTGCGTACTAATCTGGTAGTTTGCAACAAGGGAGATGCCCCAACCTTTGTCACTAAAAACAGGCAAGAGGTTTTGGACATCACCTTGGCCTCGCAAGAACTGAATGAAATGATATCTGTGTGGCATGTTTTAAGTGAACACAGCTTCTCAGATCATCGCTACATCAGTTTCAAATTTGATGTTCATACCACCAAGACCATATTTCCGCCAAATGTTAGGAAAGCTGACTGGAATAGGTATAGGGAATCGTTCAATATGATGATACCGGAAATACCAGAGACAAATATGAGCACTGTGCAAGTTATCGAACACGCAGTGGAGAGGATTACTAAGGCCTTCAACATTTCACTGGAAGCTGCATGCCCTAAAGGGAAGCCAAGGGGGAAAATCGACCACCATGGTGGTCTACGGAGTTAGGTAATATGAAGAAATCGTGCAGGAAGCTCTTTAACAAAGCAAAGTCCACCAGAGCTCCTGTGGATTTAGACGCTTACAAGAAGAATCTGAGAGGATACAAGCGAGAACTGAGAAAGGCTCAGCATAACTCTTGGAATGATTACTGCAGCAGCATTGAGAATACGTCCGAGGCTTCCAGACTACGGAAGGTGCTAGCATCCACGAGCTCCGCTCCAGGTTTCATTAAAACATCGGAGGGCAATTGGACAACGTCCAGTGAGGAGACGCTGGAGGTACTATTGGACACACATTTTCCCGGAAATCAGACGGTTGAACCATGCACTGGCGGTGCCACAGTGGCTCAGCGGTCGTTTCCTATCGAGGAAATTGTATCAGAATCTAGAATAAAATGGGCGTTAAATAGCTTTGGATCATTCAAATCCCCCGGACCTGATGGAATTACTCCGGCGGAGTTAAAAGCGGTGGCTGACAGAATTATCCCCTGGTTGTCGGCGATGTATATAGGATGTATCAACTTAGCATATATTCCACGAAAGTGGAGAGAATCAAAAGTCGTTTTCATACCTAAAGCGGGAAGAGCCTCTCACTCGAATGCGAAGGATTTCCGACCAATCAGCTTATCATCATTCCTACTTAAGACTCTGGAGAGGATGATAGATATTTATCTTAGAACTAGCGTCGATTCAAGTTTGCTCTCGAAACGACAACATGTATACTCGAAAGGCAGGTCTACTGAGACCGCATTACATGAACTAGTCAACTTTATTGAAAGCTCACTATCTGTCAAAGAATACACAATCGTGGCATTTCTAGACATCGAAGGGGCGTTCAATAACGTCCATCCGAGCTCGATATTAAATGGACTGACAACTCTGAATGTTGATCCAGGTATACTTAGGCTGTTAGACGAACTTCTAAGGAAGAGACGCATTTCAGCCACACTAGGACAAGCAAACATACAAAGGTATGTGAACAGAGGCACTCCTCAAGGAGGAGTTGTATCACCTCTTCTTTGGAATTTTGCTATAAACGACCTTCCCTAGAAAAAGAAAGGATACAAGTGGTGGCATACGCAGATGATGTGGCGCTAGCAGTCAGGGGAAAATTCCCATCAACAGTTAGAGATATTATACAGAGAGCCCTCCGGACGACTGAGAAATGGGCGAAAGATAATGGTCTTTGGGTAAATCCTGCAAAGACAGAAATAGTCATGTACTGCAAAGATCGCAAAACTCCCACGGTTAGGCCCATTTCCTTAGGGGGTATTGAAATTCCCTTTAGGGAGTGTGCAAAATACCTTGGCGTTATTTTGGACAGGAAGCTGAACTTTAAGCTTAATATTGAAGAAAGGGCGAGGAAAGCAACGGTAGCTTTATACTCATGCAAAAAGGCAATAGGGAAAAAGTGGGGACTAAAACCAAAAATTGTACATTGGCTATACACGGCAGTGGTTAGACCTATAATGCTATATGGTGTTGTAGTCTGGTGGCCGGCACTTCACCAGCCGACAAGTTTAGACAAAGTTCAGCGTATGGCGTGCTTGTGTATCTCAGGTGCATTCAGCAAGACAGCAACAAACTCCCTTAATGTCATACTGCATCTATTGCCTTTAGACATTTTGGCCAAACAGTCAGCTGCAGCAACGGCTGTGCGGTTGCGCGAGCTATCGCTGTGGTCGGAAAAAAGTTACGGTCACAGTTCGGTCCTCAAAATAATGCCAGATGTGCCTAACGTAGTGGATTACACTTTGGCGAGTCCACTTCTCGACAAAAAGTTTGAGACTCTAATTCCCAACAGTGAGACGTGGTGTACACGGACCCCGGGGAATAAAAGATATATAGATTTCTACACTGACGGCTCCAAATTGGATGGCCAAGTTGGTTTCGGAGTATATTCTAAAGATCTGGAACTTCGAATAGCGAAAAGATTACCTGATCACTGTAGTGTTTTTCAGGCTGAAATATTAGCAATAAGAGAAGTGGTGAATTGGCTGAGAAGTAATGCTCCAAGCAATATTGGCATTAATATATACTCAGACAGTCAACCTGCAATTAAATCCTTGGGCTCTGTGTTCCTCAACTCGAAAACGGCCATCGACTGCCGCAAATCTCTCAATGAGATGGCTGAGCAGCACAATATTCACCTAATATGGGTGCCTGGCCACAGGAACATACCGGGCAACTGCGAAGCAGATGAGCTAGCAAGGCTAGGAACTACCTTACATATTCCAGGGGAACTAGAATCTGTTGGTGTGCCTCTGGCTACCTGCAAGCTCTTACTGCGTGAGAAGGCTGTCATGATGGCAAATGTTCGATGGGAGAATTGTAAGGGTTGTAACGACACCAAGCAAATATGGCCCCATTTAAACTTAAGCCGCACACTGGATAGGCTGGTGTTCTCGAGACGCCAGATATCACTCCTGATATCTGCTATAACGGGTCGTTGGCTGATAGGCGATTTTGCAAAAACTATTGGTGCGAAGTATAATGACTATTGTATGAGCTGTCATGATGCGGAGGAAAAGGAATCAATAAAACACCTCTTGTGTGAGTGTCCTGCATTTTGTGTAAGGCGTAAGCAAATTTAAGGGGCATATAGCTTCAGATTACTAGCGGACCTGGAAAACGTTAACTTAAGCAGTCTGCTAATGTTTTTGGAACAATCTGGTTGGTTCAACAGAAGAAAATAATCGAGAAGGTTCAACGGTTAAAACTAGAAGTGCCCATATGTAATAGGTACTTTTAGTTAATGTGGTATCACAATGGACTGAATAGTCTAAGTGAGCCTGAATCTTAATCGGGCTGCCACGTTAACCTAACCTATCACTTGTCAAATTATCCACACTGAAAAGTAGACATACTATGCTGAGTATCTGCCTAACCTACCCTACTATAGGTAGGTTACGTGGCAGGTTAGTTCAGGGTGACTAAGACTATTCAGTCTATTGTGATACCACAGTGGTGAACTTCTCTCTTATCACTGAGTGCTGCCCGATCCCATGTTAAGCTCAATGACAAGGGACCTCCTTTATATAGCCGAGTCCGAACGGCGTTCCTCATTGCAGTGAAACCATTTAGAGAAGCTTTGAAACACTCAGAAATGTCACCAGCATTACTGAGGTGGGATAATCCACCGCTGAAAAGCTTTTTGGTATTCGATCGAAGCAGGAATCGAACCCATGACCTTGTGTATGCAAAGCGGGCATGCTAACCATTGCAACACGGTGGCTCCCGAATATAATATGGTTTTTCTGTAAGGATTACTCCAGAACCCTAATGAAACATTGCGTAAATAGAAGACTAACTTAGTAGCCCCAAAGAATATCGATCTAAATTTAGTTAATAGTCCATATGAATATTGCAAAAATTACACTATAAATACCATAAGCGTAGGAAGGCCTCTGGGGATGGAGCTTAGACTCCCCCAGAAAAATGTTGGGTCCGGAAGTGGTGCAAAATTGGCTGAGAAGCAATGAATGTAATATGAACTTGTCATTGGACGAATGCCCATGGTTTCAATAGGCGTTGCAAGGAATTTATATCACTTCTTAAGGTGTGATCCGAATTCAGTGTTTTGAATGTGAATTAAAAAATGTTGTAATATTTTCCCAAATAAATAATTTTTATAATTTTTTTATTATTTTTAATGCATTCTGACGCTTGTTTGAAACGTTTTCCTTCGAATATTTTAAAAAATGATCGGTTTTTCTATATTGGATTTAGCAGTTTTGTGGCAAGATTTGAATAATTTGTACCATTTTGTTTATTCTTACTCTTTTTTTAAACTTTTTGAAAAAAAGAAAACAAAAAATTACACATAAAATAAAATAAATTAAGTAAAAAACGTCCTGTGTTGTTAAAATAATTAACTTCTTTGTGAGGACATTTTTGGAAGTGCTTTTTAAAGTTGTGCCTTTAGAACAGCTCACAATCTTATTTTTGCTGGGAAAAGTGTGGAACTACTTTTTGCTGCTTTATTATAAATTAATTGTCAAGTTATTTTGATGTCTAATTTTTTATTCATTTTTATGAAATAAAACATTAATTGAACCTACAAGTTCATAATAATACTCAAGGTGAGAAGTTTAACTACATCAAATAGAATTTGCTAAATGTTTGTATTTCGTAGTTATTTTGATGGTTTTTTGTGTGTACTTTTTTTGTCAAATTTTGAAGAGTTTTATCGTTTTTCGTGGAGTAAAACTAAAAATGTTTTGAAGTGCCATTGGAAATTTTTACATTTGATTGTTTGTAGAAATCTCCAGTTTTATGCCATGCCAAACCCGTCTGAATTTTGAAATCATTGGCAATTAAGACAAATGATTGGAATTATATTATATTACATACTGAAGTCTGATGGTTTGAGATATGAATAAGTGTTTTTCATACGTAGTCTTGGCAGGAAATAAAAACACAAAATTAAAAAAAAAAAATTGGGTATTCATGTTGAAAAGAAGAAATCAAATTGCAGTGGAAATGGTGATGAAAAACATTTTTCGCACGAAAAAGAGAAGAGCATTTTCTCGCAAGGACCTTTTAGTATCTTTTACTGGTATTAATATTGGTTTTTAAAACATTTACACCCAATCTTAATTGCTTTCTCCTCGGAATTTGAAAATGGTACTCAAAAGTCTCGTCGTCATTGCATTAAAACTAGTGAAATATTTTTCACAATATAAAAATATTAGTATATTTATCTCAAATAAAAGAGGTTTCAGTAGTAACTGTAGATTTCCTTGCAGAAATCGAACAGGTACCGCTCGTAAGGATTCAAGAGTGCACAATATACTTCACATGCATCTCAGAACTATGGATAGCTCTGGCTCACATATTTCTGGTTTACAAGAACCTACACACACCATAATTAAAAAACAAAAACATAAAAAACAAATCTTAAATACCCACCACCATGAACCAAATATTAGGGTTTCCTTTGAAATTTCAGGAGGGCTTGAGGACCGAAAATAAATTTACAGATTTCACCTATGAGGACTTTTTCAGATTTTGGATTTATAAGAACCATTTTTGTTTGAGTTTTAGAGGAATCATTAACATCTCTTGTAAGTGTGCAAGAAAATTATAAAATAACGTCTTGATTTGAAATCTTAAATCTGTAGAAGTAAAAACTGGAAATTGTACTTTGAGTTTCAAGCAATTTTCATGATCAGTGCGCCTTCTACACCCCCATGAAGTGAAGTCGGTCTATATGGAGACATTGCCAAATGGACCGATAATAACTTAATCCGATACACGTTTTTGTGAGCCTAAAATACCAGAATATTTACAATTTCAGGCAAATCAGATAAAAACTACGGTTTCTAGAAACCCAAGGAGTTAAATCGGGAAATCGTTCTTATGGGGGCTATACTAAAATATGGACCGATACTCACCGTTTTCGGCACACCTCTTTATGACCCGAAAATACCTCTAGATTTCCAATTTCAGGTAAATAGGATAAAAACTTCGGATTCTAGAAGCCCAAGAAGTAAAATCGGGAAATCGTTCTTATGGGGGCTATACTAAAATATGGACCGATACTCACCGTTTTCGGCACACCTCTTTATGACCCGAAAATACCTCTAGATTTCCAATTTCAGACAAATTGGATAAAAACTACAGTTTCTATAAGTCCAAGACCCTAAATCGGAAGGTCGTTTTATATGGGGGCTATACCAAAATATGGACCGATACGCACAATTTTTGGCACACGTATTTGTGGTCCTACAATACCTCTAGATTTCCAATTTCAGGTAAATTGAATAAAAACTGCGGTTTCTATAAGCCCAAGAAGTAAAATCGGGAGATCGGTCTATATGGACCAATACTCACCATTTTTGGTACACCTCTTTATGGTCATAAAATACCTCTAGATTTCAAATTTCAGGCAAATTGGATAAAAACTACGATTTCTATAAGCCCAAGACCCCAAATCGGGAGGTCGGTTTATATGCGGACTATTTCAAAACCTGGACCGATATAGCCCATCTTCGAACTTGACCTGCCTGCAGACAAAAGACGAGTTTGTGCAAAATTTCAGTACGATTGCTTCATTATTGAAGACTGTAGCGTAATTACAACAGACAGACAGACGGACATCGTTATATCGTCTTAGAATTTCTCCCTGATCAAGAATATATATATACTTTATATTCTATGGTGGTGGGTATAAAAACATCAATTTACTCTGAAAGTCACTAAACGTTTTAAAATACTTGGATTACAAAAAAAAAAAAAAAAACAAACAAATAAAATTGCAAACATTTTAGTTAAGGAGTAATCGTATGAACTTTGTGTGAACTAGAAAGTTTTTCATAATTATATAGGCTACATTCCCTACCTTGATTGTTTGGTAAAATGTTCAATAGTTCATGAGCTGTAAACCCCGACATTTTTGGGGGTTTGAGCATGAAGATGAAATTTTCCGACTTAATACATTCAGCATTTTTGATTGCCTAGTCAAAAGCTACAACTTTGCTGACAAATAATACCATTTTTCGAGGTACCATTACTCAAAAAGGGGGCGTGGCCCGCCCATTTTTTATAACACCAAATTTTGTGAAGATAACTTGGTGGGAAGTATTTTTTTCCGCTAAAATCATGATTTAGGCCATAGTGCAATCTACTAAACTTTTTAAAGTCTACCATTTTGCTTGCAATTATGGTTGTAAGTGTACTTTCTTCGTGTATTAATGGCCACAAGATCATTGTACAGAAACTGTATCTTGCCTTGTTCAATTCACTTCTTACAACCACACGCATAATTTTTTTTATACCCTCCATCATAGGATGGGGGTATATTAACTTTGTCATTCCGTTTGTAACACATCGAAATATTGCTCTAAGACCCCATAAAGTATATATATTCTGGGTCGTGGTGAAATTCTGAGTCGATCTAAGCATGTCCGTCCGTCCGTCCGTCTGTTGAAATCACGCTAACTTCCGAACGAAACAAGCTATCGACTTGAAACTTGGCACAAGTAGTTGTTATCGATGTAGGTCGGATGGTATTGAAAATGGGCCATATCGGTCCACTTTTACGTATAGCCCCCATATAAAGGGACCCTCAGATTTGGCTTGTTGAGCCTATTACAGAATCATATTTCATCCGATCCGGCTGAAATTTGGTATATGGTGTTGGTATATGGTCTCTAACAATCATGCAAAAATTGGTCCACATCGGTCCATAATTATATATAGCCCCCATATAAACCGATCCCCAGATTTGGCTTGTGGAGCCTCTAAGAGAAGCATATTTCATCCGATCCGGCTGAAATTTGGTACATGGTGTTGGTATATGGTCTTTAACAATCATTCAAAAATTGGTCCACATCGGTCCTAAATTATATATAGCCCCCATATAAACCGATCCCCAGATTTGGCTTGCGGAGCCTCAAAGAGAAGCAAATTGCATCCGATCCGGCTGAAATTTGGTACATGGTATTGGTATATGGTCTCTAACAACCGTGCAAAAATTGGTCCACATCGGTCCATAATTATATATAGCCCCCATATAAACCGATCCCCAGATTTGGGTTGCGGAGCTTCAAAGAGAAGCAAATTGCATCCGATCCGCCTGAAATTTGGTACATGATATTGTTATATGGTCTCTAACAACCATGCAAAAATTGGTCCACATCGGTTCATAATTATATATAGCCCCCATATAAGACGATCCCCAGATTTGGCTTGCGAAGTCTCCAAGAGAAGCAAATTTCATCCAAACCGGTTGTAATTTTGAACATGGTGTTAGTATATGATCTTTAACAACCGTGCCAGAATTGGTCCATATCGGTCCATAATTATATATAGCCCCCATATAAAACGTTCTCCATATTTGACCTCCGGAGCCTCTTGGAGGAGCAAAATTCATCCGATCCGGTTCAAATTAGGAACGTGGTGTTAGTATATGGTTGCTAATAACCATACCAAAATTGGTCCAATCACACAAAAATTGGTCCATATCGGTTCATAATCATGGTTGCCACTAGAGCCAAAAATAATCAACCAAAATTTTATTTCTATAGAAAATTTTGTCAAAATTTTGAGAAAGATTTTCAAAATTTTATATCTATAGAAAATTTTGTTCAAATTTTATTCGGTTCATAATCATGGTTGCCACTCGAGCCAAAAATAATCTACCAAGATTTTATTTCTATACAATATTTTTTTTCAAAAGTTTATTTCTATAGAAAATTTTGTCAAAATTTTTATTTCTGTAGAAAATTTTGTGAAAATTTTATTTCTATAGAAAATTTTGTTAAAATTTTATTTCTGTAGAAAATTTTGTCAAAATGTTATGTCTACTTTGTCAAACTGAATTTTATACGTATTGGATCGATCTTTTTATACCCTCCATCATAGGATGGGGGTATATTAACTTTGTCATTCCGTTTGTAACACATCCAAATATTGCTCTAAGACCCCATAAAGTATATATATTCTGGGTCGTGGTGAAATTCTGAGTCGATCTAAGCATGTCCGTCCGTCCGTCCATCCGTCCGTCTGTTGAAATCACGCTAACTTCCGAACGAAACAAGCTATCGACTTGAAACTTGGCACAAGTAGTTGTTATCGATGTAGGTCGGATGGTATTGAAAATGGGCCATATCGGTCCACTTTTACGTATAGCTCCCATATAAAGGGACCCTCAGATTTGGCTTGTAGAGCCTCTAAGAGAAGCATATTCCGGCTGAAATTTGGTATATGGTGTTGGTATATGGTCTCTAACAATCATGCAAAAATTGGTCCACATCGGTCCATAATTATATATAGCCCCCATATAAACCGATCCCCAGATTTGGCTTGTGGAGCCTCTAAGAGAAGCATATTTCATCCGATCCGGCTGAAATTTGGTACATGGTGTTGGTATATGGTCTTTAACAATCATTCAAAAATTGGTCCACATCGGTCCTAAATTATATATAGCCCCCATATAAAGCGATCCCCAGATTGGGCTTGCGGAGCCTCAAAGAGAAGCAAATTGCATCCGATCCGGCTGAAATTTGGTACATGGTATTAATATATGGTCTCTAACAACCGTGCAAAAATTGGTCCACATCGGTCCATAATTATATATAGCCCCCATATAAACCGATCCCCAGATTTGGGTTGCGGAGCTTCAAAGAGAAGCAAATTGCATCCGATCCGCCTGAAATTTGGTACATAATATTGTTATATGGTCTCTAACAACCATGCAAAAATTGGTCCACATCGGTTCATAATTATATATAGCCCCCATATAAGCCGATCCCCAGATTTGGCTTGCGAAGTCTCCAAGAGAAGCAAATTTCATCCAAACCGGTTGTAATTTTGAACATGGTGTTAGTATATGATCTTTAACAACCGTGCCAGAATTGGTCCATATCGGTCCATAATTATATATAGCCCCCATATAAAATGTTCTCCAGATTTGACCTCCGGAGCCTCTTGGAGGAGCAAAATTCATCCGATCCGGTTCAAATTAGGAACGTGGTGTTAGTATATGGTTGCTAATAACCATACCAAAATTGGTCCAATCACACAAAAATTGGTCCATATCGGTTCATAATCATGGTTGCCACTAGAGCCAAAAATAATCAACCAAAATTTTATTTCTATAGAAAATTTTGTCAAAATTTTGAGAAAGATTTTCAAAATTTTATATCTATAGAAAATTTTGTTCAAATTTTATTCGGTTCATAATCATGGTTGCCACTCGAACCAAAAATAATCTACCAAGATTTTATTTCTATACAATATTTTTTTTCAAAAGTTTATTTCTATAGAAAATTTTGTCAAAATTTTTATTTCTGTAGAAAATTTTGTGAAAATTTTATTTCTATAGAAAATTTTGTTAAAATTTTATTTCTGTAGAAAATTTTGTCAAAATGTTGTGTCTACTTTGTCAAACTGAATTTTATACGTATTGGATCGATCTTTTTATACCCTCCATCATAGGATGGGGGTATATTAACTTTGTCATTCCGTTTGTAACACATCCAAATATTGCTCTAAGACCCCATAAAGTATATATATTCTGGGTCGTGGTGAAATTCTGAGTCGATCTAAGCATGTCCGTCCGTCCGTCCGTCAGTCCGTCTGTTGAAATCACGCTAACTTCCGAACGAAACAAGCTATCGACTTGAAACTTGGCACAAGTAGTTGTTATATATAGGTCGTTATATGTAGGTCGGATGGTATTGAAAATGGGCCATATCGGTCCACTTTTACGTATAGCCCCCATATAAAGGGACCCTCAGATTTGGCTTGTAGAGCCTCTAAGAGAAGCATATTTCATCCGATCCGGCTGAAATTTGGTACATGGTGTTGGTATATGGTCTCTAACAATCATGCAAAAATTGGTCCACATCGGTCCATAATTATATATAACCCCCATATAAACCGATCCCCAGATTTGGCTTGCGGAGCCTCAAAGAGAAGCAAATTTCATCCGATCCGGCTGAAATTTGGTACATGATGTTGGTATATGGTATCTAACAACCATGCAAAAATTGGTCCACATCGGTTCATAATTATATATAACCCCCATATAAACCGATCCCCAGATTTGGCTTGCGAAGTCTCCAAGAGAAGCAAATTTCATCCAAGCCGGTTGTAATTTGGAACATGGTGTTAGTATATGATCTTTAACAACCGTGCCAGAATTGGTCCATATCGGTCCATAATTATATATAGCCCCCATATAAAACGTTCTCCAGATTTGACCTCCGGAGCCTCTTGGAGGAGCAAAATTCATCCGATCCGGTTCAAATTAGGAACGTGGTGTTAGTATATGGTCGCTAACAACCATACCAAAATTGGTCCCATCACACACAAATTGGTCCATATCGGTTCATAATCATGGTTGCCACTAGAGCCAAAAATAATCTACCAAAATTTTATGTCTATAGAAAACTTTGTCAAAATTTTATTTCTATAGAAAATGTTGTCAACATTTTATTTCTAGAGAAAATCTTGTTAAAATTTTATTCGGCTCATAATAAAATTTTCATCATTTTCCAAATTTTATTTCTATTGAAAATTTTGTCAAAATTTTATTTCTATAGAAAATTTTGTTCAAATTTTATTCGGTTCATAATCATGGTTGCCACTCGAGCCACAAATAATCTACCAAGATTTTATTTCTATAGAAAATTTTGTCAAAAGTTTATTTCTATAGAAAATTTTGTTAAAATTTTATTTCTGTAGACATTTTTGTCAAAAATTTCTTTCTGTAGAATATTTTGTCAAAATTTTTATTTCTATAGAAAATTTTGTGAAAATTTTATTTCTATAGAAAATTTTGTTAAAATTTTATTTCTGTAGAAAATTTTGTCAAAATTTTATGTCTACTTTGTCAAACTGAATTATATACGTATTGGATCGATCTCTTTTGATTTAATATATACCACGTATGGACTTACATACAATTTAGAAGATGGTGTTAGGAGGTTTTAAGATACCTTGCCATCGGCAAACGTTACCGCAACTTAAGTAATTCCATTGTGGATGGCAGTGTTTAGAAGAAGTTTCTACGCAATCCATGATGGAGGGTACATAAGCTTCGGCCTGGCCGAACTTACGGCCGTATATACTTGTTTTTAATTTTTTTAAACCACCCCAATATACATATGTATGATTTTGTTCAAATAATCTTTCATCGGAATAAAAACTCTATCCGTTAGGTTTTTTCCGAAAGTTTTTTTTGCACATCTCTTGTGTGTTTGTAGTGTTCACATAAAATTGGTTTTATTGTTAGCTGAGAGGTTCAATTGCCACTTGATGTAATAATGTTGCCAGCAGCCAACACATTGCCAACACCATCACAATTTTTGCTGCTGCTGCTGCTGCTGCTTCAGTTGCAGCAATATCTGACTGTTGGTACTGTTCTGAGCCGAAAATAAATTCAAATTGGGTAAACAGCATTGGTGGAGTGAATTCGGCTACACTCCACTACAAATGAGCCCATATCAGAGCAAGGCAATCACATAAGTATGTCTGTTTACATGCCACCGATTTGAGAATCCTTTATCATCATCAACATCATCATTCAAACCCAAATTAAAAGAGTCCAACATTATCTGGTCTTTTGCATCTAACAAAAGCTAAATTGTATGTCATTTTAAAGCAATTCAAGTCTGTTCATCCTAAATTGGTTGTCATCTGTCTTTTATTTTTACACCGACAGTCCTTGGACAATTTGCTGTTAAATAGGTTTTTGGCAAGTCTGGATGTTTGACAGTAATGAGGATTACAAATCAGTTTGAATTCTATTCAAAACGATGATCAACTGGAGTAGAAGAAACCTTGATTACTTTTGTAGAAGTGCAAAACTAATTATTTCTATATCCTACACCATGCACAATATGATGTGGGTCATAAACTTCATTTGAAGATTTTGATATTGATTCCAAGCCATGGATGTAGTCCTCGAGAATGAGGATAATATTAAATTCAGGGATTTATATACTTAAAACTGGGATAAAGAATCCAATTACGATTCATTATTTCTAAAATGTTTTATCAAACATATCAATTAGGGTGTCGAAATCCGACGCCGGTTAATCGGATTCAATTATACAAATCGAAACCGAATAGTGAAAAAGTTTCCATTTTCGATTAATCGCGAAAACCGGGTTTTGATCATCGGCTAACCGGTTTCCTGTATTTTATCTATTTTGTCATATTGTTGTGACGATTCTCTCAAAATTTTTGTATTTGCTCTTAAAGGATATATATTTTAAAGTCAAAAGAAAATGTCGTTTGTATAAAATTTCGCTCCTGATAAAGGGAAAAATTCTTTTAGTATATACATTACACTGAAGTTATATAGTCCGACATCAGTAAACGAGCATTATACTGAAATATCACATGGAAGGGAGCACCTTTACGACATTAAGTTTTTCTATCACTCTTGAAATACAGAATGAATTTCTGTTTAGTTTGTTGTAACATGTTCATATTATTCGAATGAATTGTAAATTCTTTTTTTAAATGAATTTTTAAACCCCATTTCACAAATTTTTATTTTTTTCGGTTTTAACCGGTTTAAAATAAAAAAACCGAAACTGCACTGAAAAAAATATTGTCTTGAGGCCAAAGATGTCATGTCCTTAAAACACCAATGATAATTTTGCCTAGCTAAGAAGATGCATTTCTCTGATACAAAGTTTTTTTCTTATCCTAAAGTCTATAAACTTTTCAATGAAGTCGTTTTGTGCTTAGAATATACTGATTCGAATTAAAAATGGGCATCATAACATGAAAGAAATATGTTTTGGACTACGGTCAACTTGACTTTACTAATTCAAAAAATTGTTTAAAATTAATGAAATTGTCTTTAAATTTGTTGTCTTTTTGCATCTTAAATACAAAGAAAAAATGTGTTCAAAAATAGGGCATGTTTTTCAAAACTCTATTTTAAAGACGTTTTTTTTTCTTGAAACATAGCCTAATTTGTCCTGAAAGTCGAGTCTGAATTTGAATATTTATGTTGTCGTTAACACGCTTGTTAAGGACATTGATAGCATATGAAGAACAAAACTTGAAAAAACGAAAAATTAAATTTTTCTTCCTAGAATCAAAATTCAAGCTTCCTGTTAGCACTCATCACGTATATTTTATTTCACACATAAGTTTGGCTATCTTGTCTTATCAAATTTATAAAGATAAAAATTACTCTAAAACATAGTTAATGCATTTTCTATTAATTAAAATACTTTTTCATATCAAGAAAATTGGCCAAACATGTTTCAAGAGCAAAATGTTATTCTTGGACGGTGAACATATAAGTGGTTGGCGAAATCTGCTACATAATTTTCGAGAAAATGGCATGGTTGCGAAAATATGTTCCATATTCACCGTCCAAAACTAACATTTTGCTCTCGAAACATTTTTCGGTTGATCATATTGCTTCTATCTAATAATACTAAGGCGTATGCAATTGGCTGATGGTTCATCCCAGGGCTGTGGAGCCGGAGTCGGAGTCTGAAGATTTTGCTGGAGTCGGAGTCGTAAAAATTTTGCTCGACTCCGACTCCGGCTAAACCAATTTTTTTGGTTTATTTGGAATTCATATTTGTTACAATTCACATACTTTAACTTATAGCATCAGCGCCCATAGTGGCATATTTGAGGCAAGTAGGCAATCTTACATATCTGGTGCAATTTAAAATTTATATAATTATTATTTTTATCTAATACAAAAATAATTAACTATGGTGGTATATTTCATACAAAACTGAAAAATTATTATTCGATATTACTTTAAATTACTTTCTTTCATATCAAAAGTGTTTCTATACACTCAAAAAGATACTTCTTAGAAGCTGATTTAAATAATGCAATATTAGGAATATTTTTAATATTTTAATATTTTCACTTCACATTTTTTGTAACTAACCAAGTTTTTACGCAAATTAGTTTCCATTGCGTTATTCATTCGGTCAATGTACAGCATGATTGTAAATGAAAATCAACTTCCAATTACGGCTATCTTTTTATGTTTCCTAGAATGTTAGACTAGCAGATGGGCTGGATCGATCCATTTTAATGCCCATATATATCAATTTTTTTAAAGTTGTTTTTTTATAGTAAATTTTGTCAAAATGTTATTTCTATAACATGTTTTGTCAATATTATATTTCTATAGCAAATTTTGTCAAAATTTTATTTCTATAAAAAATTTATTGAAAATTTTATTACTATAGAAATATTTTTTTCTATAGAAAATTTAGTCAAAATTTTATTTCTATAGAAAATTTTGCCAAAATTTTATAGTAATAGATTTTTTTATTAGAAAATTTGGTCAAAATATTATTTCTACACCGAAAGAATTCTCTTCGTTAATTTTACGAAGAATTCTTCATTAACTATTCTTCCTGAATTCTTCATTAAAATAACGAACTTTTCATTCATTTTCGTAAATTTTACGAAGAACATTTTACGAATATACGAAACTTCTACGAAACATTCTACATTAACTTTTCTTCGTACAAAGTTCGTACTTTTAACGAAACTTCCTTCATATTTCATGAATTTTGTGAAGAAGTTTTTACGAATATTTTACGAAACATTCTGCGTTAAAATTTCTTCATAAAAAGTACGAAACATTTTCTTTGAAATAACGAAGAAGTTTCATTGAAAATGTAAAATTTCCGTTCGCGGCATTAAATTGTCTTTTATAATGTGCTTGAGTGTATTCCTTTATTCTATTTTTTATGCAAGTCTATGCTACTTCTCATTTGGGTGATAGCGCGCTATGACTAAAAGTGAACCAATAAAACTAAAAATTATTCAAAAACTTAAGATGTAAAGTAGTGATGTCATTTTTCACACTTGCAACTACAACCAAATGCACTTTCGACTATAAATTTTTTTTCTAAAAGTTCGAACATTTTTCAGAAAAAAGTACGAAAGTTTTTCATAAAAAGTACGAACATTTTTCATAAAAACTACGAAAATTTTTCATAAAAAGTACGAAACATTTTCATAAAAAGAACGAAATTGTTTCATAAAAAGTACGAAGATTCTTCATAAAAAGTACGAATTTTTTTCTTACAAACTACGAAAATTTTGGAAGAACTTTTCTTCGTAAAAAGTACGAAATATTTCGTACTTTTAATGAAAAGTTTCTTTGGTTGTAAAACAATGACAAATTTCGTACTTTTAACGAAATTTTTCGTTCTTTTTACGAAGAAAATTCTTTCGGTGTATGGAAAGAAAATTTTGCCAAAATTTTATAGTAATAAATTTTTTTATTAGAAAATTTTGTAAAAATTTTATTTCTATAGAAAATTTTGCCAACATTTTATCTCTATAGAAAATTTAGTCAAAATTTTGTTTCTGTAGAATATTTTGCAGAATTTTATTTACTACACAAAAATTTTTCTAAAATTGTATTTTTATTGATAATTTTTTCAAAATTTTATTTCTATAAGAAAAAATTGTCAAATTTTATTTCTATAGCAAATTTTCTCAAATTTTTTTTTACTTACTGATGCTCACTGATACTCACTGCTACAAAAATGTATTCAAAATTTTATTACTATAGAAATATTTTTTCTATATAAAATTTAGTCAAAATTTTATTTCTACAGAAAATTTAGCCAAAATTTTGTTTTTATAGAATATTTTGCAAAATTTTATTTCTATAGAAAATTTTGCAAATTTTTGTTTGCTACACAATTTTTTTTTAATTGTATTTCTATTGATATTTTTTCAAACTTTTATTTCTATAAAAAATGTTGCCAAATTTTATTCAAAATTTTATTTCTATATATTTGGTCAAAATTTGATTTCTATAGAAAATTTTGCCAAAATTTTATTTCTATAGAAAATTTAGTCAAAATTTTATTTACTAGACAAAACTTTTTCCAAAATTGTATGCTCACTGATATTCACTGCTAAGTCGAAAACTTGTAGAAATGACTCAAATTTTCAATTTTTTCAATGAATGAATCATAAATGCATTTTTGCGAAATTGTCTAAACAATTATAAATATTTCCCAAATATTGCCCGAGATTTTGTAGAAGTCTGATTTGAGATGTTATCAAAATGTAGATCTAAATACAAAGTTGTGCAGAGTATATTATTATAGGCCCGCCCGACTTTAGACTTTCCTTGCATTTTTATTTTTTGTTAAAATTGTGTTACGTCCCATAATGTTAGATTTAAATTTTAAATATATAGATTTTGTAGAAGTATATACAATTTTGTCTAAATCGATTCAGATTCAAATTCATGCATATGGGAATATAAACCTTTATATAGCTCGAAACAAATTTAAATGATTTGAGATAGTATCAATAATTTTGGTCCACAAATACATATACTGTTGGAATCTTCTCATATTATGATGGGTATTTATATCATTATTTTATTTATTAAACATTGCCCTAAATTTGAAATATAGAGTTCAATTGTCATCTAATGTGAAATTAAGACCTTTTTTTGCACACATAATTAAATACGATACTTTATATCGATCCACTTACGGTACCCCCACAATAGAACTACAAATTAGTGGTATTAGAATGAGATTTAGTTATATTACCCGGAGTTGACTCCGGAGTCGGAGTTGAGCTGATGAAAAATGCTGGAGTCGGAATCGAGCAAAATTGGCTCGACTCCACAGCACTGGTTCATCCTGTACACTAATAGAAATAACGACATATATATACGGCCGAAACTTCGGCGTAGAAAGTTCCATAAAGAATTATGAACCAATATGATAAAATTTGTTCCGTCCAAAACTAACATTTTCTCTTGAAACATTTTTCGGTTGATCATATTCCTTCTCTGGGTGCAGCTATCGTAAATGGGGCATATCTAATAATACTAAGGCGTATGCAATGGGCTGATGGTTCATCCTGTACACTAATGGAAATAACGACATATATATACGGCCGAAACTTCGGCGTAGAAAGTTTCATAAAGAATTATGAACCAATATGATAAAATTTGTTCCTGCATGAAGCTCGAGATGTCAAATTTGGGGGGTCGGTTTATATGGGAACTAAATAATTACGAACCGATATGGACCAATTTTCGCATGATTAGCAGAATGCATATACTGACATCACATAACAAATTTCAACCAAATCGAATGAAAATTGCACCTCCAGGAAGTTCCGGATATATAATTATGGACCAATATTTTTGCATGGTTGTTAGAGGCCATACACAAACACCACGTACCAAATTTCAACCGGATCTGATGAAATTTGATCTTCCAAAGGCCTCCGTAAGCCAAATCTTGGGATTAGTTTATACAGTAGCTCGTAATTTATGACAAGTTTTGAACTTCAATTTAGTTAATCGCACTTCTATCCATTTAGTTCAAATTTCAAACATTTTATGAAAATCTCGTAATAATTATTAGTTTGAATTTATTAGTTAAATTAGTTGACTATTTTACTTAAAGTGGGGTACTCTAGTATAGTTTGAAATTACAAAGATTTGATCAGTTTGTCGTGTATGAAATATTTACATACACATATTACAAATGTTCTCATACCAATCAGTTCAATTTTACAAAACTTGTCATAAATTACGAACTACTTTTTTATGTGTATGAGGGCTAAAAGTGGTCTGATATGGACCCATTTACAATACCATCCGACCACCATAAAGAACAACTACTTGTGTTAAGTCCCAAGTCGATACCTTATTTCATTCGGAAGTTAGCGTGACTTCAACAGACGGACCGAGGGACGGACATCGCTAGATCGACTCAGAATTTTCCCATGAACCAGACTATACACACTTCATAGGGTCCGAGACCATTATTTCGATGTGTCCACCGGTTTAGGAAACAAGTCCAATTTTTTAAAATCGAGAAAAGTCAACATTTAAAAAAAGCGGTTTTTAATCACTCTATTGGAAACCCCAAAGCGGATGAGTAATACTACAAACGACTGTATTCCATGGAAACTAAAATCCCACGACACTTGCAAGGTAATACTGTGTGAGATGGATATTAGGCTATGATACATCAACAAACTTAGTTCTACTACACTGAAAAAATAGTGAACCCACCAGGAAGAAAACATATGGTTAATTTTAGAAAATTTTAACTGAACAATATTACAAACGCTGACAAATTCAAGAAAATTTGTTAGACATAATTCATTTTTTTCACTTGTTAAAGAAAATTTTGTAGTTTGAAGGAAAAAATTGGAGTTAAAAAATGCAAGAATATTTTTAGTGACATACGAATTTCATGATGGAAGCATTTTTGGTAAAATGTAAAAATTTTAAGAAATAATTAACTATTTTGTGAGAACTACGAATTTAGTAAATCTTTATGCTTAATTTGTGTATAATTTTTGCCCGTGTTTTAGTTCATTTAACTAACGTACGCAAAATAAAATTGTTATCATTTTGGTTGATTGCTCTGAGTCCAATCGACAGTCGGCTGAGTGGACAGCGACCGGTGAACCGTCTCCGAAGCGTGGAAAAACTCAAAAGTCCGCTGGCAAAGTAATGGCCTCTGTTTTTTGGGATGCGCATGGAATGACATTTATTGATTATATTGAGAAGGGAAAAACCATCAACAGTGACTATTATACGGTGTCATTGGAGCGTTTGAAGGTCGAAATCTCGGCAAAACGGCCCCATATGAAGAAGAAAAAAGTGTTGTTCCACCAAGACAATGCACCGTGCCACAAGTCATTGAGAACGATGGCAAAAATTCATGAATTGGGCTTCGGATTGCTTCCCCACCCACCCTATTCTCCAGATCTGGCCACCAGCGACTTTTTCTTGTTCTCAGACCTCAAAAGGATGCTCGCATGGAAAAAATTTGGCTGCAATGAAGAGGTGATCGCCGAAACTGAGGCCTATTTTGAGGCAACACCGAAGGAGTACTACCAAAATGGTATCAAAAAATTGGAAGGTCGTTATAATCATTGTATCGCTCTTGAAGGGAACTATGTTGAATAATAAAAACGAATTTTGACAAAAAAACAATGTGTTTTTCTTTGTTATCAGCCAACCTGTTAAAATGGCAACTTTTATTCGAATTCAGGATGTGTTGTCGGTGACTACTCGTAATATATTCTGTAAGGTGGGCTAAAAATACTCAGATAATGTATAAATTGAGGAGACACGCATATTTGTTTCGTTGCTTTTATTCTCCATCAAAAAACTTGGAATGACCATTAGTCGCTCCTACTCCTCTCCTGTATGGATTTGGGTAAGATTTCATAAAAGAAACTTTGCTAATGTCACACGAGCAACTCAAAAAAAAACACCAAGCCTATTTTTTTTCTCATCAATTTATTAGAAGCTTATAAGGAAAAACACGTCAAGAACCATCTTGGGTCCAACAATATTGGTAGATTAGTGTTAACACAGCTTGTTTATTTGTTTGCTCAACTTTTCAAGTTCCCCCCATGGTACCATAAAACATGGAAATGTTTTCATTCGATTTTGTTGTTGTTGTTGTCGAAAACACTCCAGGTACCTTCACCTTACAGCTGTTGTTGTTGTGTTTATTATTGCTGGCAACAGTACCAACTCCCACTGGCAAGCCCGGTCGTTGGCTGTAGCAACTGTGGGAGTCATAGTAGTGGTCCAGTGACCGCATTTAGCAAAACATAAGGACATCAGGTGCGAATGTTATTTAGTTGGCTGAACTAAAACTAAATACAAACGTGTTCAAGTGGAGATTAACAATTCCAATTGCATTCGTGTCGCCACAATTCACAAGCTCCATTTAGCATTTGGTAGTTAGTAAAAGCAGCCTGGAAAAAGGCAAATCCGTAACGCTGAATAGAGGGAGCATCACTAACCATTCAACATTCGGCATGCAGGAATATGTAGTGGCATATTTCAACAAAATTCTAAATGAACAATTGAGTGGGTAATCGCTTTAATTTATTTCATTTTTTGTTTGGGAAATAAATCCAATAGCCCCTTTAGGAGCGTGCATGGGTAGTTGGGAGAGCAGGTCCTGCGAAATGCACGGACCAAAAATACTGTTTTTCATATAATTCGATGTAAAAAAAAATATATATATTTGGAACTCTAAATTGTTAACACATTGTTTAGAAACGTCAGAGAGAGGGATAGTTAATAGAGAAAAAAGATAAAGGAGGCGACGGAGATAGACAAGAAAGACATCACCATAACACAGTGACTTAGTTTTTGTGGATAAATAAGCTTGTAATCATTTTGCTTTGCGTCTGGCATATGAACTAGGTTGCCCAAAAGTTTGAAATGTTTAACTGTAAACATTATTCAATTTACACACTCAATTGTGTATTCGGAGAAACGAATAGAAAGTGATAAGGAGAATATTTATATGTATACAAGAAAATGAAAATTAGTGTTTATGTTAAGAGCCGCATTTGTATGAGTATGTGTTAGAGCTCGACCGAAACGGTTTTTTTGGCCGAATCCGATGTTCGGCAAAAAAAGCAATAATCAGCCGAAGCCGATTACTTTCCTGAAATTTTAAATAAAAGAAATTTGGTGTGTTTCAGTTCAATATTAACCTATTTTATTCAACAATGTCATAAAAATAACTAAAAGGTAATTCAGTCCATGTCTCATAATATTCTTTTAGAACTAACAGACATTTTAATATTCGAGATTATGTTGTCAAATATTATATTGGCAAATAAGGATTTTTTATATTAAAAGTCTTCTGTTTTTTCGAGCTTGAGATCG
Organism: Haematobia irritans; assembly: GCF_050003625.1. Classification (NCBI taxonomy): domain Eukaryota; kingdom Metazoa; phylum Arthropoda; class Insecta; order Diptera; family Muscidae; genus Haematobia; species Haematobia irritans. The sequence goes on along the minus strand of NC_134399.1, from coordinate 54,367,543 downwards.
GTATATATTTATGTATTATTTTCTTTCAATATTTCGCAATTTCTTTGAATTGCTTCTTCAGGAAATATGTATCTATAATAAGTATATTATAATAAATTAAATTAATAGTATAAACTATTGATAACAAACTTTTTTTTTATATTAAATACATTAACAACATAAATAATTAACATCTCAACATAACACATTGTACTAGGCTAACATAAAAAGTAGGTGGATACAACATTCTTTTCACTTACATCGTCTACAATAACTCAACATTTATTCTTATTGGAGTCAGCGAAACATCACTGCTCTCGTCAGGTTTCATTATTGCACTGAATGTTGCTCTGCAAATTGCTCGTCGTATATTCTAGTTTTGTTTCTGCATACCATTTGTCTGTATATGTGAGCGATGTTGTCCGTGTCTGTTTTGTAATTTATTCTCCTCGTCGTTGGTACGTTGTTTATGTGTAACATTTCTAAGGTGTATCTCTTGTTTATGTTGCTCTCTCGTTGTAACACACGAACTCTATCAAAGTTTGGATGGTGGTTAGTTGCTGCACAGTGGGTCGCTAACGCAGTTTTTTGTATTTTGTTGTTATTACGTGTTTTGATGTCAGATTTGTGTCCGGATATCCTTGTTTTTAATTTGTTTTTGGTGGTCCCAATGTATATTTTTTGGCAATTTTCTTCTGAGTTTCCATCACACGGAATCTCATAAATTACATTTGGTGTTTCGGATAAGGGGATACGGTCTTTTGTATTACTAAACAATTTTTTCGCCGTATTGTTGGATTTATGTGCCAAGCTGTATTGATTTTTATCAAAAATATCGGATTTTGATATCCTTTCTGATATAGTTGGTACATATGTCAAGGATCTAAATGTTTTTTTGTCGTTTTCATCGTCCCTCTTTTTTGATGATGGTTTATACTCGGCTATTAAACTTTTTATAAGATTTGAGGGAAAATTATTATTTTCCAAGATATCTTGAAGTTTTTTCTTGTTTTCTTGTTGAAACAAAAAAACAAGAAAAAACTTCAAGATATCTTGGAAAATAATAATTTTCCCTCAAATCTTATAAAAAGTTTAATAGCCGAGTATAAACCATCATCAAAAAAGAGGGACGATGAAAACGACAAAAAAACATTTAGATCCTTGACATATGTACCAACTATATCAGAAAGGATATCAAAATCCGATATTTTTGATAAAAATCAATACAGCTTGGCACATAAATCCAACAATACGGCGAAAAAATTGTTTAGTAATACAAAAGACCGTATCCCCTTATCCGAAACACCAAATGTAATTTATGAGATTCCGTGTGATGGAAACTCAGAAGAAAATTGCCAAAAAATATACATTGGGACCACCAAAAACAAATTAAAAACAAGGATATCCGGACACAAATCTGACATCAAAACACGTAATAACAACAAAATACAAAAAACTGCGTTAGCGACCCACTGTGCAGCAACTAACCACCATCCAAACTTTGATAGAGTTCGTGTGTTACAACGAGAGAGCAACATAAACAAGAGATACACCTTAGAAATGTTACACATAAACAACGTACCAACGACGAGGAGAATAAATTACAAAACAGACACGGACAACATCGCTCACATATACAGACAAATGGTATGCAGAAACAAAACTAGAATATACGACGAGCAATTTGCAGAGCAACATTCAGTGCAATAATGAAACCTGACGAGAGCAGTGATGTTTCGCTGACTCCAATAAGAATAAATGTTGAGTTATTGTAGACGATGTAAGTGAAAAGAATGTTGTATCCACCTACTTTTTATGTTAGCCTAGTACAATGTGTTATGTTGAGATGTTAATTATTTATGTTGTTAATGTATTTAATATAAAAAAAAAGTTTGTTATCAATAGTTTATACTATTAATTTAATTTATTATAATATACTTATTATAGATACATATTTCCTGAAGAAGCAATTCAAAGAAATTGCGAAATATTGAAAGAAAATAATACATAAATATATACCGATCTCAAGCTCGAAAAAACAGAAGACTTTTATTTGAAAATAAAGATCGAAAAACAACAAAAACATAAAATAGATTTTTTATATTTTTTTTTAACGTTTTATTTGTACTGGGTGCTTTGACTGAAACAAATTCAACACTGGGGCAATTCGATATGAAATAAATTATTCAAAAAGCTTCTGCTTCGATTAATCGTCCTCTTGACGCCTAAGGCCGATTATCGATTTTTGGCCGAATGCCGACGCCGATTCTTCGCTCGAGGTCTATCATATGTGTTTTTTTATTTACATCGGCATCATTGTTTTCATGTGACATCAAAACAAAATATACCTTGATACACACTTCTCTTTTATTTAATTAAGTTTTGTGTACTTGGTCCTAGAAAACAACGTGTTAACGACAACTTTTATTTCCAAATTCAAACTCTTTTAATTCCAAATTTATTTTAAAATAAAGTTTTGAAAAACATCTCCTATTTTTTTGAAAGTTTTTTTTTAGCTTTTTAATCAAGTTACAATAAGTCAACAAATTTAAGAATTTTGTTTTCAAAATTCTTAAATTCGTTTCAGAACTAAATAAATAAAATAAATTACAAATATATGTTTTTATTTCTATACCAACACAATTATATTTAAAACATTTTACAGCTAGCAAACAAATGTTCAGAAACTGGAATTAACTACTAGGGGCTTTTAAAAAAGATATGTTTAGGGTGAACAATACATGTTTGCACAGTGAAAATATATATCCTTGAAGCACAATATGCTTGGAAGTATTTGTTACATAGGCGATTTTTTTTAGGGTGAAAACTTACAAGAAAAGTGAATACCAAAAATTCTCAGTTCAAAACATTTTTAATATATTTTCAGGACCTCAATTAGTGTCTTTGATATTGTTTCTTTTCCGTGGTACTAAGTTTCACACTGAAAAAATATTGTTGTGCGGCCAAAGATTTCGTGTCCTTAAAAAACGAATGCGAATTTTTTATAGCATAGAAGACGCATTTCTCTGACATAAATTTTTTCCTTGTCCAAAAGTCGAAAAACTTTCTTATAGTTAAAGGCCGACACACAATGAACACGCCGCTTAGGTTAGGTTATGTGGCAGCCCGATGTATCAGGCTCACTTAGACTATTCAGTCCATTGTGATACCACATTGGTGAACTTCGCTCTTATCACTGAGTGCTGCCCGATTCCATGTTAATCTCAATGACAAGGGACGTCCTTTTTATAGCCGAGTCCAAACGGCGTTCCACATTGCAGTGAAACCACTTAGAGAAGTTTTGAAACCCTCAGAAATGTCACCAGCATTACTGAGGTGGGATAATCCACCGCTGAAAAACTTTTTGGTGTTCGGTCGTAGCAGGAATCGAACCCACGATCTTGTGTATGCAAGGCGGGCATGCTAACCATTGCACCACGGTGGCTCCCAACACGCCGCTTAATTCTTCGTTATATTCTTTGCTTTGAAAAAAGTTGAAGCACATGTAATTATATAGCCTGCACACAATAAATGTAAGCTTGACGCCGAAGCTTCAAAAAAGTTTAAAATATTTTAACTTTTTGGGCTTTGGTAGGCTGTTTTGTTTTTGACGTTAAAAACATTTGTTGCTTCCAGGTTTGTAATTGAAAATATAAATTTGTTTATGTTTATGAAGCGTGCATTGCGTTTTTCTACACTCAAAAAAACGTGAACTCTCTATTTCACTAAAGCCAATTTAACTTTATTTTAGTTCATAGAAATATTATGTTTGGAGAAAGTTTTCTTTACTCTAATACTTTTTTTGTGTACGTTAGTTAAATTAACTAAACCCGAGGAAAAAAATACCCTCAAATGAAGCACAAAGATTAACTAAATTCGTGTCTTTCACAAAATAGTTCAGAATTTCTTTAAATTTGTAAATTTTACCAAAAATGCATCCATCGTGAACTTTGTATGTCACTAAAGACATTCTTGCAATTTTGAACTCCAAATTTTTTCTTCAAACTACATAATTTTCTTTAACAAGTGAAAAAAGCTTAGTTATGTCTAATAAATTGTCTTTTATTTGTCGGAAAAATATTTACTTATTTTTATGACATCGGCGAGATGCCAACGTTTGTAATACTGTTTAGTTAAAATTTTCCACAAATATTCAAAATTTTCTAAAATTAACCGAAAGTTTTCTTCCTGATGGGTTCACTGTTTTTTGCAGTGTATGTGTGTTGGAAAAAACAACGCCGCTTTAAAGCAAAGAAAAAAGCTAAAGCATACGCCTGAATTTTTTCATTGTGTTTCGGCCTTAAGTGTTTCGACTTAAAAATAGATATCTTTATATGAAAGAAACATTTGTTTGACTAAGGTCAACATAGCTTAATAATTTTGACTTTTTGTATCTTTTCTACAAAGCAAAAAAGCGTTTAAAAATAGGAAATATTTGCAAGCCTTTTTTTACTTGAAGCATAACATTATGTTTACTTGAAATCGAGTCTAAATTTGGAAATTTAAGTTGTCTTAACACATTTTTAAAGGGCACATGAAGGAAAAGGTAGAAAAAAACGAAAAAAAAAATCAAATATGTTTCCCAGTATTGTAACGACTCTCTCTCTAGACCCTATCTTCCTTAACCTGTGCTACCATCTAATCCGGCCATGCTCAGTGATGGGGTTGTTCTTGGTTCAGAAGATGGGTCTCAGTCCATTACAAAGTTATTAAATTATAAGGTAGCAAAATAATAAATTAAAGGTACATAAAGCGATACTTTCAGAATTCTAAGGATGAAAATCGAAATGGGATATCTAGCTGTTCTTGATATCCTCGATGCGTCGATTTCCCCACCCTACCTTGCCGACACTAATAGTTTTAGTCAGCCCGAATAACATACTATGCGTTCATATCTTCAATTTCGATATTTTAAAGTATATTTAGTTAGACATTTTGGGTTGTTTTTTTTTATATAAAAGTACAAGTGAAAATTCTAACTCTCTGAATTAAACAAATTAAGTTCGTTAAGTGTGCGAAAAAATGGATTTTAAAACGGAATGAATTGTTACAATAAATGTATAGTATATAAATTAACAAATATTAGAATAATAATATAATATAGAAGTGAAATAGTGGATATAATTAAGATAAACGATGGGGTACTCACAATAAAAAAACTTCGTCGACAAGCGCTTGTTGAAAGTTTTCCTTGCTGATTAACAACTATGTGTAAATAATGTGCATATCTTAAACTAAATGAAAAAAATCCATTTAATTCTTAACTCCAGCATCCGTATCCCCGGATTATTGACAATTTGGCCCAATATATTCCCAGACTTATCTTGAGGACCTAGTCATTGGTACTTTTATTTTTTTTTTTTAATTTGTGATTCGTTTGATTCTGATTTATTTAGCGCAATATCGATGGCCAGTATCATGTGCGGTCGATGTTATTAAATATAATCAATTAACTTTCGCCATTTCAAGGAAAATTGAATGCAAAGGACATTTGAGTGCTAAGGGTAAGACTGCAGCTGGAATTTCGTACCGACAGGCTTCTCTTCTATACTTTCGATAACAACAAATTCTCTTTTCTGACTTAATCCTTTCCCTGGCGAAATTTTCGTCCCGTCCTTCCCAAACTTTGTTGTTTTACAATTTCTTTTTTTTTTTTAAAGCGCCAATAAGTTTCCTTTTCTTTATTTTTTTTTTCAGCGACAATCCAACTTTTTTCAAAACGACAATCCATTTTTTTTCAAAACGACAATCCAATTTTTTTCAAAACGACAATCAGTCTTCTTTTTCAATTTCCAACCTCCTTGATCGATTTTTTTTTTTCAAACCTCTTTTTTTTCAAAGCCTCCTATGCACAAGTCTAGAGTACTTACAGTATCAAGTACGCAAAACTCGAATTTAAAAGAGAATTTTGTCCTTAAAATATTCTTACTCCGCTTCATTGGCTGGGAAACAATACCAAAATCATGAGTGTAAAGACAAAATCTTTGGAACCGGGGTTTTTTTCAGTGCAAGGAGAAATATTTTATATATGGAAATAATACGTTTTATCTGTGAGAGCAAGACCCAATCATAGTATATTCAAAAGATAGTAAATTCAACAAAAATAAATCAATTGCAATTATCATCAAGATCTGTACATTTTTTAAGTAAATCTTTGTGTTTGATATGTTGGTGGTAATCAATCAATTGGGTTTTTTTAATTCAAAGTAACTCACATTCTTTTCATATATTCGCTATTGACAAGGTTCGTTTAGTTACCATATTTGCATAGCTGTGAAACCACAAGAATCAAAAAAAGAAAGATATGTCCCAATCTCTTCCTTCCATTTAATGAAAACATAAAATAAATGTCAATATACGAGGGTAGTTCGGAAACAAAAAGCGCGGTATAAACAGAAAAAAGTTAAGTGTTTTGGAAACTTCCATCTCTGTTATGAACACCCGTTAAATTGTGTTTCGATCTGGCAACTCCTTCATATAGAAACAGGTGTTCAAAAAGACGCATCCGCAATTTTTTTACAATGGAAAAATTAGATATGCGTCCTGTCATTAAATATTTACATAAAAAAGGATTATAGGGACAAGAAATTCATAATGATATGGTGAATGTGTTACGTGAAAGTTCTACTTCATATGCAATAGTAAAAAATTGGGTTGCTGAAGATGAACCACGTAGTGGATGTCCAAAAACAGCAACAACAACAGAAATTGTAGCCAAAATGCATGATATGGTATTAAATGATCGACGAATAAAAGTGCGTGAAATTGCTAATATCATGGACATCTCGAATGATCGAGTCCATTTAATTTTGCATGAAGAACTACAGATGAAAAGGTTTTCTGCAAGATGGGTGCCGCATTTGTTAACAGTCGATCAAAAACGCATAAGAATGAACATTTCTCAAGCTTGTTTCGATCGTTTTAAGCGAAATAAAATGGATTTTAAGCGTCGTTTCATAACTGTTGATGAGACATGGATCCACCACTATACTCCAGAGACAAAAGAACAATCCAAACAATGGACTGAAGCTGGAGGAAGTGCCCCAAAGTAGGCAAAAACAATTCAATCGGCTGGTAAGGTGTGGCAACGGTTTTTTGGACTTTAAAGGTATTTTATTGATAGACTACCTGCAAAAGTGTAAAATAATAAACTCAGAGTACTATTGCAACCTTTTGGATCAATTAAATGTACAAATTCGAGATAAACGTCCTGGCTTACAACACAAAAAAATAATTTTTCATCAAGACAACGCACCAGCGCACAAGAGTGTTTTAACAATGGCTAAAATCAACGAATTAAAGTACGAGTTGCTTGACCACCCACCTTATTCCCCTGATTTAGCTCCCAGTGTATTTTACTTGTTCCCAAATCTAAAAAAAAAATCTTGCTGGCAAGCGTTTTACCTCAAATGAAGATGCAATTACAGTTGTAAACCACTATTTTGAAGACCTTGAGAAAAACTATTTTAATCAAGGGATAGAATTGCTAGAAAAGCGTTGGACTAAGTGTATTGAAGTTTCAGGAGTTTGTATTGAAAAATAAAAATATTTTTGAAAAACTAACTATTCTCTTTCATTGATAAGAACCTAAGAAGTTTCCGAACCGCCCTCGTATATATATGGATATAAATGTATCAAAGAGGTCGCGGATAACAATCGCTAGCGAGTTATTAGAACGAATTAAAAATGTGAAAACCCCAAGATGGAGAAAAGCGGGGGATACTTTCCCCAAAAACCAACATCAATCATCCGTTACTAGTTGAAATCTGACAGATGCCCCTTTGCATTCCAAAAGGAGTAATTAGATCTCAACACGAACTTCATTGTATACTACTTTACTCTTACTTAAGCAGTATATTTTCTACAAAGCAAAAATATTTTCAAGCCTTTATTTACTTGAAGCATTACTTTACGTCTACTTGAAATCGAGTCTAAATTTGGAAATTTTCCTTAACACATTTTTAAAGGGCTTTGACAGCACATGAAGAAAACGGTAAAAAAAACGAAAAAAGACCCAATTAGTGTAAATTTAAAAAATAGTAAATTCAACACAAAAAATCAATTGCAATCATCATCAAGATCTTCTCACATTCTTCTCTTTGAAGGCCAAAATCATTGCATCAAAGTAAATTTTTAAAGTAAATCTTTGTGTTTCATATGTTGATGGTAATCAATCAATTGTTTTTTTTTTAATTCAAAGTAACTCACATTCTATAATTGGTTGCTTTCATATCTTCCCTATTGACAAGCTTCGTTTAGTTACCATATTGGCATAGCTGTGAAACCACAAGAATCAAAAAAAAAAAAGATAAGTCCCAATCTCTTCCTTCCATTTAATGAAAACATAAAATAAATGCCAATATGTATAGGGATATGAATGTATCAAAGATATCCAATTACTTAAGGATTACATTCTGCCGTATAAGAAAATTTGTGTTTATTTGCCTAATTCCTTAAAGATAAAACTGCAAACAATTATACGAAGAAAAATTTAAACTTTAAGGAATTGGAAAAATTCTTTTTGTGTAATGAAATCAGCAGGATTAGGAGTTATTCACATTTCAATTAGCAACATGTAAAGAGTCTAAAAGAATTTTACTAAGAAAAACTTCATTATCGGATAAATTTATTTTCTACAAGTTCATACTGTGGGCACAAAATTTTGCTTAAACGGATGAAATGAAATTGGCAGCACCTACACCCTCAAAAAAAATCGCTTCTGTAACATATACCACAAACACATTTTGCTTCAAGCATATATATTTTCAGGATTGGTCCAAACAAAACATTGTTTGTATTGTTCAAAGATATTATGTTTCACTTTAGGGCATATACTGATAGTAAAAAAATTTAGTGACATTTTCTTTGTGTGGATATAGTTTTAAGGCGCCAATTGGTTACTTCCGTTATATTACTTGCAGCATACTCTCTAGGTCTCTCTTCCTAAACACATATATGTTTATAGGCTATTTCCAAATTAATATATTTTTGCATCTAAGCATATTATATTTACAAACATTTTATGTCCCAAACATAATATGTTCTAACATATTAACATATATGTCCCAAACATGTTATGCTAGTTTATGAACATTATATGCTTGCACTTAAAAATATTGTGTTAAAAAATTTGAGTTCCAAACATATAATTTTTACACACAAACATATGAAAAACAGTCCTTTTCGTCCGGTTAGATGTTGTGGACGAAGTTGAATATGTTTACTTTATATGCATGGGTCAGGTTTATATGGGTGAAATTAAATAATACGACGTTCTCACCAAGCATGTTTTGGGGTTTGAAATGTTTTCTCTTTATAAGCTTTCAAAACGAGTCGTTTTTCCCATACAAAAAATCAGGTTCAAAACACAGGTTTTCCTCCAAAACACGTTAATTTTTTGATATAAACGCCCACAATTTGGAATATACTCTGACTGAACATACTCTTTTCAAAATATATGCCAAATTATTAAAATAAATCCCATTGAAAAATCGAACAAACAAAGGCTTTGAAGAACATAGGGATGTGAAAATAACTTTAAAAAATGTTCCGGGTATATTCCAAATTAGGTGGGTTCACATTTTAAAATTGACGTGTTTTTGAGGAAAACATGTGTTTTGGACTTGATTTTTTATATGGGGAAAACGACTCGTTTTGAAATGCTTACACAGAAACAAATTTCACGAAAATGTTTCCAATTAAAATCTTAATTCAGTTTTAAACAATATTCAATTAAAAATTTAATTGATTTAACAAATTTGTTAATTGAAACAAAAATCAATCACACAAATTAATAGTATCACTTAATTTTTTAATTGGACCAATTAATATTTTAATTGACTGTCAATTAAGTTTTTAATTGATACTATCATTTCTGTGATTGAAGACATTTCAATTAAAAAATTAATTGGATCAATTAATTTCGTGATTGAATCAGAAGAATTTTTTGTGTGTATAAAGGGAAAACATTTGAAACCCATATAACACAAAAATGTTAAATGAATAAAACACTTTTCTACACTAAAACTGAAAACTCATTAACATTGAGCTAACGACACTTTTCTATTGGCATAACGAAAAAATTTCATCATGGCAATGAAAAGTTTCTTTAATAACATGAAATATTTCGTTATTCATTAGAAATTTCCTTAAAATTAGGGCGATAGAGTAGAGCTAGCAGTTTTTTTATCAGATTCGACTCTGGAGTCGAAGCCAAGTAATGTAATTTCATCCCAATATTTATACCGAAAACATATTTAAAGGTAAATTTTAAGAGCTATAGGAAAATTTAGTAAATATATATACATAAAATTCTGAAATATTAATCATTATTTGAATATTTCATGCAAATGTTGACCGCGACTGCGCCTTAAATGTTCTATCTGATTAGATAAATTTTGGCATACTCAATTCATGCGAGCTTGAATGGCTAATGATTTTATGCATTTAAGCATTCCTCTGATAAAAGTTGTTTCCTTGTCCAAAAGTCGATAAACTTTTCAAAAATAATACTATTTTTAAATGCATAATGTTATTTGTAAATATGTATTTATAGAATTAGTCTGTAAGGATTATTTAATCTATAGACTTAATAATAAAAAAAAATAAGTCCCAAAAATTCCGGAAGATGCATTATTTTAAGATTTAAGATATTTACGATTTTAAGATGTCGTTAAAACATTTTTAACGGACTTTGATAGCACATTAAGAAAAAAGCTGAAAAAAAACAAATTAATTATAATTTTAAATTCCTACAATCATCTTCGCAAAACTTAAATTTAAAGAGAATTGATTTAAGAAACTTCCTTACTTCAATTCAATTAATTATAATTTTAAATTCCTACAATCAAATTCGCAAAACTTAAATTTAAAGAGAATTGTTTTTAAATGTATCCTTACTTCAATTCTCCGCTTCTTTGGGTCGAAATCAATACTAATATCATTCGTGTAAAGATAAAATCATTGGAACCGGACATACGTTATTCTCAGTGAACTTTAACATAGCCCACAAAAACTAATCCGAACGAGTTAAATCGCACGCTCTCGGCAGGCAATTGAATGGTTTTGAAAAATGTTTGGGGTGGTCGTATCTCTTCTCTGGATGTATACAAATGTGATCTCTTTGAAAATATGGCTACAATCAAGTCCGTCATCTCCTCTTCACTTGAGCTAGCCCTTGATGTCCAACTTTTTGTTTGCTGTATTCTAACATATTAACATATATGTTCCAAACGAACAACAATCATGAATACTACAATTTTCCTTTTAGTGTGCATATTTGTTTTCAAGTGGACCAAATTGAAGGAGAACGTTCCATAATCTCGTTCTCCTCTCCACAATGCAGGACAGCTATTTCGATGCCCCCTGAAGAATGCGGACTAATTAAAGTGTTATTTCTAAATAAAGTTTTTTAATTAATGCAAATCAATTCATGTTTTTGGACTTTCTATTTTGTGACTTTTCAATAGTTAACCTTTCGCAATACTTCTTGGTACACAGAAACAAAATAACAAATTGCACCAATACACACTCAAAAAGTATTTCTAAACATTACGACGTCCCTTGTATATTCTAATTCATAAATTTTGATACTAGTTTTGTTTTTCGTACTACTTCCTAATGATTCATGATTTTTTGACAATCTTTTAAGCTTGTTGCTTCATTTACATTTTGGTTGAATCTTTGGAATGATATTCAAGCACAAGTTTAATTATGTAAATTGAAAATAATGAACTTTAAATTGTAGGAATATCCTCATCGGATAAGCCTCAACTTTGTGGTGAGACAAAAACAATTTTGGGGGAATTATATTTTTTCTTGGTCCTTATACACACACACACACACACACACAAAGAAGTGCAATAAGTAAGCTTCATGCTTCGAAAATGCATAATCCTATAAAATCCTCACACAGACACAAACAATGGTGAGAAATAAAAATGCAATCCTTTCTCTTGTTTTACAATCAAGGGGAAAATCTAGGATTTATTTTTATATGGCATCATCGGTGATACATGGCCTGTATTCCTATTTTTTAACGTCATTTCAGTGTGTGTATGTGTGGGTACTTTTTTTAATAATTCACTTATTTCCCTCTGGCCATAGAGATTGTTATTTAATTTCACAGAGGCAAATGTCCAAGCCAGCCAGTCACAGAAAAAATCCCAACACATGCATACACGTACGAAACGCCTTTTCTTTTTTAGGAACAAAAGTAGGCCAAACCAAAATTAACAAAAAGAAGAATAAAAATGTTATTTATGTCTGGCAAATCTTTGGTTCCATTTCACAGAATTCGTTACCTTGTGGGGGCAGTTTTAAATTTATATTCACTTAAGCCACATATATCTGCCATGGATTGCTATTCGAAAGCACTAGAACCGACAACAATTTTGGTTAATTTAAAAAAAAAAAACCAAACTAATGTGTTAGATATACAAGTTTCTTTTTCTGATCACATTATTTACAGTGAATCCTCTGAAAGTTGGACACCCACGGTCGCCTAAATTTTGTCCACGTATGGGAGGTTAATTATAATGTGTAAATATAGCAAACGTCCCCAAACAACTGTCCATGTTTTGAAGGTGTCCGGTTTTCAGTGTGTTTAAGTTTGAGAGGTTTCACTGTACATACTAATTGTCTTCCTTTTACTTTACTAGTAGTAAAAGAGGGAGTACATAATTTGGTTAAAAGTACGGGAACAGAAAAATTATAAATGGCGACAAAATGTTAATTATAAACGTGAAATATTGTCTATTGAATAAATCTTTTTCGAAAACATAGACGAGATTAGATCAATTTGTTTTATTTTCAATTATTTTGGTGAACATTAAACCCAAACAAAACATCTACTACTTTTAATTCTGATAATATTGTCGAGTAAAACTTGCTTGACCTAAAGTTTCTACTTTGGGTCAAGCGAATGAACAGACCAATCAACACCAAGAGCGTCTTTGGCAATAATGCTCAGGGCCGTCTCCTGACTCGATCTAACCATGTCTGTCTGTCTGTGAACACCGTTTTGTAATCAAAGTCTAGGTCGTAGTTTTAGTCCAATCGACTTCAGATTTGGTATAAGTATATCATTTGGGTCAGAATAGAACCCTACACAGAGAATACAGATTGATTGTGACGATCGAATTTATTGCCAACCTCCTTTTGGCAGTTGTAGCAACTACCAGTTGGCAGTTGTGATACCCAACAAATTCGGTCGACTCAATCGAATGATGAAAAACCCAAATAATACTATATATGGAGTTGGTTGTGTCAGACGATGAAATTTGTCGTTGCTCCCTTCTTTCTTTGGTTGTATCTCCCAACTTTAAAGCACCATGACCGAATTGAATAACAAAATCCCACAAAATACTGCATTTTATTTATATTTTTTAGATGATAGGAAGGTACATATACTTAAATACAATATATTAATACATTATAAAAAATGTTCACCCTTAAAAGTATACCCTCCAGCATGAATAGGTTGGGGAATCGACAGATAATGGAGCTAAATCTTTGGTACTCTTAGTATATTAGTATTTATAGATGTTGTCCGAACTGTCTATAGCCCATCTAAAACACACAATAAATTAAGTAAAGAAATTAGTGTGGGGTTTTAAAAACGACATACGAACCTATCCCCGATGGTCACTATCTTGGGGTTTCATATATAGCAGATGTAGAGATGGATTTTTTCAGAGCCGCCGTGTTAAACACAATGAAATTATTCCATATTGAGGATGCGCACCGTAGCATTGAGTATCCTGAAGCTATTTGTTTGCAATATAGCCAATATTGCTGTGTATTATTTTAGTTTCACAGCCAATATAGTGTACTAAGGCTAGTTTCGCACGGCGCGAGTTGTTCACGACAATATTTTATAGGCAGTCCACGGATGAGGCAGATAAACTTCGAAACGAATAAGAAATATTTCGTTTTCAGTTGTAGTTATTTCATATTAAAAAAACACACTATACTTCAACGTTGATGGTAATAATTTTATTGACATTTCAAAAATATATTCAAAGGAATTCGGCTGTGAGTACCAAACGAAAGTGCTGACTACTAAATGACAGTTATAAAGGTTTTATAAGGTTGGTTGTGCCTATCGAATTCGATCAAAATTTTTCAAAAGAGAGGTATTTAGTTTAGACAACTAATTGTCTTGTATTACAAGCAACAAATGGTAGAAGGAACGAAATAACGATTGCAAATAAAGTATTCATTTTACATTTCACAACTGTGATTTGATTGTAAATATAGAATTTTCGTTACAATAATCGATTTTCAACCTATCTGTTTTCTATGTGTACACAGAGAATACAGATTGGTTGTGATAACCGAATTTATTGCCAACGTCCTTTTGGCAGTTGCACCAACTATCAGTTGGCAGTTGTGTCACCCGACAAATTCGGTCGACTCAATCGAATTATGGGAACTCCAACTAATACTATATATGGAGTTGGTTGTATCAGACGATGGAATTTTTCGTTGTTCCCTTCATTTGGTTGTGTCACCCATCCCCAATTACAAATTAATTTCATTTAAATTTTATTTTTTTTATTTGGTTTAAATACGTTTAAATATTTGTATTAAAGATGTATAGCTAAATACAATGTATGATAACAATTAATGTCCTTAAAATGTTTTGGCGGTTGGGCAAACAAAATTTAATACACATCCCATTATGACCTTCAGTTGAAAGTCGACTTTTTATACCCTCCACCATAGGATGGGGGTATATTAACTTTGTCATTCCGTTTGTAACACATCGAAATATTGCTCTAAGACCCCATAAAGTATATATATTCTGGGTCGTGGTGAAATTCTGAGTCGATCTAAGCATGTCCGTCCGTCCGTCCGTCTGTCCGTCTGTCCGGCTGTCCGTCCGTCTGTGGAAATCACGCTAACTTCCGAACGAAACTAGCTATCGACTTGAAACTTGGCACAAGTAGTTGTTATTGATGTAGGTCGGATGGTATTGAAAATGGGCCATATCGGCCCACGTTTACGTATAGCCCCCATATAAACCGATCCCCAAATTTGGCTTGCGGAGCCTTCCGGAGCAGCAAAATTCATCCGATCCGGTTGAAATTTGTTACGTGGTCTAAGTATACGGTCTCTAACAACCGTGCAAAAATTGGTCCATATCGGTCCATAATTATATATAGCCCCCATATAAACCGATCCCCAGATTTGACCTCCGGAGCCTCTTGGAGGGGCAAAATTCATCCGATCTGGTTGAAATTTGGTACCTGATGTTAGTATACGGTCTCTAACAACCATGCAAAAATTGGTCCATATCGGTCCATAAATATATATAGCTCCCATATAAACCGATCCCCAAATTTGACCTCCGGAGCCTCTTGGAGGAGCAAACTTCATCCTACCCGATTGAAATTTGGTACGTGGTGTTAGTATATGGTCTCTAACAACCATGCAAAAATTGGTCCATATCGGTCCATAATTATATATAGCTCCCATATAAACCGATCCCCAGATTTGACCTCTGGAGCCTCTTAGAGGGGCAAAATTCATCCGATCCGTTTGAAATTGGGTACCTAATGTTAGTATACGGTATCTAAAAAGCATGCAAAAATTGGTCCATATCGGTCCATAATTATATATAGCTCCCATATAAACCGATCCCCAGATTTGAACTCTGGAGCCTCTTGGATAAGCAAAATTCATCCGATCCAATTGAAATTTAGTACGTGGTGTTAGTATATGGTCTCTAACAACCATGCAAAAATTGGTCCATATCGGTCCATAATTATATATAGCTCCCATATAAACCGATCCCCAGATTTGACCTCCGGAGCCTCTTTGAGGAGCAAAAGTTATCCGATGCGGTTGAAATTTGGTACATTTCGTTAGTATATGGCCTCTAACAACCATGTAAAAATTGTCAAATTTTATTACTATAGAAAGTTTTGTCAAAATTTCATTTCTATAGAAAGTTTTGTAAAAAGTTTATTTCTATAGCAATGTTTGTCAACATTTTATTTCCACAGAAAATTTTGTCAAAATTTTATTTCTATAGAGAATTTTGTAAAAAATTTATTTCTGTAGAAAATTTTGTCAACATTTTATTTCTATAGAACATTTTGTCAACATTTTATTTCTATAGAAAATTTTGTCAACATTTTATTTCTATAGAAAATTTTGTCAAAATTTTATTGCTATAGAAAATTTTGTCAACATTTTACTTCCATAGAAAATTTTGTCAACATTTTATTTCTATAGAAAATTTTGTCAAGTTTTTATTTCTATAGAAAATTTTGTCAATACTTTATTTCTATAGAAAATTTTGTCAAACTGAATTATATACGTATTTAATCGGCCTTTTTTTTTAATATATACCCCTTATGGACTAACTTACAATTTAGAAGACAGTGTTAAAAAGTTTTACGATACCTTGCCATCGGCAAGTGTTATCGCAACCCAAGTAATTCGATTGTGGATGACAGCCTTTAGTAGAAGTTCCTACGCAATCCATGGTGGAGGGTACATAAGATTCGGCCTGGCCGAACTTACGGCCGTATATACTTGTTTAAATATTAAAATGCATAAAAATGGACCCGTATTACTAGTTTTTGCATATAAGTTACTTTTGGTCGCTATAAGTTATTTTGGTCTGTGCCTACAGACACGTTTGGACAAGCATGCCAATTTTGAAACCACAAGTGATGAACTTCTTCTTATTGCTGAGTGCGTCCCGATAGTGTGTTAGGCGTTATGAAAAATAAATAACTTTTGAGCGTTCGCCCGAATCTGGCCCTTGGCCCTTTGTATCCACTTGGGTCTGTTGTACAACGTTGACATATTGGATTATTGTTTAAAAATAAATCAAATAGGATTAGTTAGATTTTGGTGCACTCATGTTTATAAAAACAGTTCAGAACCTACCAATGTATTCACAATGATAACTCTGTGAGGTTCCAAGTACACAAAGCATCCTGGAGATATGTCATTAAATCCGATTGGGGTACGTATGATTTTTATGCCCTATAATATACCCAACATAAATGATCCACTCCTATATCGTTACGTATCTTTTACTTACGTCCTCAAAATAATGCTTTGAACAGCATTGTGGATGCCACTTTGTAGCGGTTTAAAAATCGTCATTTGTTACGTTTAATTGAAAAACAAACAAAAAAATACCTTCTTTGACCACCAAGTAATTAACAAAAAATGAAGTGACATTTAAAAATATTTCAAATAGGATTCGGTTGTGAATACTGTATGTCAGTTCTGATTGCTAAATGGCAGTTACAAAATTTATTTAAAGTTGGTTGTGCCAACAGAATTCGAAACAAATGCTTCAAAATATATAGATTTTGTTGCTTCAACCATTTGTCTTGTATCACAAACGAAATTCTATTGAAATGATTGCCAAATGATAGTAAGCGTGAAAAGATGATTGCATTAAAGAAAATAGGTCGACACACCTAATATATAATTCTAAATGTAGAATTTTCATTATCAGAACCGATTTCCAACCAAATTGTTCTCTGTGTGTATCGGTTCAGATTTAGGTATAACTCCTTTCACAAGGAGTAAAATTGATATTGTCGTAATGTGTGCCGAATTTGGTTAAAATGAATTAAGATTTATATATAGCTCCCATATCAATCGGCCGATTTACACTCAAGACTACAGTTTGGGATATATATATATATATATATATATATATATATATATATATATATATATATATATATATATATATATATATATATATATATATATATATATATATAAATATATATATATATATATATATATATATATATATATATATATATATATATATATATATATATATATATATATATATATATATATATATATATATATATATATATATATATATATATATATATATATATATATATATATATATATATATATATATATATATATATATATATATATATATATATATATATATATATATATATATATATATATATATATCTTTCGCTGATAAACTTAAATGTTTTCACAGAGAGTACAGGATTGCAATATGTACCAAATTTGGTCAAAATCAGCTCCAATTAGGCAAAGTCCCCATATATATGTCCCTCTAACTTGAGCAATTATGACCAAAAACCCACATTTTCCTTGTAAAATTGCGGTGGCGAATGCTTGTAAAAGTGAATAAAAAATTACTATAACTCTAATATCTATCGCCCGATAAAGATACTTCTGCGAAACTCAATAAAAATGACTTTAGATTTCAATATTTCCCCTATTTTTTTACTAACAGTATGCTCCGCCTCAGGGCATAAGCCGATTTAAATTTGAAGTCTAGAAATTTTCTAAAACATTTGTCCAAAACGGTTCAGATTTAAATGTAACATACACACAAAAAACCAAATTCCGAAATTCCAAATCACGAAATTAATTGATCCAATTAATTTTTGAATTGAAATGTCTTCAATCACAGAAATGATAGTTTTAATTAAAAAAGTAATTGAAAGTCAATTAAACAATTAATTGATCCAATTAAAAAATCAATTGATACTATCAATTTTTGTGATTGATTTTTGCTTCAATTAAAAAACTTGTTGAATCAATTAAATTTTTAATTGAATATTTTTTAAAACTCAATTAAAATTTTAATTGGAAAAATTTTTGTGAAATTTTTTTCTGTGTATGTATATGAAAACTTAAACCTTTCTATGTAGCACTCAACAAATTTGAAGAATTTCAGATGGTATCGAAAATGTAGGTGTGCATGGTATAATATAGTCGGCCCCGTCCGACTTTAGACTTTCCTTACTTGTTTCAAACTGCGTTATGATGTTTTAGATGCAACAAACATGATTTCGTAGAATTCGGTTAATTTTTTTCTGGTTGTATCTTAAAAGATACAGTGCGCATTTAAGGTTTAAAATACGAATTCCAATTTTGCTTAGCATAGAAGACTCATTTCTCTGATATAACGTTTTTCTCCTTGTCCAAAAGTCGATAAACTCTTCAATGAAGTCGTTATGAAAAATATGTTTTTATATGTTCCGATGTAAATAAAATGTGTTTCGGGCAGAATTTTTAAACACAATGTATTTAAGTGCAAAAATTTAATGTTCCCAAACTAGCATTAGATGTTTGGGACACATATGTTAATATTTGAGAATATATTATGTTTGGGACGAGAATGTTTCATAAAAATAGTATGTGCGAATGTAAACATATATAAATTTACAAATTTCGTGTAAACATATATATGATGTGATATTTTATTCAGAGAGCAACAGAGAGAGAGAGAGTATAGTAAAAGAAAAACAGATGGAAACCGGAAGGTTTGACGAAAGATATCAACATAACGCATCGAGTGAATCAAAAAAGAGCAATTTCTGTGAAACTACTGGTATGTTTTTCGAAAAACTGTTTTTATACCCTCCATCATACACGGATGAAAAAGACTGTTTTTCATATGTTTGGCTATAAACATTATATGTTTGGAACACAAATTTTTAAACACAATATTTTTGAGTGCAAGCATATAATGTTCATAAACTAGCCTAACATGTTTGGGACATATATGTTAATATGTTAGAACATATTATGTTTGGGACATAAAATGTTTGTAAATATAATATGCTTGGATGCAAACATATATTAATTTAGAAATAGCCTATAAACATATATGTGTTTAGTAGCTTGGAGCGCTATTTAACAGGGAGCGATATTGAATTAAGTTGGTGGTTGTTGCTTGTTATTACAAAATTAACATTTTATTTTCCCTTGGGCAATTGATCAGCTACTTCTTTGATCCTTACAAACTGTGTGGTCCGCTGTTCGAATCCCCGTCCGGCAAAAGGTAAAATTAAAATAAAAAAATCATAAAATTGAATAATTTCTTCTACAATGTTTGTATTACAGAAAAAGGTGCTAAGAACTAAAAAATCTCGTGGAAGTGAGAAAGATGTGAGGGAATATACAATTAGGCAGAAACAATTTTGAGCATTCAGGTCGAAAACCTATGTTGTTAGCACCTATATTACCTGTTTATTTTCATAATTCATTATGATTGTAAATATATAAATAAATATCTAATTATACAATTATTTTTCGAGCTTTATGGACAGATATAGATTAAGGAACATGGTTAATAGAGCCATTGAAAAGAAAACGCCAGATACAAATCTATACACGCCTGGACTGTACATGTTTCGGTTCGGGCGAATGAACCTTTCCACAGCCTTTAGTATAGATATGGCTGGGAGAGATAACTCAATTTTGGGCCCTTTATGCTAACTCCTTATGGAGAAAACATTTGGGAAATTTCCTCTTACAAATTGAATCATCTTTTCTCCCACTGTACATCATCTTTTCATATAACTTACAAGTCCCTTAATCTTATTTTTATTTCATTTTGTTACATAGTAATGCAACAACACGAAATTTATTTTTAGAAAGCTAATTTGTTAGAATTCACCTAAGTGGTGAACAGTAGGTAGGGTCACGGCCTAAGGCAAAAAAAAAAAGTTGATGCAGTCACCCCCCAGTTTTGTACCATATTTGAAGACAATTTCAGAACACGAAAACTTTTGTTTTTCCGTGCACCCTACGACCCCCCGAAATACAATTTACTGTGCTGTGTCGTCATTTGAAGTCCGATCGAAAAGAAACGCATATCGTTGTTCATGGTTGATCAGGGGCTATATTTCGTGCATTGGTCATTTTTGACTCCGACGTCAAATTTGATTTTTAATTTTTTTATTTCGCTTCGTATACCCCTATTATGCCCATTTCTTATAACCATTATAAAGATCTTATCAAAATATGAAACTTTTGCTTTGGAAGTATTTAATTATATTCATAAACAAAAAAGTTACAGAGATTTTAAAAAGTCAATAGGTCACCCTACACCATCAAATAGCTTTTGCTGTGTTGTCATGATATCCGATCGAAAGCACATGCACATCGTTATTCATATCTACGAAATTAATTTGAAAGGTATTTAATACACACAAACTGTTTATCTGTAAATTTCTAACCGTATCATTGTATACATACTCGTTGTGTGCACTATGGCATTTTCAGCGTTATGCAAAGTGCATGTGTTTTTGCTAGAACAATTTGAGAACAGTAGGCTCTCAAATTGTTCTAGCAAAAAATCTAACAAACACTTTCGCTACATGATTTCTTAAGTCTGTCCATATTTTTGTGAGAGAAGGCTGTTGATAGTATTTGAAAAAAGTGAAAACAAAATGAAATTCGAAGCTCGGGTTATCGACAAAACTAAATTACCAACAAATCATCAAGTTATTGAATTCCTTTTATATTTAAAGAAAGCAGGTTAAAAATGAATCTACTAGTCATGTTACAGACGATAAACGATTGCGTTATATAATATCCAAAATTAAAAGTCGCCAACAACATAGTAAACTTGATTCTAGACAGGATTTGTTATAAATTAATTCTAAAAAGTTGTTAGCCGCATAATAAAATTGTACAATTAATAAACATGAAATGTACTCAAATCAAATACAAATCTAATCTAATATTTTCTTGTTTAAAGTATTTACTCATGTGACAACATTGCTCACCATTGTGAAGATGACAAGAAAACGCAAAAAAAAATACGGCGTAGTCAGATGTTGAAAGGCAGAAATTTAACCAATGTGTAAGCAGCATAACGATCTTCGTAATTTTCCACAATTCCGTTACCACTTACTTTTATTGTTAGATTGATTGTTAGATTTTAAAACAGTAGGCTCTCAAGTTGTTCAAGCAAAAACACAAGAACTTTGCATAACGCAGAAAATGTCGTAGTGCACACAACGAGTATGTATACAATGATACGGTTAGAAATTTACAGATAAACAGTTTGTGTATATTAAATACCTTTCAAATTAATTTCGTAGATGTGAATAACGATGTGCATGTGGTTTCGATCGGATATCATGACAACACAGCAAAAGCTATTTGATGGTGTAGGGTGACCTATTGACTTTTTAAAATCTCTGTAACATTTTTGTTTATGAATATAATTAAATACTTCCAAAGCAAAAGTTTCATATTTTGATAAGATCTTTATAATGGTTATAAGAAATGGGCATCATAGGGGTATACGAAGCGAAATAAAAAAATTAAAAATCAAATTTGACGTCGGAGTCAAAAATGACCAATGCACGAAATATAGCCCCTGATCAACCATGAACAACGATATGCGTTTCTTTTCGATCGGACTTCAAATGACGACACAGTACAGTAAATTGCATTTCGGGGGGTCGTAGGGTGCACGGAAAAAAAAAAGTTTTAGTGTTCTGAAATTGTCTTCAAATATGCTACAAAACTGGGGGGTGACTGCATGAACTTTTTTTCGCGACCCTATCTAGTGAACAGTCGAACAATGCTTGTTGTTTCTCCAGTCAACTACAACATATGACAATTAACAGAAACTGGTTTCCAGGATATAACAAAAATTCTAACGCGTACATTAGTCGTGTTTTTCCTAGTTTTACGACGGGCTCATCGTTGCTTATTATATTACATGTTAGCCTGATACCGAAACAGGCAATTGACGTCCAAATGCATTATATCTAATTATACAATTATTTTTCGAGCTTTGTGGACAGATATAGATTAAGGAACATGGTTAATAGAGCCATTGAAAAGAAAACGCCAGATACAAATCTATACACGCCTGGACTGTACATGTTTCGGTTCGGGCGAATGAACCTTTCCACAGCCTTTAAAATAAAATTTTGAGCACAATATTGTTTGGGAGAATTTTTTTAAGCATATAACATTTTTGGGTGCAAAATGCTTCCAAACATATTATATGTTCACATAATAACATATTGTTTTTTGGAAGACAACATTATTGAATTTGGATGCAAAAATACAAAATGTTTGGATCTTAGACTACCCAAACATATATTGTTTAGACCAATATGCTTTCAAACATATTATATATTGGAAGAGATCAAACATATAAATGTTTGGGCAATACCGAAAAATGTATATGCTTGAAGCAAAATATGTTTGGGAGTATATGTTACAGAAGCGATTTTTTGTGAGGGTGTAGGATGGGGGTATATTAACTTTGTCATTCCGTTTGTAACACATCGAAATATTGCTCTAAGACCCCATAAAGTATATATATTCTGGGTCGTGGTGAAATTCTGAGTCTATCTAAGCATTTCCGTCCGTCCGTCCGTCCGTCTGTTGAAATCACGCTAACTTCCGAACGAAACTAGCTATCGACTTGAAACTTGGCACAAGTAGTTGTTATCGATGTAGGTCGGATGGTATTGAAAATGTGCCATATCGGTCCACTTTTACGTATAGCCCCCATATAAAGGGACCCTCAGATTTGGTTTGTGGAGCCTCTAACAGAAGCATATTTCATCCGATCCGGCTGAAATTTGGTACATGGTGTTGGTATATGGTCTCTAACAACCATGCAAAAATTGGTCCACATCGGTCCATAATTATATATAGCCCCCATATAAACCGATCCCCCGATTTAGCTTGCGAGGCCTCTAAGAGAAGCGAATTTCATCCGATTCAGCTGAAATTTGGTAAATGGTGTTAGTATATGGTCTCTAATAACCATGCAAAAATTGGTCCACATCGGTTCATAATTATATATAGCCCCCATATAAACCGATCCCCAGATTTGGCTTGCGGAGCCTCAAAGAGAAGCAAATTTCATCCAATCCGGTTGTAATTTGGAACATGGTGTTAGTATATGATCTTTAACAAGTGTGCCAGAATTGGTCCATATCGGTCCATAATTATATATAGCCCCCATATAAAACGTTCTCCAGATTTGACCTCCGGAGCCTCTTAGAGGAGCAAAATTCATCCGATCCGGTTCAAATTAGGAACGTGGTGTTAGTATATGGTCGCTAGCAACCATACCAAAATTGGTCCAATCACACAAAAATTGGTCCATATCGGTTCATAATCATGGTTGCCACTAGAGCCAAAAATAATCTACCAAAATTTGATTTCTATAGAAAATTTTGTCAAAATTTTATTTCTAGAGAAAATTTTGTTAAAATTTTATTCGGTTCATAATAAAATTTTCATCATTGTCAAAATTTTATTTCTATAGAAAATTTTGTTCAAATTTTATTCGATTCATAATCATGGTTGCCACTCGAGCCAAAAATAATCTACCAAGATTTTATTTCTATAGAAAATTTTGTCAAAAGTTTATTTCTATAGAAAATTTTGTGAAAATTTTATTTCTATAGAAAATTTTGTTAAAATTTTATTTCTGTTAGAAAATTTTGTCAAAATTTTATGTCTACTTTGTCAAACTGAATTATATACGTATTGGATCGATCTTTTTTGATTTAATATATACCACGTATGGACTTACATACAATTTAGAAGATGGTGTTAGGAGGTTTCAAGATACCTTGCCATCGGCAAGCGTTACCGCAACTTAAGTAATTCGATTGTGAATGACAGTGTTTAGAAGAAGTTTCAACGCAATCCATGATGGAGGGTACATAAACTTCGGCCTGGCCGAACTTACGGCCGTATATACTGGTTATGAGTTCATTTGTTTTGGCTATGCGCTTGCATGTTAATAAGGTTTCGCCAAAAATTTTATATGCTTAAGTCTAAATATTATTTAATTTGAATATTAAAATGAGTGTTCGGAGTAAAGAAAATATACATTCGGAACCAAGAGAGTAGACAAAAACAGTGGAAAATATATAAACGTTACAAAGGCACCTTCATAAAAAATAAGAAAAAGACACTCTTTACCAATAAGTAGTCCAAGAGGAGTTAACGAACACTTTCAAAACTAAAACATTTATGTTCATACTCGATTTCACGTTCTTCTATTGTTAGAGTTTTTGAATTTCTTCGAAAATTTCAACTTTTACACCAAAAACATTTTTTGGTTACAAAATTTTTTGGCAATAAAACAAAGTATGTTTCTGTTAAATAATGTTATGTTTGCATCGGCCCGTGGGCACCACAAATTATGCTATATCAGAGCTTCCCAACCCAATTTGCCCCCCAACCTAAAACAAATTTTGTTTACCCAAACAAACAGAAATAAATATTAAAAAAGCTGAAAATATGACTACCAATAATTAATTAAATAATTAAAAATAAAAATGTTAATGAATAATAATATAAAAGAGTTTACCAATTCGTGGAAAATTTGGCAATTCTTCCTTTAATTAGCTAGATTTTTAATATTTGGTGCTATTACTGATAAAGTACGCCTTAAATCAGTTTCACCATGAAGGCAAGACAGATATTTTGACTTTATGTCTAAAAGTGACGAAAATGGTTTCAAATTTTTTAAAATGTGTGAATACAAAAGTGGGTACTGGTTCTGATATTTTAGCAAGAAATTTAGCCGTTGCAAATAAAGTGGTTCTAAATGAACATTTCGAAATGTACTTTTGCAGTATATTATTGATGTTTTTAACTTATAACGATAATTATCTATTGATTTTTATACCCTCCACCATAGGATGGGGGTATATTAACTTTGTCATTCCGTTTGTAACACATCGAAATATTGCTCTAAGACCCCATAAAGTATATATATTCCGGGTCGTGGTGAAATTCTGAGGCGATCTGAGCATGTCCGTCCGTCCGTCCATCCGTTCGTCTGTTGAAATCACGCTAACTTCCGAACGAAACAAGCTATCGACTTGAAACTTGGCACAAGTAGTTGCTATTGATGTAGGTCGGATGGTATTGAAAATGGGCCATATCGGTCCACTTTTACGTATAGCCCCCATATAAACGGACCCCCCAAATTTGGCTTGCGATTGCTCTAAGAGAAGCAAATTTCATCCGATCCGGCTGAAATTTGGTACATGGTATTAATATATGGCCTCTACATACCATGCATTGGTCCATATCGGTCCATAATTACATATAGCCCCCATATAAACCGATCCCCCGATTTGGCTTGCGGAGCCTCTAAGAGAACCAAATTTCATCCGATCCGGCTGAAATTTGGTACATGGTGTTAGTATATGGTCTCTAACAACCATGCAACGGACCCATATAAACGGACCCCCCAAATTTGGCATGCGATTGCTCTAAGAGAAGCAAATTTCATCCGATCCGGCTGAAATTTGGTACATGGTATTAATATATGGTCTCTACATACCATGCAAAAATTGGTCCACATCGGTCCATAAATATATATAGCCCCCATATAAACCGATCCCCCGATTTGGCTTGCGGAGCCTCTAAGAGAACCAAATTTCATCCGATCCGGCTGAAATTTGGTACATGGTGTTAACAACCATGCAAAAATTGGTCCACATCGGTCCATAATTATATATAGCCCCCATATAAACCGATCCCCCGATTTGGCTTGCGGAACCTCTAAGAGAAGCAAATTTCATTCGATCCGGCTGAAATTTGGTACATGGTGTTGGTATATGTTCTCTAATGACCATGCAAAAATTGGTCCACATCGGCCCATAATTATATATAGCCCCCATACAAACCGATCCCCAGATTTGGCTTGCGGAGCCTCAAAGAGAAGAAAATTTCATCCGATCCGATTGAAATTTGGTCCATGGTGTTAGTATATGGTTTCTAACAACCATGCAAGAATTGGTCCATATCGGTCCATAATTATATATAACCTCCATATAAATCGATGTCCAGATTTTCGGTCTATAGTTATATATAGGCGATCCCCAATCACACAAAAATTGGTCCTTATCGGTTCATAATCATGGTTGCAACTCGAGCCAAAAATAATCTACCAAAACTTTATTTTTATAGAAAACATTATCAAAATGTTATTTCTATTGAAAATTTTGTCAAAATTTTATTTCTATAGAAAATTTTGTCAAAATTTTATTTTGTCAAAATTTTGTCAAAATTTTATTTCTGTAGAAAATTTTATCCAAATTTTATTTCTATAGAAAATCCTTTCCAAATTTTACTCCTATACACCGAAAAAAAAATTTACTATTTTTTATGAAAAATGAACTAACCCATGGTAAGAATGACCATGATTTGGCGCCAAAGATTTTTTTCATCTAGATAAGTTCATGATTTTCTTATAAATTAGTTCATGTATTGCATCGTATTTTAGTTCATTATTACTATGCTGTGGGAAAAATATACTTAAACTCATTCAAAATATTCCTGCTATCCGGAAAAATGAACACTTTTTTGGGAAACCTGTATTAAGAAATTGGTTTGAAATAAACTGTTTGTCAGTATAATTTTCAAAAAAGTAGAGAAATTGAGGAATCAAAGGTACAACAAGCCTGTATACAACTAAGAAATTTTTCGTACAAAATAAGTCAATTTTCTATAACCACCAGTATTTTATTTCAAAAAATTAATATTATATTACACAAAACTATGACTTATGATATACAATAAAGGAAATATTTTTATTCGTACGTTGGATGCAGTTACTTGTCGGTAGTTAGTAATTGTTTCTTCATAAGAGTAATATTCTATGTTATTAGGACTAAACTAATTAATTTAAATTTCCATGTTTTCTATCCATATGAAAGATATATGCGGCACAAGTAGCTATATTCATTGAATTTCATCGATTTTGGCTAACTTTTGTTGGGCGGATTTTTCTAATAAACATCTGAAATTTCAAAGTTATACAAAATATAAGAAACATATTATCAAATTCTATAGTTCATATTGATTTTTAACTTACGGGTTTCAAGAGTATTTCCTAGAGCCAATAAGGATATCAGCTTAGTTAGAATTAAACAGTAAGAATATTCCAAAAAATTACCATTACAAGGCCTGTCTACCTGCAAGTGAAAATAATTATTTTTAATAAATTGAAATTTTGGTTTTATTAAAAACGAACAAAATACCGTTTATAGAAAAGCTTACCACATTGAAAAATCCATCCAGTAGGTACA
The DNA here is from genome assembly GCF_050003625.1 of Haematobia irritans. Lineage (NCBI taxonomy): Eukaryota > Metazoa > Arthropoda > Insecta > Diptera > Muscidae > Haematobia > Haematobia irritans. The sequence continues at coordinate 54,339,695 of NC_134399.1, read as the reverse complement.
TTATTGGAATCATATCCATGGACTAAAGGGACGTTTTTGACATTATTCTCAGAATATATTTGAAATAAAAAATATTATAAAATTATACATAATTTCCACTTGTCAGTATAGCATTTAGTATATAAGGTGGATATTAAGTTCGAGTTTAGCGGCTAAAATTGCAATTTTCATGATAAATTTTCTCTAATAATCCATTATAGAAAAATAATCTTTATAAAAAACTTGGTTTGGGCTATTCTCCATCAAGTTATATATACTTTTATATTTTTCTTGGTGATTTATTTTTAATTTAAGCTGCTAAACTCGAACTTAGTACTCACCTGTAGGAATTGCTGTAACATAAAAATATAGATTCAAAAAAATAGTTGCACCTCCAATCTGTGATACAGATGTAGAATAATTATGGATCATCCAATTACCACTCAAGTTGTATATTTTTTATGTAAATCAATTAAAATCCGCACTAATTTTAAACTATTAAAAAAAAAATAGTTTAAAAATGCGCACTAATTTTAAACTATTAACAGAAATATACAGTTCCTTAATCTGTTACTTGTTTTTATCAATAAAAAGCGTTTTTGATATCTCTAACATCACATCATTCACTTCTCAGTTTCTAAGATGTTTCGAAATAAATGTATTGTCATTAATAAACACCATACCGCACTACAATTTTGCAAAATTAAAACCACGTGTGCACTTCATAAATGCATCAACAGAACTGAATGCGGCAATAAAACTCAAATACACAAATAGTCATAAGGGATGCATACCTGCCGTAAAGAAAAACAACTCCACACACACACGATCCCTTTCTGATCTCGCTATTGCAAGAAAACAACTCCCACCACAAAAGATACCAACAACACACAAGGAACATTACATTGTCTCTAAAATCAAAACAACCAACAACAGCATAAATGACGCAATAACAAACGCCAACAATCAAACGAGATATACACAAAATGTCTCTAACATGATGCAACGATTTCATTTCTCTCTTCTCACTTAATTTTCCAGTAGCACGTTTATTGATTAGTTGGAATTCTATCTATAAGTTAAGGTAAAATATATACCAAATCTATGAGGAATCTATAAAAAATTATATACACCCGTCAAGGATTATATTAACTACTTTTTATTCTACTTTATCTAAAATTTTCAATGTGAGGAAAAACACTCCAACGTATAATAAAAAGGGAAATAATCTGTAGGTAGCCATCATACGAATCGGTAATGTCGTCATTAGCGTAGCTAGACAATTTTCCTAGGGGGGGCTATAGCCCCTCTAGCTAAAAATGTATGGACTGAACTTATAGGTTCAATTAATGTTTTATTTCATAAAATTTAATAAAAAAATAGACATCAAAATAACTCGTCAATTAATTTATAATAAAGCAATTAAAAGTAGTTCCACACTTTTCCCAGCAAAAAAATTGTGAGTTGTTCTAAAGTACTTCCAAAAATGTCCTCAATTATTTTAACTACACAGGAAGTTTTTTTTACTTGATTTTTTTCATATTTTAATGTGTAATTTTTTGTTTTCTTTTTTTCAAATAGTTTAAAAAAAGAGTAAGAATAAATAAATTGGTACAAATTATTAAAATTTTGCCACAAAACTGCTAAATCCATTATAGAAAAATCGATAATTTTGGAAATTGTTCGAGGAAAAACGTTTCAAACAAGCGTCAGAATGCATTAAAATCATAAAAACAATATAAAAATTATTTATTTAGGAAAATATCACAAAATTTTTTAAATCGCATTCAAAACACTGAATTCGGATCTCACATTAAGAAGTGATGCAAATTCATTGCAACGGCTGTTGAAACGGTGGACATTTGTCCCATGACAATCTCATATTACATTCATTGCTGCTCCGCCAATTTTGCACCACTTCTAGACCAAAAAGAACATTTTCACTACTTTTTTGGCAACGCTTTTTCGCAGCATTATTAAGATATTAATTTATGAAAAAATAGTTTTAATATCAATTACTATTTGTTTAATTAAATTGACTAAACTAAATCAATCATAAGTTCAACCACAGCTTTATTTCATAAATATCTGACTTGAAACATTGCCATCGGCAACTGCTACCACAACCCAAGTAATTCGATTGTTCATGAAAGTCTTTAGCGGAACTTTGTGCGATTGTATATACTTGTTTAATTTTTATAAAAATTAAAAAAATAACTATTGACATTTATTGAAAAATGGAAAATCATAAATAGAGTTTCAAATTCTGGGGGGGGCTAAAATTTTTCTGGGGGGTCTAAGCCCCCTCCCCAGAGGCCTTCCTACGCTTATGAATGTCGTTAAGTTAATGTTTACTACAAAAATTTTTTTCCATACAAAATTTTTTCTTAGTAAATTGCCCACATTTCGTAGTAAGATTTTTATATTGCCCATGTATTTTCATAATAGAATCAACGATGCATTAACTACTGCGTTGGAAATTTATTTAAGGAAAAATCCTTCCCATTTCGTAGTTAGTGAACTAAAAAACATTTACTGAATTTTTATAAGTTTTCCTTTAGCTAAGTTAATTTTCGTTGTGGTTACGAAAAATGAACTATATTACAGTAAATTTGTTGAACTATGTGGAAGATAAAATGGTCCTTAAATTTACAAGACACTTTTTTTTCTGTGTAGAAAATGTTGTCAAAATTTTATTTCTATCGAATGGATTATGTGGTATATATTACGATGTAAGGAAGTTTTAAGATACCTTGCCATAGGCAAGTGTTACCGCAACCCAAGTAATTCGATTGTGGATGACAATCTTCAGTAGAAGTTTCTACGCAATCCATGGTGGAGGGTACATAAGCTTCGGCCTGGCCGAACTTACGACCGTATATACTTGTTTTTTTTTTTAATTAAAAATGCTTTGTTTGATACCCGGAACGGTTTTAAGGCCGGTATGCACCTCTAGCGAAATTTTCGGTAGCAAAACTTTATTTAAGTCTACAACAAAAAAACGGCTGTGTACACAAATTTTAAACCAGCCAATCGCTTTTAAAAATTGTTAATATATGTTCCAAATATTCCTCAAATAAATTGTTTATTATTTACAGACCTTTTAAAAGTTTTACGAACACAATGATTGTAATAAATTAAATGTTTGCTTCCAAAATATGCTTTTGACAACCCTGTTATTTTCATTAGAGGTGCGTACCAGCTTACGAAATTGAACGCTACCGAAAATTTCGTTAGCATAAATAGCAATGCATTTCTTATGGGAATGCAATTTTTCGCTAGAGGTGCATACCGGCCCTTAGACACGTCTATGAAGTACAAAAGCTACAGCTAGACTGTTGATGACAATAACAGCTATATAGCCCAGCTTACAAACTGTATGGTCCTCGGTTCGATTCTCCGTCCAGGCGAAAGGTAAAATTTAACAAATTTACAAATTGGCTTTAATAACTCTGAAAAAAATCTTTAATATGAATGAAATTGTCTTTAAAATTCTTGACTTTATAAAGGGTGATTCTTTTGAGGTTAGGATTTTCATGCATTAGTATTTGACAGATCACGTGGGATTTCAGACATGGTGTCAAAGAGAAAGATGCTCAGTATGCTTTGACATTTCATCATGAATAGATTTACTAACGAGCAACGCTTGCAAATCATTGAATTTTATTACCAAAATCAGTGTTCGGTTCGAAATGTGTTTCGCGCTTTACGTCCGACAAATTTTGTTCAGCGATGAGGCTCATTTCTGGTTGAATGGCTACGTAAATAAGCAAAATTGCCGCATTTGGAGTGAAGAGCAACCAGAAGCCGTTCAAGAACTGCCCATGCATCCCGAAAAATGCACTGTTTGGTGTGGTTTGTACGCTGGTGGAATCATTGGACCGTATTTTTTCAAAGATGCTGTTGGACGCAACGTTACGGTGAATGGCGATCGCTATCGTTCGATGCTAACAAACTTTTTGTTGCCAAAAATGGAAGAACTGAACTTGGTTGACATGTGGTTTCAACAAGATGGCGCTACATGCCACACAGCTCGCGATTCTATGGCCATTTTGAGGGAAAACTTCGGAGAACAATTCATCTCAAGAAATGGACCGGTAAGTTGGCCACCAAGATCATGCGATTTGACGCCTTTAGACTATTTTTTGTGGGGCTACGTCAAGTCTAAAGTCTACAGAAAAAAGCCAGCAACTATTCCAGCTTTGGAAGACAACATTTCCGAAGAAATTCGGGCTATTCCGGCCGAAATGCTCGAAAAAGTTGCCCAAAATTGGACTTTCCGAATGGACCACCTAAGACGCAGCCGCGGTCAACATTTAAATGAAATTATCTTCAAAAAGTAAATGTCATGGACCAATCTAACGTTTCAAATAAAGAACCGATGAGATTTTGCAAATTTTATGCGTTTTTTTTTAAAAAAAAGTTATCAAGCTCTTAACAAATCACCCTTTATATCTTGACTACAAAACGAAAAATCACTAAAAAAATCGGGGATGTCTTGAAAATACGGTATTGAATACTTTATTTTAAAGACGTTTCTCATTTGAAAATATCATAATTTGCACTAGAAGTCGCGTTTTTATTTATTTATTATTAATTTAAATAAGCATCTATCAAGTACGGTGTCCTTACTTCAATTCTCCGTTTCTTTGGTTCGGAATCAATACTAAAATCATTAGAGTAAACACAAAACCTTTGGAACCGAGTAAGCTTTTTTAGTGTGGTGAACTATTTTACCATTTGATGTTTAATTGCTAGAATTCCTTAAATCTCTCTTTTCACATCTTAAAGCAGCCCAAAATTTTATCTTTCCGTGTTATGCCTAACATTCTGATTCGTTTCTCTTGTTTTTATTTCAACAGCACCCTAATTCAGTTAACTTTGGGGCCATCTCATGCTCCACTCGTCCGCCAAATTTATTTATTCATTAATTTAGCAATTTCAAATTGTTGTTGCTGTTGCCGTTTTCCCAAAGAAAAATGTACTCGCGAAACAAGGGCAAGCATTCCCTCCAAAAATACCCGAATTAAATAAAAATCAAACAAAACGACAAGTTTCGAAGACAAAAGAAAAAACAAATAAGAATTGTGTTTGACCATGTCGAAACGTATACACCCTTCACGCTAAACTAGTAATTTTACAATACAAATAATATAAATTTATACCTTATTTCTTATGTATAAAACTTATTTGGGTTTAGTTACATTTTATCATTATGTTTGAATTTTCCACAGCATAATGAAATTTTGAGACATACTTTGGTCTCACAAAATGTCTATACTTTACGTAAATATAAAATTTAATGATAAGTTCAATATAATTTAAAACAGAATAAAATGTTCGTTCGATTCCCGAAAACAGTAAGAATCTGTCATTATTTTGAGTATAGCACTGTGCAACCAACATCTTACAAACAGCGGCGGTAACAGCCACCCTCGGCGCCAGTCTCGGCTTACCGACTGAGACGATAGGATTTTGCAAAGTCGGCAATTGTCAGTAATCCATTGGCAATATTAAGAAGTGGATTTTTGAACGTTTATAAGATTGCATTAGAGATACAAATTCTAAAATAAATTTAAATTGACGAAGATTATGATAGAATAACAGCATTAAAGTGTTTTAATTGAAATTGGAAACTTCGTGTCCAATACCACCATTATTACCATTATATATATATATATATATATATATATATATATATATATATATATATATATATATATATATATATATATATATATATATATATATATATATATATATATATATATATATAAAGGGTGATTCTTTTGAGGTTAGGATTTTCATGCATTAGTATTTGACAGATCACGTGGGATTTCAGACATGGTGTCAAAGAGAAAGATGCTCAGTATGCTTTGACATTTCATCATGAATAGCCGAACGATCTGCCACAACGTCGAATTTTCAGTGAATGGGCCCTAGAAAAGTTGGCAGAAAATCCGCTTTTTTATCGAAAAATTTTGTTCAGCGATGAGGCTCATTTCTGGTTGAATGGCTACGTAAATAAGCAAAATTGCCGCATTTGGAGTGAAGAGCAACCAGAAGCCGTTCAAGAACTGCCCATGCATCCCGAAAAATGCACTGTTTGGTGTGGTTTGTACGCTGGTGGAATCATTGGACCGTATTTTTTCAAAGATGCTGTTGGACGCAACGTTACGGTGAATGGCGATCGCTATCGTTCGATGCTAACAAACTTTTTGTTGCCAAAAATGGAAGAACTGAACTTGGTTGACATGTGGTTTCAACAAGATGGCGCTACATGCCACACAGCTCGCGATTCTATGGCCATTTTGAGGGAAAACTTCGGAGAACAATTCATCTCAAGAAATGGACCGGTAAGTTGGCCACCAAGATCATGCGATTTGACGCCTTTAGACTATTTTTTGTGGGGCTACGTCAAGTCTAAAGTCTACAGAAATAAGCCAGCAACTATTCCAGCTTTGGAAGACAACATTTCCGAAGAAATTCGGGCTATTCCGGCCGAAATGCTCGAAAAAGTTGCCCAAAATTGGACTTTCCGAATGGACCACCTAAGACGCAGCCGCGGTCAACATTTAAATGAAATTATCTTCAAAAAGTAAATGTCATGGACCAATCTAACGTTTCAAATAAAGAACCGATGAGATTTTGCAAATTTTATGCGTTTTTTTTTTTTTTAAAGTTATCAAGCTCTTAACAAATCACCCTTTATATATATATATACTTGGAAATCGATATTTCGATGTGTTACAAACGGAGAGTGACAAATTTATTATACCCCCATCACCATTCTATGGGGATGGGTATAAAAAGTTTAAGTTTAATTTTTAAATAAAAATTTCTTTCAAACAATCAATTTCTTAATCAAACATAAAGCCAGATAAGAAAGTAATTGAAAAAGTTACGTTTTTAATTCAAAAAATTTATTGAGTTTGGCAATCAACAATCAATTGAATTAATTAAAAAATTAATTGAAATTTTCAAATTAAATCAATTAATATTTTAATCAAAACATTTTTATGCCCAATTAAAACTGTGTTTGATACTATAATTTTCGCGATTGAAGCCATTTCAATTAAAACATTAATTGGATCAATTAATTTTGTGATTGAATCAGAAAAAAAAAATTTTGTGTGTTCTGAACAATTACCGAACTAATAGTATGAAAAAACAAATAACCAGGAAACTGCCAAAGTAAAACTAAATGTTTTAAATTTATTCTGCTCTTTGTTTATTTTATTCTTATGTTGTTGTACAATCAGGAATTTAGTCTACAAGATATCCGTATAAAAAAATGCGCAAATCTTCTTAATGGCCATAAAATTTAAAGTTTCAGGGAAATCGGATAAAACTTTCGAGTTGCTATTGAAATAAATGAGTCTATATTGAGTAACTCATATCGATATTGGTACATAACAGAGATGATAAATGATGTTGACGAAAAAGAACTAAAAATGTGTTAAAAATGTACTTTTCGAAGCCAAAAAGTTCTAAAATTACATAATATATAATTTAAAGACTATTGTAAAAGTACACGTATATTTAAATCTAGACCGATTTGGAATTCTTTTTTAGATTTTCTAAAAAATTCTTATTTTGCAAAATTTTATTTCTATAGAACATTTTGTCAAAATAGTATTTCTGCAGAAAACTTTGCCAAAATTTTGTTTCTATAGGAAATTTTGTCAAAATTTTATTTCTATAGAAAATTTTGTCAAAAGTGTATTTTGATAGAAAATTTTGTCCAAATATTATTTCTATAGAAAATTTTGACAAAATTTTATTTCTATAGAAATTTTTTTTTCTAAAGTTTATTTCAATAGAAAATTTATGAAGAAGTACCTCTTCGCAAAGTCTACCAAAATCAAGAATTCAACCAATCTACAAAACAGTAAACAATTTACCTTTTGTGTAGAATTCTACACCGAAAAAAGTGAACTGTTTTATAGGAAGAATGAACTACCACGCACGAAAATTGAACTAAATTTGACTCCACATTTTTAGATTTCCACAAAGCGTTGTTAAAACCAGGAAATTTTAATACCCTGCTGTACCTTTTAACTGCAGTTCACGAAATTACATCATCTCATAGAAGAAAAAATTAACTAAAAGTAAAGAAAAAAATCATTGGCGCCAAATCATGACCATTTTAACCATACAGTAGTTCATTCTTACTATTTTTGGGAATCGAACGAAAATTTTCATTTATTTTAGTCCATATTGAACAAGTAAGATTTCATTAAGCTGTGGAAAATTTCGATAAAAATAATAAAATTTAACTACAAGCAAATAATTTTTTTCCAATAAAAATAAGTTAAATTTAGCGTTAGTTTAACTACGGAAATTTTTTTCTGTGTACCAACTGTGGCAACCGGCTCAGGGGCCGCCTCTAAGCATTATTGCTGAAGACACCATATGTGTATTTCGTCTCCTTCTGAGCGTTTCAAATATATACACTATCTTATAATACTCTGTTCCTCAGTGTGGCGAAAAAAAAACATATGTGGTACAGACAATATTTCTCTCAAAAATTTTGAAATCCTGTAATAAAAACTAAAATATCCTCATTTGGTATATGTTTATTTCTTCAAACAAAAAAGTACAAAAGTGTCAACTTTATCAACCCTGGTACATAATTTAAGTTCTTGGTTTTCGTTTTCCAAGTTCAATTGTTGGCATTCTTTTTAAAACAGCGCTTCCCAACAGGGGCACCACGAGGTTTCAGCGTCATTGTTTTTTTTTTTTTTTTTGTTAAAACAACAAAAATGTGTAAGTCCAACAAACTATCAATGTTGTCTACAAATATCATACCATATTCAATTTTAAAAATTTATTTACGGGTGGGGCGCGTAGTGGCTTTTCGCCACTTTTAAACATAAAGTCAAAATGTCAGTCTTGCCTGCATTTTGAAACTTATTTAAGACTTTATCACACGGATGAACAAGACTGTTTTTCATATGTTTGGCTATAAACATTATATGTTTGGAACACAAATTTTTAAACACAATATTTTTGAGTGCAAGCATATAATGTTCATAAACTAGCATAACATGTTTGGGACATATATGTTAATATGTTAGAACATATTATGTTTGGGACATAAAATGTTTGTAAATATAATATGCTTGAATGCAAACATATATTAATTTAGAAATAGCCTATAAACATATATGTGTTTAGTAGCTTGGAGCGCTATTTAACCTGGAGCGATATTGAATTAAGTTGGTGGTTGTTGCTTGTTATTACAAAATTAACATTTTATTTTTCCTTGGGCAATTGATCAGCTACTTCTTTGATCCTTACAAACTGTGTGGTCCGCTGTTCGAATCCCCGTCCAGCTAAAGGTAAAATTAAAATAAAATAAAATCATACAATTGAATAATTTCTTCTACAATGTTTGTATTACAGAAAAAGGTGCTAAGAACTAAAAAATCTCGTGGAAGTGAGAAAGATGTGGGGGAATATACAATTGGGCAGAAACAAAATTTTCAGCATTCAGGTCGAAAACCTATGTTGTTAGCACCTATATTACCTGTTTATTTTCATAATTCATTATGATTATAAATATATAAATAAAATTTTGAGCACAATATTGTTTGGGAGAATTTTTTTTAAGCATATAATATTTTTGGTTGCAAAATGCTTCCAAACATATTATATGGTCACATAATAACATATTGTTTTTTGGAAGACAACATTATTGAATTTGAATGCAAAAATACAAAATGTTAGGAACTTACACTACCCAAACATATATTATTTAGACCAATAGGCTTTCAAACATATTATATATTGGAAGAGATCAAACATATAAATGTTTGGGCAATACCCAAAAATATATATGCTTGAAGCAAAATATGTTTGGGAGTATATGTTACAGTAATAGTACCAAATATTATTGCAGTAATATTTTAATATTTCCATTTATTTAAATCTACATTAAGTTTTTTTATTATTTATTATGTATCAAAATTGTATGTTTTCAAAACGCTTAATATTGTTATCATAAGCGTAGGAAGGCCTCTGGGGAGGGGGCTTAGACCCCCCCAGAAAAATTGTAGCCCTCCCCCAGAATTTGAAACTCTATTTATGATTTTCCATTTTTCAATAAATGTCAATAGTTTTTTAATTTTTATAAAAATTAAACAAGTATATACAATCGCACAAAGTTCCGCTAAAGACTTTCATGAACAATCCAATTACTTGGGTTGTGGTAGCAGTTGCCGATAGCAATATTTGAAGTCAGATATTTGAAATAAAGCTGTGGTTGAACTTATGAATTAAAAAAAATAGTAATTGATATTAAAACTATTCTTTCATAAATTAATATCTTAATAATGCTGCGAAAAAGCGTTGCCAAAAAAGTAGTGAAAATGTTCCTTTTGGGTCTAGAAGTGGTGCAAAATTGGCGGAGAAGCAATGAATGTAATATGAGCTTGTCATAGGACAAATGTCCACCGTTTCAACAGCCGTTGCAATGAATTTGCATCACTTCTTAAGGTGAGATCCGAATTCAGTGTTTTGAATGTGAATTAAAAAATTTTGTGATATTTTCCCAAATAAATAATTTGTATATTGTTTTTATGATTTTTAATGCATACTGACGCTTGTTTGAAACGTTTTTCCTACAATAATTTCCAAAATTATTTATTTGAAAAAAAAAAGAAAACAAAAATTACACATTAAAATATGAAAAAAAATGAAGTAAAAAAACTTCCTGTGTAGTTAAAATAATTGAGGACATTTTTGGAAGTACTTTTAAAGTTGTGCCTTTAGAATAACTCACAATTTTTTTGCTGGGAAAAGTGTGGAACTACTTTTAGCTGCTTTATTATGAATTAATTGTCGAGTTATTTTGATGTCTAATTTTTTATTCAATTTTATAAAACATTAATTGAACCTATAAGTTCAGTCTATAAATTTTTAGCTAGGGGGGCTATAGCCCCCCCCCTAGGAAAATCGTCTAGCTACGCTAATGATTGTTATTTTAATACTATTTGTAGTACTTTGTACAGATTTAATTTTTTTTCTACTATTTCTATATTTGCTTTCCACACTTATAACTCTTCCCTATTTAACACAAATGATTCTAGTACAAAGTTATAAGACATATGTCTTAATGTACTAGGAAGATTCAATGAATAAATACATAAATTGTTAATCATATCATATATCCTATATAATTTGATATTTTTTACATGAGTAGAAAAAAAATCGAATTCGCTCATCTGTAGAATATTAAATATGTTTTATCGTCATTACAACAGTTAAACATGATAGATAGTTTTACAGATGAAAAAAAAAACAATATCGCCCGTCCTCCAAGTTGACCAACCAGAACCAAATTTTAACGTGATAACTCAACATTTAAAGACTCTAGAATGGCAAAGAGACATCGAATTTCACATGACTATAGGTTGAAACATGGTTGCAGACATAAAATGAATCTGTTGCCGAACTTCATGTCAGGTATTACTACATCGCCTTAGAATATCACCATGAATTTCTTTTAAATGGTCACAAACCGATACTTCAAATTGTCACAAACGGTATGGCAAACTTATTATATCCCCATCCTTCAAGAAAGGACATACAAAAAAGTTTTTGCGTTGATTTTTAATTAAAGAAAATATACAAACATCCCTGAATACTTTGGGTATTGACCTTTTGTTCGACTTTTCTTTTTCGCACCCAACTTCCATAAGCAATGAGGGAACAAAGTGCAAGGCAAACGTCAACAATGGCCAAAGCCAAATGTTAACACCATTCGCTTCAATGAGGGTGCCCCGGTCTCTCTCCCTTTTTTGCTACTGGATATTCCTGTGTTGTTTCTTGGGTTTCTTTATGGCTCGTCCTCTTTCATTCCATTTTATTCTTCCCCTGGATATGACAATTACTGTGCGAGTTAAGTTGAAATTCACTCTAGATCCGGGCAATTATGCACTTCATTTTGTATTTGCTGTAATTTTTGTGTTGAATGTTTCCTGTGGTCCTGCGAAAAGGACAACACCAGCAATGTCTCAAGCAAGAAAACAAAGTGGACACAAAAAGCAAACAAGCTCACCTCCTTTTTTAAGTTTTTCCTTCATTATTTTAAGAACGTATTGTTCTTTTCCATATCATTGGCAGTTTAATTTCTATTTCCCACTTTCCAGCATTCCATGTACTTTGAATATGAAAAGAATTGGGTCGATCCGGCGGACGGACGGACGGACGGTTGGTTGTCAGCACAAAATTTACATTTTTAAATTCAAATTTCAATTCAAATATGCAAATCGTCTTCCTCTTCTCAAATATTTTATTGTATCACTGTAAGTATGGATGGTGCTGGTTGAAGCCAACCAACCAACGGGGTGAAGTGGTTGAGAGTCCACAGTAGTATTGTGGATAGAGATGTCACTGTGGCAGAAACTGACTAAGGACAATGAAATATGTGAACATGTGCTTCCTGCCAAATGCTGGCCCAAGCCAATATTTTTATACAAAATTTAGTTGAAGACAAATAATATAATCACATTATATTTTATTCCATTTTATACAAATAGCACATCTGCATCTGGGATGTCCAGAGAGCGGGTCAATATAAAATATTGAAATGGGGAAAGAGTAAAAATAGGAGGAGGTGGATATAAACTACAATGTTTTCATATAAAATTGCGTTAAATGAAGCAAAACTTATCAAGCAATTTTTTTAGATAGCGTCACTGAAATTTTATCAGTAGGATTTTAAGTTAACCCAAACGACGAGTGCAATAGGGATCATTACAAAATTATAGCCATTGGAGTGTGACAACTTTTGTGATTGTCAAAAGAGTATTTCGACTTTTGTATTATTGTATATATCTGTGGATTTATGACATTAGTCTATAAACTCAATTTTACAGGAGAGCGAAAATACACCTTTAAGGAGTCACAATAACTTCTGTAGAAAATATCTGGAAAATGTTTAATATTTATGTGATTTGCCAAAACCACCTAGCACCTAGGAATGACCGACTTATGTTGTTTTGTCATATGATATTTTATTTTAAAAAACTAACATAGTTATGAGCATTTATGGATTGCCGCATTGAGTCCTGATCATGGTTAGTTATGTTATTTTGTAAAAAAAATGGTCAATTACACAAACCTTATGTGGACTTATGTTGTTTTGTCAAACGTATCATGCAACTATTTCGACTTTATTTTACAACATATGTTGAGATATGTTGTTTTGTCAAAATTAAACTTAAAAAATTCGCGAGTTGTGTTGTTTTCACCATTCTATATATCCCGATCTAGATATCGAAAATCTGTAAACACAGAAATATGCGCCTTCAAATACTACACACAACGTACAATTTTTGAGAAATTGTCCTATCTCGACTTATGGGGTTTTGTCATAAGTCCACAGATATTAAACCATGTCATATAAAGGGTGATACGGTCAAAATTTGGTCAAGGGAAAACGAGTGTAAATCGGTGAAATCGTTTATTTAAAAAATCAAATTAAATTTCTTTTTCAAGTTCAATTAGTATAAAATTCAGGAAAAATATTCAGTTAGGCTTTCGCTTTTCCAAATCCGAATTGCCGGGCTTGACACCTGCCATCAGATTTTGTACAGCCACCTTATCCACCTTCTTCGCCGCAGAAAGCCAGTTTGCCTTGAACTGCTGCTCGTCCTTAGCAGTTTTTTGGCCTTCTTTAGGTTCCGCTTGACAATAGCCCAGTATTTCTCAATTGGGCGGAGCTCTGGCGTGTTGGGAGGGTTCTTGTCCTTGGGAACCACCTGCACGTTGTTGGCGGCGTACCACTCCATGGCCTTTTTACCGTAATGGCAAGATGCCAAATCCGGCCAATGAATGAAAATTAATCCAAAGTGGATCGGATGAAAATTGCGAGGACAGGAGCCTATTCACAATACCCCTTAATTTTAACGGACGATAATGACTAGATCAACGCAGAATTTCCCCCGTATCTACAATACATAAAGTACACGGACGAAAAATACTGTTTTTCATACGTTTCCGTGTAAAAATTATATGTTTCGAACTCAAATTTTTAGCACATTATTTTTAAGTGCAAGCATATAATGTTCGTAAACTAGCATAATATGTTTGGTATTTTTTTATATTATATGTGTGGATGCAAACATATATTAATTTAGAAATTGACTATAAACATATATGTGTTTAGAAAGAGAGACCGGGAGAGTATGCTGCAAGTAAAAAAATGGAAGTAACCTTTTGGCGCCTTAAAAATATATACACACAAATAAACTTTCATTAACAGTTTTTTCTACCAGTGTATGCCTAAGGTGAAACATAATTTGTTTGAACAATAAAAACAATATTGTTTTGGACCAATCCTGAAAATATACATATATGCTTGAAACACAATGTGTTTTTGGAGATATGTAACAGAAGCGATTTTTTTTTGAGGTTGTATGTATCGCAATACTATATTGTTATAAAAATAAATGCATGCATATATTTTTATGTTGGGTACCCGCGTTACCACTGTGCCACTTTTTTTGGGCGGTGCCACTTTTTTTTTGCCACCAAATGTGATAGTTTTTACGATTTTGTTCCACTTTACCAATAATTTGTGCCACTTTTTTAAAAGTTTAAATTTTATGGGAAGTTATCACTATACAGAGATGTGTAATTCAGAAAATGAATATTGTGCACCAACGATAAATCGTTCATTAATTCTTATTATACGGGAACAGTTGTGATTCAATTTAGTTTGGTATAGCGTAATTTGAATAAATAAAATGTATAAAATAAGTATGAAAATATTTCCGTGTGTATTCCGACCACAAGGATTCATTGATGATGGATTCCATGAGACCTCAGTTTAAAAAATGCAATCTCTTTTTGAGACTGATTGTTCCACTATAATAATCCTGAAACTGAATGCTGGAACAGTGGAAAGTATTGCAGCTTTACCTCACTAGAGAAAAGTTGGAAGAAACATGTCTCAAGAAATTAGAGAAAGTATAAAGAATCCAAAATGCACTGTCAAATATCTACGAGATTTATCTTAAAATTTTAGTTTATATTCCCAAAAGCATGAATAATTTTAACAAAACATTCCAAAGCGGATTCTCCTAAATTTTTTATATGTAATATATTTAAAAAAAAATATACATACATTTTGTAAAAAAGTGTTATATTGCAATTAGTGATTTAGCAGATATCGACTATAAAAATTCTTTGTATATTAAAGAATTTTGCATAGGCTACGAAACCAAATCATAAATTATTTCAGAAAACATCCCTGAAACTGATACCATTACATTTAAAACTAATATTCTAAAATGTTAACCTGAAGTTGTGGATATATTTTATCATGAATTGACATAAATGACAAATAAATTGAATAATAGAAGATTCTTAAATCCGCATTACTTAAAAACCAGTGATGATATAAATTATTTTGATATTTGTTTCCAATTTGTATGAATTCGCAAAATATATTTTAACTTGACCTCATAGCAGTATTTTTTTTTTTTTTGTAAAGGGTGATTCTTTTGAGGTTAGGATTTTCATGCATTAGTATTTGACAGATCACGTGGGATTTCAGAAATGGTGTCAAAGAGAAAGATACTCAGTATGCTTTGACATTTCATCATGAATAGCCGAACGATCTGCCACAACGTCGAATTTTCAGTGAATGGGCCCTAGAAAAGTTGGCAGAAAATCCGCTTTTTTATCGACAAATTTTGTTCAGCGATGAGGCTCATTTCTGGTTGAATGGCTACGTAAATAAGCAAAATTGCCGCATTTGGAGTGAAGAGCAACCAGAAGCCGTTCAAGAACTGCCCATGCATCCCGAAAAATGCACTGTTTGGTGTGGTTTGTACGCTGGTGGAATCATTGGACCGTATTTTTTCAAAGATGCTGTTGGACGCAACAAACTTTTTGTTGCCAAAAATGGAAGAACTGAACTTGGTTGACATGTGCTTTCAACAAGATGGCGCTACATGCCACACAGCTCGCGATTCTATGGCCATTTTGAGGGAAAACTTCGGAGAACAATTCATCTCAAGAAATGGACCGGTAAGTTGGCCACCAAGATCATGCGATTTGACGCCTTTAGACTATTTTTTGTGGGGCTACGTCAAGTCTAAAGTCTACAGAAATAAGCCAGCAACTATTCCAGCTTTGGAAGACAACATTTCCGAAGAAATTCGGGCTATTCCGGCCGAAATGCTCGAAAAAGTTGCCCAAAATTGGACTTTCCGAATGGACCACCTAAGACGCAGCCGCGGTCAACATTTAAATGAAATTATCTTCAAAAAGTAAATGTCATGGACCAATCTAACGTTTCAAATAAAGAACCGATGAGATTTTGCAAATTTTATGCGTTTTTTTTTTTTTTTTTAAGTTATCAAGCTCTTAACAAATCACCCTTTACAAGTTAATAAAAATATTGCGCCACTTTTCGAAAATAATTGTGCCACTTTTTTCGACGTTTGCCACTTTTTGAAAATTACCAACGGTTACGCTTTTGGGGCCCTATTCACTGTAATACATACATCAAAAACGAACTCAATCAATATGTTTGACAAAATAAACTAAAACATTACGATTTTTTTTCTTTTACTTTCAGATCCCGAGACAATGGGTTGATAAACGAATTCAATCTGAATAAATTAAGACCGAAGCACAATGAATTTGAGACCAAATTAAGATCCATTTCTTCCGCACAAAGAATTGCGAGGGATATTTGTTGCCCATAGCATAAGAGGACATAAAACAAATTGTACATTACATCTTAGACTTAGTTAAACTTAACAAATGAAAAAAAAATTAAACTAAATGTTTATGGAATATATGGGAAAAAATAATTCTTGTTACTAGCATAAGTCAAGCAAAATTAGACATAGTTATGAATTTATTCAAAATACATTTCTTTCGAACAAACTCAATATGATACATAGACAAAAAAAATAATACTCCTCCATATCCACTTAACCACACCCACTCTCGCTCTACACTTACACTCATCTATGTTCTTCGACTTGCAATCTAGGATTAATTCTTTGGAATACCTTGAATACGAAAATAACAAAACAAAAAAGCTATTCAATCAAAAGATAAGACAAAGATAAGAACTTGAATAAGAATACGAATTAAATCTACAATAAAGGATAACGAGAAACCCTAGTTATATAAGAGTAAGAGTAACCATAAAAGTAACAGTAACAGTTTATTTGTAATTCTTAGTGAGGTAATATTGTGTAAATTAATTTGATACATACTAAGATAACAATGAAGTGAGTAAGTACATGAAACACACATACACACACCCGCAAATTGGCACTCACAAATACATCCATCATAATTAAATTCACACACCCGCCTATACAATACATCCATAAATGGCGTTTACTTTTCAGGTATATGAGACAATTTCGGGGGGGGAATCTATGAAGAAAATATCTAATTTATCACTTTGAATATATCCGAAAATTTGTTGAGTCACTACTTACACCCATGGAAATAATCGTGAATGGTGTTCACATTTCACATCAACCCTTCCATGAAAGGTAATCATATGGTGTCAAATGGCGAGCATAAGGTATCACTCTGACAACGAAATTTAAGAACCCAGGTTTGAATCTCGTAATATTTTATTTTGTAAATTTTTCAATTTCTTATACATTTGTTTCAAATCATGTACAGATTTTACACTTTATTTACATTTCAAACTAATCTATTTATATATTTAAATTGTTTCCTAATGTTGTTAGCTTGATATCGATGCAGACTGGTGCAATGTCCAAATCATTTAAACTACATATTATTACAATATTTATTCGATCTTATTGGACAGGAAGATTAAGGGTATTGATACTATTAAGTTACAGAAAAGAAAGTGCCAGATACACAGAGAATACAGATTGGTTGTGATAACCGAATTTATTGCCAACCTCCTTTTGGCAGTTGCAGCAACCTTCTGTCAGCAGTTGTGACACTCGACAAATTCGGTCGACTCAATCGAATTATGGAAAATCCAACTAATACTATATATAGAGTTGATTGTATTAGACGATAGAATTGGTGGTTGCTCCTTTCTTTATATGGTTATATCACCCACCTTAACCGAATTGAAAATGATTTTTTCCTTCAGAATATTGTATTTTATTCATATTTTTTTGAATAACAGAAAAGTACATAAAATTACAATACATTAACAACTAAAAAATACACACCTTTGAAAGTACACCCCCAGCATTGATTGCAGAATTGACAGGCAATGGTAGTTAAATCTTTGGAGCTCTTAGTATACAAGTATTTATAAATGGCGTCCGAACTGAGCACACGATAAATGGGATGACATAGCCAGTCTAAAAACGAAACAAATTAAATCAGAAAATTTGTGTGGAGTTTTAAAAAATAAATAAGAACATACTCGCCACCATCACTTCCTTAGGTGTTCCATAGATAAATACAGACGTGGAGATGAATTTTCCCATTAGAGCCGCTTTAAATTTGTAACATGGTTCAAACTTTTACCTTTTAACACTATAAAATTGTTCCACATTTAAAACTCGATCCCAAACAATTGAAGATAGGAACTGTTTATATGACTCGTATCGAATATGGTGTACTTAGAACAGTTTCACACTGCGCGAGTTGTTCATGGAAATATATGATAGGCAATCCACCAAGAGTTCAAATAAACTTAGAACCGGCTGATTTCAGTAATTTTTATTGTTTTAAATTGAAAAGACACGTTTTCCTTCAACATTGAATAATTTTTAACAATATTAAAGATATTTGAAAAATATATCCAAAGGAATTCGGAAATAATTGTAAGTTCTGAATACTAAATGACAGTTATGAAGGTTTTTAAGGCTGGTTGCGCGTATCGAATTCAATCAAATTTTTTAAAAAGAGAGACATTTAGTTCAGACAACTATTTGACTTGTATTACAAACAAAACTCTATAATAATAATCGTCAAATGGCAGTAGGAACGAATTAAGGTTGTAAATAATGTAAATTGATTGACACAACTGTGATTTCATTGTAAATGCAGAATTTTTATTACCACAATAAATTTTCAACCAATATGTTCGCTGTGTGTGCCAATCTCACAAGCCTTACGATGCACATGTTTCAGTGTTGGCACTACACATGTTCATAGTCTTTAGTGAGACCCGGCAATAGATCATTCTGATATTCCAATAAGATTTTAATATCAATTTAGTAAAGAAATCAATAAATTATATAAAAATTTAAAAATCGCGGCAAACTGAAGCAACAGTACCAAACATATAATAGGTCCGTTGGTGGCAATTTGCACCAATTTCCCGTAGGTTTAATATTTGAGCAATTTATCTATTAAAAATTTATAATTTCACTTGATTTCAATGAATGACTACCGTCACGGTACTGAAAGAAAACAAGTCTTGTGTAATAAATATTCCCCGCTTATTTAATAACTTACACACATAATTTCCCGAATTTCTGAATCCTCGGTTATTTTTCATTCTTTGTAATAATAAATTACACTTTCTCCAAATACCATCTTGGTTAATTGCTCAAAAAAAATTGTTTCCAGAAAAAAGCCCTTAGAATTTCTATCGTATAAATACGAAACATATTTATTAATGACATTGAAGAAAAATTAAAATAAAATTTTGAATTAATTTCTCAAAAACCGTATAAAATTCACTTTTTTCGGTCTTAAAATCATGTTTATTGTTGATTTTTTTTTAGTATGTACGAATTCAAAATTGTGATAATAGAAAATGGCTAAAAATGACTTAGACCACTTTAGACCGAACAAAGCGTTTTGCCCTTTTTGGATTGGGCATTTTCAAAACTTTAAACACACGCTACGTACAATATTAACCATAACTTTTGATAGAAGTGTCCAATAAATTCGAACTTTGGACAGGATGCAACTCACGTCAATCCGAATAAAAAACTACGAACTCCATCAAAAAATACTAAGTACTCTGGGATGAGGACATCGATATTAAAACATTTGTTATATTAAAAGTAACAAATACTTTTAATATAACAATTTTCTTTTGTAAAACTTTTTTTCTAAAGTTTGTTCAGTTGTTTTAACTATTCACCTTCACTTAATTAATTACTCCCACTCGGATAATCAATTACGCCCACTCGGATAATTTAGCGAGGAGACTATTGTATTATACATTGAGCGTTGGTATATATGCACAATGGACACAAAACAAGTAGAATTGAACAATAAAACTTACGCTCAAAGTTTATTGTAATTGTAGAGATTATATAGAGCAAATTCGTCGAATATCGACTTTTGGAAAAATTGACTTTGTGGCTTTTTGGGAAAGTATTTTCGATAAACTTTTCAATGAAGTCGTATTGTCCTTATAATTAAGTGATTTGACTTAAAAATGATTTGACATGAAAGAAAAAATTTATAGGCTAAGGTCAACTTGACTTTAATAATTCACAAAAATTCTTTAAATTTAATGAAATTGTCTTTAAATTTGTTGTCTTTTTGCATCTTGACTACAAAGCAAAAAATCGTTCAAATATAGGACATGTTTTTCAAAACTTTATTTTAAAGAAGTTTTTTACTTCAAACATAGCATAATTTCTACTGGATGTCGAATCTTAATTTGGAAAATAAAGTTGCCGTTAACTCGTTTTTAAAGGACTTTGATAACATATGAAGAAAAAAAGCTGAGAAAGCGAATAATTAAAATTTGCTTCCTAGAAGCAAGTACACAAAACCTAAATTTAAAAGAGAATTGTGTCTTAAAGTTATCCTTACTTGTATTCTCCGCTTTTTTGGCTCGGAATCAATACCAAATATTTTAAAGTAAAGACAAAATCTTTGGAAATGAGCCTGTTTTTTTCAGTGTAATTAGGAATTGAATACGACAACTGATTTCTGAAGATGTCATTGAAGAAATTTGGGAATTATTCCTTTAAGCTTGGATATTCGCTTTTATTGACAAATTTCGGTTTGGCTCAGAACAATTTCAATATGCTACATTGAAAAAGAAGCATGTCCGGTTCCAAAAATGTTGTCTTTACTTTAACTATTTTGGTATTGATTCCGAGCCAATCAAGCGGAGAATACGAGTGAGGATACTTTTAAGACACAATTCTCTTTTAAATTTGGGGTTTGTGTCCTTGTTTCTAGGAAGCAAATTTTAATTTTTCGTTTTTTTTTTCAGCTTTTTTTCTTCATATGCTATCAAAGTCCTTTACTTTATTTCCCAAATTCAGACTCCACTTCAAGGAGAAATTATGCTATGTTTCAAGTAAAAAACGTCTTTAAAATAAAGCGTTGAAAAACGATTTTGAATGATTTTTTTGCTTTGTAGTCAAGGTGCAAAAAGACAACAAATTTAAAGACAATTCCCTTAATTTTACAGAATTTTTCTGAATTATTAAAGTCAAGTTGACCTTACCCCAAAAAACATTTTTTCTTTCATGTTATGATACCCATTTTTAAGTCAAATCACTTAATTATTAGGACAAAACGACTTCATTGAAATGTTTATCGACTTTTGGACAAGGAAAAAACTTTATATTAGAGAAATGCGTCTTCTATGCTAATAAAAATTTGTATTCGTATTTTAAGGACATGAAATCTTTGGCCTCACGACAATATTTTTTTCAATGTACAGTTGGTAAAATTCTACCAAAATGGGATAGTTTTTTCTATTTGGTAGATTGGTAGAAACCTTGATGTTTTGCCAGATTTTGCGAAACATTCCTCTGCAAATAAGAGGTACTTCAGTTTTCTATAGAAATAAAATTTTGGAAAAATTATCTATAGAAATATATTTTTGGAAAAAATTTGTATAAAAATAAAATATTGCAAAAATTGTCCATAGAAATTAAATTTTGACAAAATTTTTGTAGAAATAAAATTTCGACAGCATTTTCTCTCCATTGATGAAGCTAACCTTGTAGTTTAGTCAACGCAAAGCAAAAAAAAATAAAAGTTGGACAAAATTTTCTATAGAAATAAAGGGTGATTCTTTTGAGGTTAGGATTTTCATGCATTAGTATTTGACAGATCACGTGGGATTTCAGACATGGTGTCAAAGAGAAAGATGCTCAGTATGCTTTGACATTTCATCATGAATAGACTTACTAACGAGCAACGCTTGCAAATCATTGAATTTTATTACCAAAATCAGTGTTCGGTTCATTTCATCATTGAATTTTATTACCAAAATCAGTGTTCGGTTCATTTCTGGTTGAATGGCTACGTAAATAAGCAAAATTGCCGCATTTGGAGTGAAGAGCAACCAGAAGCCGTTCAAGAACTGCCCATGCATCCCGAAAAATGCACTGTTTGGTGTGGTTTGTACGCTGGTGGAATCATTGGACCGTATTTTTTCAAAGATGCTGTTGGACGCAACGTTACGGTGAATGGCGATCGCTATCGTTCGATGCTAACAAACTTTTTGTTGCCAAAAATGGAAGAACTGAACTTGGTTGACATGTGGTTTCAACAAGATGGCGCTACATGCCACACAGCTCGCGATTCTATGGCCATTTTGAGGGAAAACTTCGGAGAACAATTCATCTCAAGAAATGGACCGGTAAGTTGGCCACCAAGATCATGCGATTTGACGCCTTTAGACTATTTTTTGTGGGGCTACGTCAAGTCTAAAGTCTACAGAAATAAGCCAGCAACTATTCCAGCTTTGGAAGACAACATTTCCGAAGAAATTCGGGCTATTCCGGCCGAAATGCTCGAAAAAGTTGCCCAAAATTGGACTTTCCGAATGGACCACCTAAGACGCAGCCGCGGTCAACATTTAAATGAAATTATCTTCAAAAAGTAAATGTCATGGACCAATCTAACGTTTCAAATAAAGAACCGATGAGATTTTGCAAATTTTATGCGTTTTTTTAAAAAAAAAAAAGTTATCAAGCTCTTAACAAATCACCCTTTAAAATTGTTATTTTTTTTTTTTTTTGGATTTCAGCTTAAAATCATGTGTTGACTAAATTACAAGAGTAGCTTAACCAATAAAGGGGGTTTAGGTATAGTGGCAGCCCGATTTTTCAGGCTCACTTAGATTATTCAGTCCATTGCGATACCACAGTAGGGACCAATAAAGGAAAAGTATGTTTGTCAAATTTATTTGGGATTTTTCATTGTCTTCAAATTTCGGTAGATTATTTTTGACAGGAGTGGCAATTTTTAAACCTAATATGAAACGGGTTTCTAAAATTTTGTACCAGACTAGTTCACGAGGACCTACCTAATGGGTTGTCCTACTATGTTGTCCTTGTACGTGTCCTTTGGAATGACACCAAATCGTGTCCTAAAACTTAAATTTGGCAATGGCATATCAATGTCAATGTGACCGGTCCCTTCAATACGGTTTGACCAGAAATGGGACTAGTCCTGTACAGGTGTTGATCCCATTCCCGTAGGACATAGCTATATTTCCGTACTTAAGATGCTAGCCCACTGAGCGAATGAACAGTTTTCAGATAATAACATAGAAATAATGGAATAATTTAATAATTTAATACTTGTTTTATTCGCATTTTAAAGTGACCTTGAAAGCCCACTAAAGAACACACCAAATAACAATATTTATTGAATTATTCTTTACTGTGATTATAACGAACTACGCATATAACAGGATCTGGGTGCTCATTACAACCATGTTCGACTATATTTGTCAGGGTAACTTGTAGCACCATTATTGGTGTCGTAAAGAATGAAAAATGTCCATACTGATAATAAAGAACCTTCCATTTCGAATGAGATAAAGTCAAATTCGAACGCTATGCATCATACTATAACATGATAAAACACCTAAAAGCACTACATCACAGTGAGCTGTTCACAGATGTGTACATCCAATTGGTACATTTTACATTCCATAGGTTACTATTGCCAAACCATGTATATTTACTATTGGTTACATAGGTGTGCGTGACTTGGTAACATAGGTAACATTGGATACATGGGTTACTATTAGTTACAGGTTATTATTGTCAAAAACATGTCTGTTTACTATTGGTTACATGAAAATATTTAATATCTTTTATTTACTAACATTAAATTTGTTTACTAACATTAAATTTGTCGTGTTCCATGCACGATAGGAACATATTTCGGATAGTTTGGAAATAGTCAAAAAGTTGTGAAATAATCAGAATGTTAAACATAGCATAGGATTCATGTCATTGATCAAATATGTGATTGGTTGGGAATGTTAAGCATTTAACTATGTATGTTGTCTCCCACCCCTGTTGTTGGCTTCCTTTTTATTTGCTCGATGATGTACCAGGATATTAATGTGACTTAACAAGGATAATGTGTATGACACGAAACATTTTACAATTTACAATGTGCTAGTCAAACATTTAATTTTGGAGAAAATATATGCGAAACGTAACATTTTCCAAGTCACATACAAACGCACACACTCCCATCTAAACATACACAAACATCTACAACTACACCGGAATAGAGTATGGTGTAACAACAATGAAAATAACTTAACACATAAATCAAAACATGAGATAGAAATCAAAAATAAATTCAAAATAAAACAAAAAAAACATAATTCTAACAACAACAACAAATTAAGAAAAAACTTTTTTTGTATATATTTACACAATGTATCATCTGTGTATGTGTACTTGAGTAAAACTAATTAAATATTATGATAAGAGGTCATTAGTAGCACTCGCATATACATAAATCTACACCTACACACATACGAACACTCATGAGCAGATACTTCCAATTATACATGGAGAAAGTAACAAAATTCAACATTTTATAAAGTGCTCCATAAATTTCATTTTCATTAAGTAGGTATGTGAAGTATGTATTCTCTTCCCGTTCAAAAAAAAAACAACAATTTTCTCCATCCACTCATAACAAAAGAATTCCTTGGTAATTAATTGAAGCGATAAGAGCAAGAGAGTGGGCGCATTGAAGAAACCGCATTCAACATTGGGTTTGACCAAATGAAACGATGGTATATGAACATTGGAACTAAGTACTAATTAAAAAAAAAAAACGAACTTAAATAAGCTAATTTAAATGATAAATTAAATTAATTTAGTCGAACGATTATTTAAATTAAAATTCAATTACCGTTGTTGCTATATTCCAACTTGTGCCAAATTTCGTCTAAATCTTCTCAGATTTAGAGATAACTTCCCTATAAACCACAGATTTGGCTAAATAAACCTCAATTTTTATAAGCAATATCAAGGAGATTTTGATTCAATTAACTTCATATTTTGCATGGATAGTAGAATTGATATTTTACCTAAGAGTGTCAATGCAGGTTGGTTTTTAGTCTAAATTAACTACGAGCTTATTGGACATTCCAATTAATTTAAGTTATGTTATCGTATTAATTTTTATTTTAATTGCATTTTTTTTTAAATTTTTTAATATTTTTCCTTTAATTAAACTTTAAATTAAATTAACAATTTTGTGTTTAATGTAATTTAATCTTTTAAGTCCTACCTAATTTAGTGTACTTAATTTCATTTAATATAGTTTAATTTAATTGAATTAAATATTCTTACAAAAAAAATATTTCAATTTCATGCATTTAGAAATTTGGTTCAAATTAAGTTTCTCTCTACACAAATATGTCGCCATACACGTACTATACATATTCCACCCCAGCGGCGGCAAATGCGACTTAGGAGGCCTGATTTGAGTGCTTATTTTGCAGTTGTGTTGGGCTTTTCCCCCCTTCATTACAAGTGCTAACCGCTAGCGATAGATTTCATTCCTATCTCCCACTTCACTTATTTTTCTAATTCTTATCAAATTGAAACATTTTATAACAGATTGTCTTCGCAACCAAAGCCATCGGATATGAAGTAAATATCTTTGCGTTAAATGCAGAGAAGGTCCATTATAACTGGATTGTTTCCAAAAAATGTAGTATCCCAGCAAAAAATATTTCAGCAGTAAAATTTAGTTGCGCTTTTTGGTATGCAATAAAGTAGGCAGTGCAGCCATACTGCATGTATCGGCGGTAATAACGTAAACGAGTAATCAAACAAGTTTATGATCATTCGTTTACGTTATTGCAACCAATTCATGCAGTATAGATGCGCAAAAGGTAGTGCTGTTTTTATAATTGCTCAATATTGAAATGAGCAATTATATCAGCGCTATGTTGAAGCTGCTATAATTGGGACATTGCCCACAAAAATCAGCGCTGATTCGGTTGTTTTGTAAGCAGTTGGTACTGCCTCTCTCCCTTACAATCCTGCTGAAATAGTGCTCCATTTTTTGCTGGGATATATGATGATAAAATCTTTTTTGGTAATGCGAGGCATGGTTTTTGAAGAACTCAAAATCTGCCGCTGGGACTACTTCTGATGGTAACTTGTTATGTTATTTTGCTGTTCCTTAGTTAACTTTCGCTTTTCATATATATATAATTAATTAATTAAATTACCGTACACATATATGGAAGCTACCACTATGGCAAGGAACTTGTGTGCGTATGTGTTGTATACAAGTATTTCTTTTTAATAATAATTAATTTATTGCAAAACATCTTTGTATTGCTTCGCTACTGCATAATATGACGTTGTGTACTATGGATGAAATTCACCTCTCGGGAATTGCCAATACTACACTCATAGAAAAAAGTCTGCTAAAAATAGCAGACGTTGTTTGCTGTTAAATTTTTTAACTTTGAGGTCTGACGGCTAACAACTAGTAAAAATTGTTGATTGTAAAATGTTACACAAAGTATATTCATGAACCAGAAATAGCTTTTGGTATATTCATCCCCTATAATAGCCTTAAAAGCTCCCAAATACGATTACCAAACATTTTGTTTGGATGTGAATTAAAAAATGTTGTCATATTTTGACAAATAAATATTTTTTATAATTTTTTGATGCATTCTAATCAAAGACAATAAACTTGAGGAAGATAGGAAATTGGCTTGCGTCATACCAAATGTTGCATTTACCATGTTAGTTCCATACATGTTCGTAATTCTTTTATTTGTTTTTCGTTTTTATTTTTTAAATGAAAACCCTAATTTTCCTAATGAAATAATGTTAAATTTTAGGCAACAACAAAAAAACTATATTTTCCCGTTTAAGGAAATTTATTTCGTGCACTTAATTTCTTTTTATTTGCATTTTAATGCTATGACAATACTTGTCGTATACGCGTTTGGTTCGAGTATGAAACTAACACGGTAAATGGTTTGATCTCCTCAGTAGCCAATTTCCTATCTTCCTCAAGTTTATTGTTTTTGATTCTAATGCTTGTCCGAAACGTTTGAATTAAAATATTTTGAAAAATTCGCAATATTTCTTGAATGCATTTAGATTTTTTTCGACAAAATTTCAATAATTTGTACCATTTTATTAAAGCTTTCACTGTTTTTAACCTTTTTGAAACCAAAAACTTACATTTACCCATTAAATATAAGAAAAAGCAAGTTATAAATAATTGAATTAAAAGAACTTCATGTGTAGTTCAAATAAAGAACATCTTTGGGAGTACATCTTTTGGAAGTGCTTTTAAAGTTGTGCCTTTGGAAGAACTTCCAATTTTTTTTTGCTGGAAACTTAACCCTCTAATGCCCCAATTTTTTTGCCAGCTGATTAAATTTTCAATGTTAACGACAAAAAGCAAGAGAACTAAGCAAGAAAAATATATACCGTAAAATTCAGCATATGCTGCAAAGCCTCTTTAATAGTTGCAAATAAGTTTTCTTTTTTATTTCGCCCATTTTTGTTGCCTTAAGGTGTGTTTTACTGAAAGCTTCCTTAATAAATGAAGCCCGTCTAAAGGCGGGCTTGGGCATTAGAGGGTTAATAATATCAATTCCTCAATTTTCATTTCCAATAAGCTCGTATTAAACTTGTAATAATATGTGAAATGTGTATTAGTGATAATGTAAAGTATGGTATCAATACTTTACATTATCACAACAGTGGTGTTTCATACCAAAATTCGCTCATTTTGAGCATGATAAGATTTTATGAAAAATCATGCAAGTCAACCATTTGCGGTTGACGATGACTTGTACAGTCATCTACAAAATTTCGAAATTTGAGGACATTCAAATACCTGAATCGAGTGTACAAATAATTTTAACGTGAGTAAAATTTTAAATTTCATTTTGTGAGACTGAGTGAGAAACCTTAAAATAAAATTGAAATGGAGACATACATAGAAGTATACATTCGCAAACAGGGTAATGTTTCTAGATCACATCCAATATAAAAAGTGTATCTAGTAACTCATGAACAAAATTTGAAGCAACTTTCGTGAATGCAAAAATTGTGCTTGAGCGTGAGTGAAAAATCAAAAAAATCAAAAATCTCTTGATCAAGAACACACATATTCAACATAAAATAATGCTTACGACCAAACTTCTTACATATTGCTAATCACCGAAATGGCCAATTTCTCAACCTCTGGTTAGTAAAAATTTTGTATGGGATCAGCTGTTTTATCACCACGATAAATAACAACAAAAATGACATAGCATAAGAGAACGAATATATTTTTTTGAATAGATTTATAACAACTAATATTTGGTTGTGTATAAACAATTGAATAAAAGAAATAACTTAGTTACATATGGTATACACACCTAAAAATGATGCACGCTACTATCTTTTTATTATCCTGCTCGAATTCCAACCAACCATTTCTCTACGTCTGTATTGTATCAGTCCATGTTAAAAATATTAGTCTCATTGGTTCACGTTTATGTAGGTCTATAGTTTCTATATCAATGCATCTTCCATTTTACAAAATAACCATATTGTGGGTACTTAATTCCACGTTAAATGTTTCTAGTCCATCTCAAATGTCAAATGACCGAAATGTCTCATACAGCAACATAGACAAACGTAGTGCCATTTGCAAATAGTTACACAAATACATTTCCACTGACAACCACAAATTCACCATCATTGTAACACGAATATAATAAAATTTAAAATTTATTAATAATAGCTAAAAGCGAAACAAACAACACAAAGCAAATTTTCATAAATAATGGAATAAAAATTAAGGGGAAAACACTAACATTCATAAACGAACAACACATAACATGAATTAATAATAACACTGAGCAACAATTAAAAAGCCTCATATTATCATATTATTCTTCCACTTAATATCGATATACTGATCAACAGTAAATTATTTCTCTAAACCAGTTCTTTAAAGACTGATGGATGTCTTTGGCAATCTTTTAAAAACCAGAAATTAGGGACATAATTTGCACGAGTCGAATATCGGGAGGCCTCCAATAAATTTGTGGTATTTTTGTAAATGCTATTAAAGGGCATAAACATTCTCACATACTCAACCAAGGTCGGATCAGATGTCAATTAATCCTTTTAAAATCTCAGGACACCTCCTAAATGAGGACCGTTTGTGTCAACTTCTGAGAGGTTTCACTGTATAGGTTAGGTTAAAGTGGCAGCCCGATTAAGTTTCAGGCTCACTTAGACCATTCATTCCATATTAACTAAAAGTACCTGTTACATATGGGCACTTCTAGTTTTAACCGCTGAACATTCTCGATTATTTTCTTCTATTGAACCAACCAGATTGTTCCAGAAATCTAAAGCTCTATGCCTCTAAAATTCTCTTACGCCTTACACAAAATGCAGGACGCTCACACAAGAAGTGTTTAATTGAATCCTTTTCCTCCGAATCATGACAGCTCATACAATAATCCTTATACTTCGCGCCAATAGTTTTTGCAAAATCGCCTATCAAGCAGCGACTAGCATATCTAGTGTGCGGTTTAAGTTTAAATGGGGTCATATTTGCGAAGTGTCGTTACAACCCTCGCAATTCTCCCATCGAACATTTGCCATCATAACAGCCTTCTCATGCAATAAGAGCTTGCACGTAGCCAGAGGTACACCAACAGATTCTAGTTCCCCTGGAATATGTAAGGTAGTTCCTAGCCTTGCTAACACATCTGCTTCGCAGTTCCCCGGTATGTTCCTATGGCCAGGCACCACTATTAGGTGAATATTGTACTGCTCAGCCATCTCGTTGAGAGATTTGCGGCAGTCTATGGCCGTTTTCGACTTAAGGAACACAGAGTCCAAGGATTTTATTGCAGGTTGACTGTCTGAGTATATATTAATGCCAACATTTTTTGGAACATTACTTCTCAGCCAATTCGCCACCTCCCTTATTGCTAATATTTCAGCCTAATAAACACTACAGTGATTAGGTAATCTTTTCGGTATTCGAAGTTCCAGATCTTTAAAATATACTCCATCAGTGTAGAAATCTATATATCGTTTATTCCCCGGGGCCTGTGTGCACCACGCCTCACTGTTGGGAATTAGAGTTTCAAACTTTTTGTCGAAAAGTGGTTTCGCCAGAGTGCTATCCACTCCGTTTGGCACATCCGGCATTATTTTGAGGACCGTTCGTACCTTTTTTCCGACCACAACTATAGCTCGCGCAACCGCACAGCCGTTGTTGCAGCTGACTGTTTGGGCATGGCTCACTGTATACTCGAGTCATGCCCATATTTCAAATAATTTACAAGTTTACCATATATATGTATATTATATTTATGTATATTTAAAATTTACCTTAACAGAAGGATACGAGATTGACCAATGGTGTCGATACCGATATATGTGAGCTACATCTGAAAACTGAACCGATTTGGCTGATATACATTCCAGCAAAAAATCGAGCACTATTTCAGCAGGATTGTAAGGGAGAGAGGCAGTACCAACTGCTTACAAAACAACCGAATCAGCGCTGATTTTTGTGGGCGATGTCCCGATTTAGAACAGCTTCTACATAGCGCTGATATAATTGCTCATTTTAATACAAATATTGCTCAGAAGTGATATATAATCTTGAGTATAGCATTATTGGTGTGATGGAAAACAGTACTTTCACCTACCAATTCATGCATCTATATTGCATGAATTGGTTTCAATAACGTAAACGAATGATCATAAACTGGTTTGATTACTCGTTTACGTTATTGCCACCGATTCATGCAGTGTGGATGCACTGCCTACTTTATTGTATACCAAAACGCGCAACTAAACTCTTACTGCGGAAGTATTTTTTGTTGGGATAGAAGTAAAAGTTTAGCAAGCAAATAAAGCAAACTTCATCAAAATGTTTTTTTGAAATTTCATGTTGCATAGTGTAATTATAGCCAGAGTTATAACATTATTCGAAACCATAAAACTAAATAAACACTTATTTGCAATTCTTAGTGTATTTAGGTAATAAAAAACCAAACACAAATACTTTGAAGAGTAAATGTGTTTTAAAACCACACAGTCATACAAAACAAACAATACACAAAGCAAAAATACTTTTCTCCTGAACGATTTTTTAGACAAACGAAATTTGCCTTTTTACAAGCGATGTAACAATTTTCTTTAATATATTTCACTTACTTTTAAAGAAACTTTTTTAGAGAAGAAAACGCTTCGCTTGTCCAAAAAATCGTTGCTAAGAAAAGAAAACATTTCCTTCAGTGTATACTCATCAACGTAACTACAAATTAGAAATTTAATACAGAAACAGAAATATAACCCTTCATATAAAAGGGCACGTTTCTCAAAAGAGAAAAACATGACTACATGAAAGATGTATTACAATTCAAACAAAAGTTAGTAAAGCAAAAAAAAAAAAAAAATAATAATAAATTTATTGAAATTTATATCGCAAATTGTAAATAATTTCATGGTACTGCTCGTGTATCCATGATGTAATTAGTTTCATATATATATATATACACACACATACATTCATTTACATTCATCCCAGATACAAACATGCACAGTCACACAACTTCATATAATATGGTAAATAGGTACATTCATTAACTATTATTAATAATAAAAAATTGAATGTTATAAACATTATCGATTAAAAGTGAATACTTTAAATAAATAATTTCAAAATAATATTAAAGAAAGTTTTGTTTTATTTTATCGGAGCTTCAGCAAAGCTGAAATGGGAGCTAATAGCTGATTCTAATCAGTGTTGCTAAGTTGAAGGGTTCCCCCAAACATATGAGTTTTTCATGTTTGAGGACATTTTAATGGGGTACTTGGTGGAATTTTTAGATGTTACAAAATTTTTCAAATGGAAAAAACATCAAATTCTTTTTTGGGTGTGTTATACCCTCCACCATAGGATGGGGAGCATAGGCGTAGCTTGGGGGTCCTGGAGGTTGGATGGACGCACGTTTCGGAACCATCTTGCAGCATATAGGGCTTTGCCCAAATAAATTTGACAAACATTATTTTCCTCTGTTGGTTAAGCTACACTTGTAGTTTAGTCAATGTATGGTTTTAAGCTGAAATCAAAAAAACAACAATAATGATTAAAGAACAAAACCAACAATAACAAAACAAAACGAATGAAAGAAAGAAGTGGAAGCACGCTCAAAATAAAACCCAGCCAACTGCACTCAAATCGATGATTTGACGGTGGCAAAGGAAAAGAGATATGTTTGTACGAATTTATTTCGGCATAAGCCGGCTATCAATGTAAAAATTTTTTTCGGGAGGTTCAAGTGTGGTTCATTGTTGGATTTAATGAAATGCCTGAATTTATTCTGATAATTGGTTGATACACACAAAAAAATAATACATTTATTTTATGAATAGTGTTCACAAAAATTTTCCAAACACGGGATTTATAAATTATATGAAAACAATTCATAAAATAAAAAATACAGGTTTTCATTGGCTACGAATGTATACATAATATGAATGGAGTTTTTAAAATTATAAATGAAGTATACATATTTTTTAACATTGAAAAATATGTACTTTTCCATTAAAAACGTCATGCAATACATGTAACTTTTTCTTTAGATTTTTCCCCTGATTCTTAATGCCAGCATAATTGGTCAAAATGTATGAACTCATTTACTAAAAAACGCATTATAGTCCAACCAGTAAAGAACATAATTTTATAATATTTTATATTACTTATGAGCACCAACGCTTCCATTTAATATTGTTTTTGTCAATTTTTTACAGCAATAAAAAATTCTTCGAATCGCGACGGCGTCTCAAACTGTACTGAAAAACTCAAACACACGTGTTGCCTTCAAAACGTTATGTTTCTTTTTTTTGTCTCTTATTATATGCTTGTGTTGTTACATATGAGAGTACCTCTATGGTGTGGTTCTCTCACGCTAAGAGAAAACCAGTATTTTGGATATATTAAGTAAAGTTTCATTGATTTTATGAAACCGTCCATATATATTATTAAAAAATTCATAATTTCACAACAAGTATTTACGAAAACAATATATTATGTAAGTGTACATATTTTTTATGAAAAAGTCAATAAATTTATAAAAATGTACAAATTTGTGTACAAATTCATATTTTTTTTTTGTGTGTAGTTTTGCTGCAAGTAGAGGATGCTGATGAGGAATGTGGTAATTCCGAAACGTGCGTCCATCCAACCATATTTAGTCAATGTATGGTTTTAAGCTGAAATCAAAAAAAAAAACAACAACAATGATTAAAGAACAAAACCAAAAATAACAAAACAAAACGAATGATCGATAAAAAATGTTTAGTCGCCATACCCTTGAATTAGCATTACTATAATGTATATAACATTATATATGTGAAATCCTTTATTTATACTATATATCTCGTGAAAAATTTAAATTTTTATAGAATGGAAGACAAAGTTTAAAATCTAATGGGTTTGTGAGTCGATGTACGATCCAGATATGTAAATCCATTAAATGTTATCCGACAAAAACCGTCAAAAGTTCTGTTTATGTAGCTTAAAGGACATCAGGGGAAGATGATCAAAAAATAAAATTTATATGATATTTTCATTTGAAACATACAAAAACGGACTCAAATACATTACCCCGCACCATAACAGATGCCACAAAAGCCATTGAACACGATGCATCAGAACGTCTATTTAAATGTTTGTGATACGAACCTAATATGACACCACGGCATGATATTCTAACTACTTCCTAATATTTTCTTTGTTATTACACCCTCCAAAAGAATCGGGTTTCTAACATATGTTCCAAACATATTTTGCAGGAAGTACATATATTATTGGATACTGCCGAAACATTAATATGTTTGTTCTATGTGAACATATTATATGTTTGGAAGCATGTTGAGCCCAAAAATATTATATGCTTGGAAGAATTTTCCCCAAAGACGATTGTGCTCATTCCCTCACATAATTTTCACTTACACGAAATTTTTAGTTCTTGGCACCTTTTTCTGTAATACAAATAATGTTGAAGAAATTATTCAATTTTATAAATTTGTTAAATTTTGCCTTTCGCCTGGACGGAGAATCGAACTGAGGACCATACAGTTTGTAAGCCAACACACTATCCACTGGGCTACGCAGCTGTTATAGTCACCAGTAGACAATTATCGTTATAAGTTACATTTATATAGCATAGTTTGCAGCGCCCACGAGCCCATGCAAACATAACATTATTTAGCAGAAACATACATTTGTTGGCCACGTGGAGCAGTGGTTAGCATGTCTGCCTTGCATTCAAAGGGTCGTGGGTTCAATCCCTGCTCCGACCGAACACCATTTTTTTTAATTTACACATTTATATTTATTCTATTTACTTTTCTTTAATAATTCATTTTAAAGAAAATAAACTTTTTCAATTGTTTTAGCTACAAAAAACGAACTTAATGCCCGCTTTTGTATTTGAAGGTGTCCGTCAACTCCTCTTGGACTACTTATTAATAAAGAGAACTAATCTTTGTTTTTATACATTTTACTGTAATTTTTCACTTTTTCCTCTTTTTTTCATTTTACTGTCCCAACGCTAACAAGACTATAGTGCCCTTTCGTTATTTTTATGAAGATCGCTTTGTAATTTTTGTATATTTTCCACCGTTTTTTTAAATTTCCTTTGCCTGAATATTTTGACTTATTCCTCGTACGTTCCGATTTCTTTTAACGAACCAAGAAAAAAATTGCGCCCATAATGCCAAAATGATAGACAAAACACATGTCCACACATACATATAATGCTGCTCCCAAGGCGAAAACATATGCTGTTTTTTTTTTTTCAAATGTCTATTCTTTTGTTTCCGAATGTCTATTCTCTTTACTCCAAATACTCATTCTAATAATCAGATTAAATAATATTTAGACTTAAGCATATAAAATTTTTGGCCTTATCTTAAAACGGTTTTCCGAAACAACATACAAGCGGTTTCACAGAAATTGCTCTCTTTTTCATTCTCTCGCTGTGTTATGTTGATATCTTTCGTCAACCTTCCCGGTTTCCATCTCTATTTCTTTCTCTATACTCCCTCTCTGTCGGTCTATAAATAAAATATCACAACATATATATGTTTATACGAAATTCGTAAATTTATATATGTTTACATTCACACATATTATTTTTATGAAACATTCATGCCCCAAACATAATATATTCTAACATATTAACATATGCGTCCCAAACATTTAGTGTCAGTTTAGGAACATTACATTTTTCCACTTAAATATATTGTGTTTAAAACTTGTGCCCGAAACACATTTTGTTTATATCGGAACATATGAAAAACATATTTTTCTAACAGTGTATGAATGAAAAAAAGAACCCTGGTTCAAATCTTACCAGCGGCAATTTGTTATCAAATATTTTTCCTAAAAATTATTTTTTTTTGTTATACATGGTTTTGCAAAGCCTTCTCAAAGGAACCTCCATGGAAGTGAAAAAGACAAACGGCACAGGTTCTAAATCTAAGCGGGGATGAAATTTATTGTTTTTTACTTTTTATTGACTTTCTTTTTTTTGTGAAATTTAATTGTCCAAAACTAAGCTTTTTACTTAAAATAGCCTAATTGCGTATTTTCTATACAAGGACGAAAAAAGCTGCTTGTCATATATTTAGGTGAAAAAAATTATGTTTGGAACTCCAATTTTTTAACACATTATTTTTAAGTGCAAGCATATAATGCTCATAAACTAGGTTAGGTTATGTGGCAGCCCGATGTATCAGGCTCACTTAGACTATTCAGTCCATTGTGATACCACAGTGGTGGACTTCTCTCTTATCACTGAGTGGTGCCCGATTCCATGTTAAGCTCAATGACAAGGGACCTCATTTTTATAGCCGAGTCCGAACGGCGTTCCACATTCCAGTGAAACCACTTAGAGAAGCTTTGAAACCCTCAGAAATATCACCAGCATTACTGAGGTGGGATAATCCACCGCTGAAAAACTTTTTGGTGTTCGGTCGTAGCAGGAATCGAACCCACGACCTTGTGTACGCAAGGCGGGCATGCTAACCATTGCACCACGGTGGCTCCCACGCTCATAAACTAGCATAACATGTGTTGTTTGGATGCAAACATATATTACTATTGAATAGCCTATATATATATACATATATATCTCCAAATCGTTCCTCTCAGATAAGTTTCCTCCTATACCGTCATCCGTGTCATAGAAGGATATGTCTGTCGGGGGGCAGGGATATTAGAAAACATCTCGTTTAAGTCATTTGGATCACCCTGATAACTGCTCGATGACCTACACCCTCAAAAAAAATCGCCTCTTTAACATATGTTCCAAACATATTTTGCAGGAAGCACATATATTATTGGATACTGCCGAAACATTAACATATTTGTTTTATGTGAACATATTATATGTTTGGAAGCATTTTGAGCCCAAAAATATTATATGCTTGGAAGAATTTTCCATTACATACTCGTAATTCTCACTTCCACGAAATATTTTAGTTCTTGGCACCTTTCTCTGTAATACAAATAATGTTGAAGAAGTTATTCACTTTTATAAATTTTTTAAATTTTACCTTTCGCCTGCACGGAGAATCGAACCGAGGACCATACAGTTTGTAAGCCAACACACTATCCACTGGGCTACGTAGCTGTTATAGTCACCAGCATGCAAAGGGGCGTGGGTTCAATCCCTGCTCCGACCGAACACCATTGGTTTTTTTTTTTTTAATTTACGCATTTATATTTATACTATATTAAATTTTTATAATGAAACTTCGAAATGTGGGTTATTAAAGATTTATAGTCAGTAACAGTGCTTGATATAAACGAAATTGACTGATTTTTGGATGACATATTATTTTTTTATTGCAAAATAACAATTTTGTAACAAAAACCTGTTTTTGGTACAAAACTTTAAAATTTGGAAGGAATTCAAAAACTCTAACAAAAGAAGAACGTGGAGTCGAGTAAAAACATACATAAATAATTTTATAATTAATATAAACATAAATTTATTTAGGCGTGAACAGTTTTTTACTGGCATTTAACACCATCGCTCTAAAATGCCTTTTATTTTTCTTTAATAATTCATTTTAAAGAAAATAATCTTTTTAAATTGTTTTAGCTGCAAAACTCGAACTTAATGCCCGCTTTTATATTTGAAGGTGTCCGTCAACTCCTCGTGGACTACTTATTAATAAAGAGGAACTAAACTTTGTTTTTATACATTTTACTGTGTAATTTTTCACTATTTCCTCCTTATTTCATTTTACTGTCCCAACTCTAAAAAGAGTATGGTGCCCTTTCGTTATTTTTATGAAGACCCCTGATTTCTTTTAACGAACCAAAAAAAATTGTGCCCATAATGCCAAAATGATAAACAAAACACATGTCCACACATACATAAAATGCTGCTCTCACGGCGAAAACACATGCTGTTTTTTTTAATGTCTATTCTCTTGGTTCCGAATGTCTATTCTCTTTATTCAAATTAAATAATATTTAGACTTACACCCAGAAAAAAGTGACCCCTTCTTTAAGTTAAAATGAACTCATTGTGAAGAAAGTTGAACTTCGTATAGCGCCAAAGACATTTTTATTTGTTTGAACGATGTGATTTTCGTAGAAATTAGGAATAATGCATTCCATATATTAGTTAACATTTTCCTATATTTACATACCACTATACTACAGAATGAAAAAATTTAACTAATTTGAATTCATATATGGAATGATTTTATTGAAATTTTTTCATTCACATGGACAAATCTTACACATTTGTGGTAAAACTTTTACTTCATAATTAGAACTGCTTACCTTCGTTTTTAAATACAATTTTATTTATTTATATAAGCAATTTTATCTTCAATAAAATACATGTTTTATTAATATATTGAATATATTTATTAAGAATCAACAGCATCGAATCTCTTTGAAATATTAGTTTATTATTCCACTATTTCCAATTTCCGTGTGATATTATCAACTGTAAAACGCACTTTTTCTTCTTCTTGTACTTTTCACTTTTAATAAGTTGCTGCCTAACGATTTTGTCCTCCTTTTACAATTTCAATACCTACAAATATAAAAAATCATAAAACATTTTTGTTGCAAAAGGTTAGCGTCACTGAATATTACCTGATAATTGAAGATTCCAAAATGAAGACAAATGAAAGGGTTGTTATTCTGCTGGTGTTTTCTTTCTTTATACACTATCACGAACATTGATAGATTTATTTAAAACAACGAAAATTTTTCTCACTAATTTAAAATAACAAATATTTTATATATTTTATTTGTTATTTATTATATTATTTTACCATATTATTTTTTAACAATCTCTCCGTATACCAAAACAACGCGATTCCAACTAAAAAAACAACCGACGCGCAAATATATCGATTACACCCACGCGCAAACACATCGATTACGATGACAGGTATCGATTACAGGTAGACAATAGAAATTTAGGAAAATTTCCTATATTCTAACAAGTGTGTTTCCTTAAGTTTTGAAAGGATTGCATACTTCTTAGTACGAATGAACTAAAATATTTTTCTATGCCAAGTGTTGTTCGTATGTATGAAAAACTTTCTATTATAAAGGAAGTCGCAATTATCATTTTATAAGAAATTTTACTAAATTTGAGGAAACTTGGTTTTAGTTCGGTTTTTGTTTATTTTTACGAATGCTCTGTTATCAGTGAATAAAATTTTCTTGTTCAGTAGTAAATTCTTATACGCAGCGAAGAAAACAGTATTAGTAAAATTCCATGCCTTATTCTAAAGGGTGATTCTTTTGAGGTTAGGATTTTCATGCATTAGTATTTGACAGATCACGTGGGATTTCAGACATGGTGTCAAAGAGAAAGATGCTCAGTATGCTTTGACATTTCATCATGAATAGACTTACTAACGAGCAACGCTTGCAAATCATTGAATTTTATTACCAAAATCAGTGGCAGAAAATCCGCTTTTTTATCGACAAATTTTGTTCAGCGATGAGGCTCATTTCTGGTTGAATGGCTACGTAAATAAGCAAAATTGCCGCATTTGGAGTGAAGAGCAACCAGAAGCCGTTCAAGAACTGCCCATGCATCCCGAAAAATGCACTGTTTGGTGTGGTTTGTACGCTGGTGGAATCATTGGACCGTATTTTTTCAAAGATGCTGTTGGACGCAACGTTACGGTGAATGGCGATCGCTATCGTTCGATGCTAACAAACTTTTTGTTGCCAAAAATGGAAGAACTGAACTTGGTTGACATGTGGTTTCAACAAGATGGCGCTACATGCCACACAGCTCGCGATTCTATGGCCATTTTGAGGGAAAACTTCGGAGAACAATTCATCTCAAGAAATGGACCGGTAAGTTGGCCACCAAGATCATGCGATTTGACGCCTTTAGACTATTTTTTGTGGGGCTACGTCAAGTCTAAAGTCTACAGAAATAAGCCAGCAACTATTCCAGCTTTGGAAGACAACATTTCCGAAGAAATTCGGGCTATTCCGGCCGAAATGCTCGAAAAAGTTGCCCAAAATTGGACTTTCCGAATGGACCACCTAAGACGCAGCCGCGGTCAACATTTAAATGAAATTATCTTCAAAAAGTAAATGTCATGGACCAATCTAACGTTTCAAATAAAGAACCGATGAGATTTTGCAAATTTTATGCGTTTTTTTTTTAAAAAAAAGTTATCAAGCTCTTAACAAATCACCCTTTAGTTAATGAACTATTCCTAACTGCTTTCAGTTTAGGATTTTTTTTACTGAAGCAAGTAAATTTTATTATTTTAAACAAAAATATAACTTAATGGAAATAAATTGGCTAAACTAAATTGATGAACATTTTTTCCTTTAGTTCCGAAGGCACTTTTTTCTTGGTGCACATGCTGTTTTTTTTTTTTTTCAAATGTCTATTCTCTTTACTCCGAATACTCATTCTAATATTCAAATTAAATAATATTTAGACTTAAGCATATCAAATTTTTGGCCTTGTCATAAAACAGTTTTCCGAAACAACATACAAGCGGTTTCACACAAGTTGCTCTCTTTTGATTCTCTCGCTGTGTTATGTTGATATCTTTCGTCAACCCTCCCGGTTTCCATCTCTATTTCTTTCTCTATACTATCTCTCTCTCTCTCTGTCACTCTCTGAATAAAATATCACAACATATATATGTTTACTCGAAATTTGTAAATGTATATATGTTTACATTCACACATATTATTTTTATGAAACATTCATGCCCCAAACATAATACTAACATATGTGTCCCAAAAATTTAGAGTTAGTTTAGGAACATTACATGTTTGCACTTAAATATATTGTGTTTAAAAATTGTGTCCGAAACACATTTTGTTTATATCGGAACATATGAAAAACATATTTTTCTAACAGTGTAGACTTCCCAACACCGATATAATCTTCCATTTATCCCTGGAATATACAGCAGAATTGAAACGCGTAGCGTAATATTCGGTTTTCGCCGCATTGATATATCTGTTCGCTATTCTCCTCGCCGAGAGGAGAGTATGCAATATCCCTTTCGCTAACGTTAAAGGCAGATTCACAATGCCAATACAATTTCAAAAAAAAATACGGAATTTTTAAGTGATCTAGTTTGGTTTTTTTCGTGAATTTTAAATATTAATTTGAATTTCTTTATAATTTCTGATCTCTTTTTTTAATTTTTTCATGAAATTATATTAAGTTTTTAATATTACTAATAACAAAAAAAGAGGCTATCACACTAGAACGTGTAAAACTCCCGAATATGGCTATGTTTTGTTCTAAAGTTCGCTAAAGTGAACATTTTCGCTAGCGTGAACTCTCTTGGTTTTAATTAGTTCACGTTACCGCGAGTGCACTGTATTGTCAAAACAAGTCTGGTTACTATTGGTTTCATAGGTTGGTTACTAACATTAAAATGTAAACAAAACTTACATTTGGATGTACTTGAATTTGGTGATTTTGGTTGTTTTTTTGTAATACTGCAATTATTTTTATAATGATGGGTACTTTTCCTTGATATTTCGTAGAAAGCAAATGTTTGAATTGAGTTTTTATGAACTACAATATTTTTCCTTCAAACTACGAAATTGTCAAGACTATGTTAAATTCATCGCTTCTGCGCCAATTTCATTTCATTTGAAATCTTTTTCAAATCAAATGAATCCTGTTTCAAATCAAATTAAACCTTGTCCAAATCAAATGAAACATTTTTCGAATCAATTGAAACCTTTTTCATTTCAAATGAAACTGTTTTCAAATCAAACGAATCTCTACAATCAAAGGAATTCTTTTTAATGAATGAATTAGCCTACAAACCTAATTAGCCTACAAACCTAAAACCTAACCTAACCTAAAGGGTGATACGGTCAAAATTTGGTCAATATAAACTTGACGTATTTCTTTCAATTTTGCATTTAAAAAACCTGAACACCCCTCATTTTTAAGGTGTGTGTGTGTAGAATGTTGCTCCTATTTTGATTTTGGAATTCACTCTTCAGCTGTCAAAATGCCGTCCAAGCAAGAAGAGCAGCGTATCAAAATTTTGCTCGCCCATCGCGAAAATCCGAGCTACTCGCACGCAAAGCTGGCAAAATCGCTAAAAGTTGCCAAATCAACCGTTACAAATGTAATTAAAGTGTTTGGGGAACGTTTGTCGACAGCCAGGAAGTCTGGATCGGGGGGAAATCGAAAACCGGAAGCCGCTGAGACGACAAAGAGAGTTGCCGGTAGTTTCAAGCGAAACCCTAACCTCTCTCTCCGAGATGCCGCAAATAAGCTGGGTGTATCGTCTACAACCGTGCATCGAGCCAAAAAACGAGCCGGACTATCGACTTACAAGAAGGTAGTGACTCCAAATCGCGATGATAAACAAAATACGACGGTCAAAGCGCGATCCCGGAGGCTGCACACGACAATGCTGACGAAGTTTGACTGCGTGGTAATGGACGACGAAAACTACGTCAAAGCC
This sequence comes from Haematobia irritans, assembly GCF_050003625.1. Taxonomy (NCBI): domain Eukaryota; kingdom Metazoa; phylum Arthropoda; class Insecta; order Diptera; family Muscidae; genus Haematobia; species Haematobia irritans. The sequence goes on along the minus strand of NC_134399.1, from coordinate 54,297,495 downwards.
GACTACAAACAGCTTCCGGGACAGGAGTTTTATACGGCAAAAGGAAGGGGAAAGGTAGCAGATATTTTCAAGCACATAAAACTGTCAAAGTTCGCAAAGAAATATCTGGTTTGGCAAGCCATCTGTACCTGTGGCTTGAAAAGCAGCATTTTCATAGCTTCCGGGACTGTCAACCAAGAAATTTACGTGAAAGAGTGTTTGAATAAACGTCTGCTGCCTTTCCTGAAGAAACACGGTTGTTCCGTACTGTTTTGGCCGGATTTGGCATCTTGCCATTACGGTAAAAAGGCCATGGAGTGGTACGCCGCCAACAACGTGCAGGTGGTTCCCAAGGACAAGAACCCTCCCAACACGCCAGAGCTCCGCCCAATTGAGAAATACTGGGCTATTGTCAAGCGGAACCTAAAGAAGACCAAAAAAACTGCTAAGGACGAGCAGCAGTTCAAGGCAAACTGGCTTTCTGCGGCGAAGAAGGTGGACAAGGTGGCTGTACAAAATCTGATGGTAGGTGTCAAGCGTGAGGCCCGGCAATTCGGATTTGGAAAAGCGAAAGCCTAAATGAATATTTTTCCTGAATTTTATACTAATTGAACTTGAAAAAGAAATTTAATTTGATTTTTTAAATAAACGATTTCACCGATTTACACGCGTTTTCCCTTGACCAAATTTTGACCGTATCACCCTTTATATCGTTTAAAGCAAAAGTACACTTTTTGAAGGATTATTTTGTTGAATAGTTATGTTACTTTCTTATTTGTACACTCAACCACTGGTAAAATTATTTATTTTTTGAATAATGTTACGAGCGAGTCTGATTTCGAAAATCCTTTTCTGTATTGTGATCAAATTTAAAATAAAACAAGTATATACGGCCGTAAGTTCGGCCAGGCCGAATCTTATGTACCCTCCACCATGGATTGCGTAGGAACTTCTACTAAAGGCTGTCATCCACAATCGAATTACTTGGGTTGCGATAACACTTGCCGATGGCAAGGTATCGTAAAACTTTTTAACACTATCTTCTAAATTGTAAGTTAGTCCATAAGGGGTATATATTAAAAAAAAAGGCCGATTAAATACGTATATAATTCAGTTTGACAAAATTTTCTATAGAAATAAAGTATTGACAAAATTTTCTATAGAAATAAAAACTTGACAAAATTTTCTATAGAAATAAAATGTTGACAAAATTTTCTATGGAAGTAAAATGTTGACAAAATTTTCTATAGCAATAAAATTTTGACAAAATTTTCTATAGAAATAAAATGTTGACAAAATTTTCTATAGAAATAAAATGTTGACAAAATGTTCTATAGAAATAAAATGTTGACAAAATTTTCTACAGAAATAAATTTTTTACAAAATTCTCTATAGAAATAAAATTTTGACAAAATTTTCTGTGGAAATAAAATGTTGACAAACATTGCTATAGAAATAAACTTTTTACAAAACTTTCTATAGAAATGAAATTTTGACAAAACTTTCTATAGTAATAAAATTTGACAATTTTTACATGGTTGTTAGAGGCCATATACTAACGAAATGTACCAAATTTCAACCGCATCGGATAACTTTTGCTCCTCAAAGAGGCTCCGGAGGTCAAATCTGGGGATCGGTTTATATGGGAGCTATATACAATTATGGACCGATATGGACCAATTTTTGCATGGTTGTTAGAGACCATATACTAACACCACGTACTAAATTTCAATTGGATCGGATGAATTTTGCTTATCCAAGAGGCTCCAGAGTTCAAATCTGGGGATCGGTTTATATGGGAGCTATATATAATTATGGACCGATATGGACCAATTTTTGCATGCTTGTTAGATACCGTATACTAACATTAGGTACCCAATTTCAAACGGATCGGATGAATTTTGCCCCTCTAAGAGGCTCCAGAGGTCAAATCTGGGGATCGGTTTATATGGGAGCTATATATAATTATGGACCGATATGGACCAATTTTTGCATGGTTGTTAGAGACCATATACTAACACCACGTACCAAATTTCAATCGGGTAGGATGAAGTTTGCTCCTCCAAGAGGCTCCGGAGGTCAAATTTGGGGATCGGTTTATATGGGAGCTATATATATTTATGGACCGATATGGACCAATTTTTCCATGGTTGTTAGAGACCGTATACTAACATCAGGTACCAAATTTCAACCAGATCGGATGAATTTTGCCCCTCCAAGAGGCTCCGGAGGTCAAATCTGGGGATCGGTTTATATGGGGGCTATATATAATTATGGACCGATATGGACCAATTTTTGCACGGTTGTTAGAGACCGTATACTTAGACCACGTAACAAATTTCAACCGGATCGGATGAATTTTGCTGCTCCGGAAGGCTCCGCAAGCCAAATTTGGGGATCGGTTTATATGGGGGCTATACGTAAACGTGGGCCGATATGGCCCATTTTCAATACCATCCGACCTACATCAATAACAACTACTTGTGCCAAGTTTCAAGTCGATAGCTAGTTTCGTTCGGAAGTTAGCGTGATTTCCACAGACGGACGGACAGCCGGACAGACGGACAGACGGACAGACGGACGGACGGACGGACATGCTTAGATCGACTCAGAATTTCACCACGACCCAGAATATATACTTTATGGGGTCTTAGAGCAATATTTCGATGTGTTACAAACGGAATGACAAAGTTAATATACCCCCATCCTATGGTGGAGGGTATAACAAGTCATTGGCATAAAAGTTGACGGCTAGTTCTCAAGTGGCGTGATTCTTTGACCCATTAAATTTTCGACTCGAACATAGTTTAGAAAAAATATGCCATACAATGCCACATAAAATTTAAATGTCATACATATACAGTAAATGAAAAGGCTTTCATTTCACTATTCTGATTTATCGAGTAACGCGATGTTATTGTTACAGGGAGTACATTTTTCCCCGCCCATGACCCCGTTGTGGGTACGCCTATGGTAATGTCAGTACTCGTAGTTATACATTACCCCTTTGATTGCACCTGTGTTGTCACTACATCTCCCTACCAACTGTCCTCTCTCCAATTAAAAGAGTTTAGGGTTTCATATTCAATCTCTTATTATTAAAACAAATTCATTTATATAATTACAAGAGGGGAGAATCTTAAAACTATGTTGTAATTGTACTTACAAATACTCTTAAGATAAATTAAGTTAATAATGCTTTACAAAATTGATCAGATTTTTGTAATAGAAGAAACAGCTGGCTTGTATGTTGATTGAAGAAGAATATCATAAATGGTTATAGTTGTTGATCTCGGGGATAATCTTGAACCATACATTTCAAGGTTGAAGGGCGCGTGTTTAGCGATATAGTTCATACATATAATTTTCTTTATACTGCGGGAAAATTGTATTTACTTATTCTCTTCCATCGCGTAGATACATGGTATTGTTGATTTTTTTGACATTACTTCTTTTAATTTTGTTGCTCACTAGTTAGCAATATTGTAGTATGTATCAATTATAGTTATTTAACTTATATTTATTAATTTTGTTTTTTTTGTCCAGATTTGCACATTATACCATTTCCTTCGTGAATTAGCATTAACAAACTACACAATGTGGTTATTAATATTTACATCGTCGTATGAACAAATAATATTTACATTTTTCTTCTTTTACTGTCCACGACGACACAAATGGTTCTATTGACACCTCAATTTGTTTTATGGAAGTTATACCGTTCTTGATGGTTTTTGAGAAACTGGATGGAACCAAAGTGGTATTCACTGATTACATATCATTTTCATTTCGTTCTTGTAAATATATTTTTTTTTATAAATTCTGCAAGCGAAAAATCAAATATATTTTTTTTTCATCTATCTAAAAGTCACTTTATTATTATTTAATTTAGTTCAACAACTAAGATTTTCTGATCACACCACATTGTAAAAATAATATTGTTTTTGGATCGCGATGATTTTCTTTAGCTTGGTAAAGTAATACGGAAATCTCGACCGTTTTCTTTAAATTTATTTTCAGATTTCATCACGTTGACTGAAATAAATTGAAACGATTCAACAACGTGGTTATAATTGCATAACCTTTTTTTTCGATCTTGTTTTATATTTCACGCGACTCCGCTTTGCTTCACGACCTTTTGTTTCCAGCTTTGCCTACGTGACTGACTCGCGCATATCTCGACGATCAAACCTTAATATACAAAACTATTTCTAACGGTACTTTTCCAATTCATCAAAAGGGAAAAGAAATAATGATTAGAATGTATATGTACGAATAAGTGCGAATACAGAAGTATGCGTACGAAGAAACTGAATAAGAAAATGTTGGGAACAGTTAAGGGATAACATCCCTCATAACCCAAATGTTTGCTAGAATTAATTTACTGTGGGATTTTTAAAATCTCCTATGCCAAGTATAATTCAGAAGTAGTGTTTGCAGAAAATCCCCAACAAAACTGCTTCGTTAAGAGAATGTAAATTGATTAACGAACAGGAAAAGGATTTTCACTTACTTGTTATTGCCAACGTGTGGCACGACCCACGACAAGCCGGGCAAAGAATAGCTTTATTATAATTTCTATTCTGTTTTGGCAAATCAGGAAATAGCATAGGGCATCATCATTATCATGGTTTCAGATCGGAGGCATGAACCTTACCGACATATTTACCGCGAAGGTCTTCAATTTCATATAAGGATGATCCTACTTTTGAAAGTATACGGCATTTAACATACTGTTACGTTTTTATATTTAGGCGTTTTTAATTACCCGACAATTAAAACACAGTTCTTTTAAATAACGACAATCTACAATTTATTTACTATGACTTCACACTTTACAATTCGTTCACACTGGAGTTATTCGTTTGACGCTTTAATTAAGACTGACTCGTTAGCAGCATGTGAGCGCTTTTATATATGACGGTGTGGCAATACGAGAACATTCTGGTAGCACTACAATATTCTGGCAACGCCATAACATTCTTAGACAAGGCTAGAAGGATCTACGACCATTAAGTTATTCGTCTGGTGGCTGCCAAACACATACACACTCACATAGATATATGCTCGCATTACTACAACAACAATGACAATAGACAATGAGATGAAATGAGAAAGCAAAATAACAAAGCAAAGGGGTTGTTATTCTATGAGAGAGTAAGAACTAACATTTCGGTAAGCAAACAAAAGAACATAACAGAAATTCAGGAAAATACTAGAAAATGAATAGATGATTCCAAGAAGTGATAGCGAAATTTTATCGTTACAATTTGAAATTTTAAATTAACGGAAACTAATTTAAATAAACTTATGTCTATAATTATCAAATTCGTCACACTGCCTCCCGCTTAAGCCTGTTCGTCCCGAACAGGCACAGAACCTGTTCCGTAAGGAGCCAATCGTTCCAGATGTACATCTTTCATCTTTGATCTAGGGCTGTCGTCCTTCTGAATCCGGTATACAACATCATTGATCCTCTTGATGACTTTGTATGGGCCTTCCCACTGTGTTTGCAGTTTAGGACACAATCCTTTCTTTCGTTGCGGGTTAAATAGCAGAACCAATTCTTCTTCTTGGAAGCCCTTAGTATTTACAGCACGATCGTATCTCGCCTTCATTCTGTTGCTGACCATTTTTATTTTGTTGCGCACTGATTCGTGAACTTCACCGAAAGTGTTTGGGATGTCGTTTCTGTTTTCTTCCATGGCGAGCTCATTAGGTTTAGCGCCGAATATCAGATCTCCAGGCAACTTCAACTCAGTTCCGAATAGAACATTGGCCGGTGTTCGAGAGGTGGAATCATGAATGGCAGATCTATACGACAGCAAAAACTTTGGTATATGCTCGTCCCAGTCCCTCTGGCCGTTGTCCACTACTTTTCGAAGATGTTCTTCCAGAGTGCGATTAAACCTTTCTACCATGCCATCGGATTGTGGATGTAATGGTGTAGTCCTCGTTTTCTTGATACCAAGGGATTCACACATCTCTTTGAATATGGCCGATTCAAAATTTCTTCCCTGGTCTGAGTGAATCTCGGACGGCACACCGTAGCGACATATCCAGTTTTTGTTGACCACATCCACAATCGTTTTTGCCTCTTGGTTTGGAATTGCATACACCTCCGGCCATTTGCTGAAGTAATCCATGACCACAAGGACATAACGGTTTCCAGAATCACTTACTGGGAAAGGGCCTGCCACGTCCATTGCTATTCTTTCAAACGGGGCTCCTGGTCTATATTCTTGCATAGGACCTCGACTTTTCCTTGTTGGACCTTTCGCCTTCATGCACTTCTCGCAATTGGCTACCCATTCAGCAATTGATTTCTGGCATCCAACCCAGTAGAATCGTTGCTTCACTTTATCGGCGGTTTTGGTTATTCCCAGATGACCTCCACTGGGACCATTATGGAACTCCACCAAAACGTCTCTTATTTTGGAATCTGGAACGATGATCAAATTTCGGCTGCTCTTGCCATCTTCGCTTTCCCATTTACGTTGCAGGGATCCATTGGCTAGAACTAAACTATCCCATTGAGCCCAGTATGATTTCATAAGTGGACTTTCGGCTGCGATGTCTTTCTTACTGGGCTTCTTGTTCTCTTCCTTTGCCGAAATAATTTTGTTCAAAATGGGATCTTTACGCTGTTCTGTTGGCCAGTCCACTCCAGATTCGATGTGTAACAGCCGAATATCAACAATCTCCTCCTTATGTTCAGCCTTCGAGCAGTGCTTGCATTCTATACTGCAAGGTCGACGTGACAAAGCGTCAGCGTTACCGTGTTTTCCACCTTTTCTATGCTCGATACTGAAATCATAGCTCTGGAGCCTCTCGATCCAACGTGCCAGTTGAGCTTCCGGATTCTTGAATTGAAGCAACCATCGTAGAGCTGAGTGATCAGTCCTTAGCAAGAAATGTTGTCCATACAAATATTTATGATAATGTTTTACACTCTCTATGACGGCTAGCAGCTCTCGTCGCGTTACACAGTAGTTCTTTTCGGGCTTGGACAACGTTCGGCTGAAATATCCGATGACCTTCTCCTTGCCGTCTATCTGTTGGGATAGCACACCTCCAATACCATGCGCGCTAGCATCTGTATCCAAAACAAATTTTTCGCCCGGAATAGGATACGCTAGAACAGGAGCTGAACATAAAAGTTCTTTTAAATGTTGGAATGAATCCTCCTGTTCGTCGCTCCACTGGAACTTCTGACCTTTTTGCGTCAATTTATGGAGACTAGCGGCGATGCTGGCGAAGTTTGGGACGAATCGTCGGTAATATGTACATAACCCAAGGAAACTTCTTAATTCGTGGAGATTTCCGGGTCGTGGCCAATCTCTGACAGCTTGGATTTTGTCTTCATCGGTGGATATGCCCTCTGCAGTCACATGATGACCCAGGTATTTAACTTCTCGCTGGAAAAGGGAGCATTTCTTTGCGTTAAGGCGTAGACCAGCGGCTGACAATTGCTGGATAACGTCTTTCAAGTTCTTAAGGTGCTCGTCAAATGTTTTGCCCATCACTATGATGTCGTCCAAGTATATCAAGCACGACTTCCAGTGCAACCCCTTCAGTACCCGCTCCATCAATCTTTCGAAGGTAGCTGGAGCGTTGCAGAGCCCGAACGGCATTACATTGAATTGCCAGAGACCGCCATTAACGCCAAAAGCCGTCTTTTCCTTGTCTTTCTCGGCGATCTCTACTTGCCAATATCCACTCTGCAAATCAAGCGTAGAAAACCATGTTGTTCCGGCTAGTGTGTCCAACGTGTCATCAATGCGTGGAAGCGGATAACTGTCCTTTTTGGTGACATCATTTAGTTTTCTGTAGTCCACGCAGAATCGGGTACTTCCATCTTTCTTTTTGACCAGCACAACTGGGGAACACCAAGGACTTGATGATGCGAGCCATCATCATCACTCCACTCTCCGCCATTTCCTTTATGAGCTTTTGAACTTCGTCTCTTTTTGCCAGGGGAACACTTCGTGGTGCCTGTTTTATGGGCCTTTCTTCTGCGGTTTTAATTTCATGTTTCACTACAGATGTTCTTCCTTGATTTCCCTTTTCAGAAGCAAAAGCAGAGGCGTTTTTCCACAACAATTGCTTGGCTTTATTTCTCTCTGACGGCGATAGATGACGTGTCCAAGCCTCGAAATACCCTTCTAGATGTTTTCTCACTGCTCCATGTGTCTTTGATGAGTTGCCTTCCAAATTGACTATTGCCTCGGCTGGTGTACATTTTCCAATATCAGAAAATTTTACAATTTGCTCATGATTGTCAGACAAGTTCAAGACACGGACTGGTATTAGTCTCTCTTCGTTCGTTGTTACCAGGGCATTTGCTATCAAGATGTTGTTGCTTTTGTTTTCTGCTGGTTCAACAACCCACAATTGGCCGACTTCACAATCTCCATCCATAGAAACCCATATAATTGCTTCGGCATTCGGTGGTATAGACTCTGACTGGCTCGTTGTCAAACGTCTGACAGGTGTATTCTCGTCGTATCCCACGTTTACCGTTATTTCGGTATCGCACCATGTCATTACACGACGCTTCATATCCAGATTGAGACCAAAAGCAATCATGAAATCCGCTCCAATTATAACTTCGTCTACTATATCGGCCACAATGAAATCATAAGTAACGGATTTGTTAGCAATAGTTAATTTTACGGTGACCTTTCCATATACGGTTGCGGGTTCCCCTGTAGCCGTGCGTAGCTTGACTCCAATCAGTGGTGTAACTTTTCCTTTTACTAAATCAGATCTAATGATAGACTTTGATGCACCAGTATCCAACGTCAAAGTACGCTTGTCGCCATTAATAACACCCGCAATAGTTAAATTGTTGTTTTTCTGTTGAACTATTGCTATGGAGATGGTGGGGCCATCGTCTGTGGGAGCCAGCTCTTGCCCCGCTGAACTAGCTCGATTTAGTTTAAAGGTGACTCACTTGACTGTGGGGTCACCTTCTTATGGCTATTGTTTAATGGAGATGGTGATGTGGACCTTGACCGTTTGCGTCGTGCTTTGCATTCTCGAGCTAGATGTCCCGGCTTATCACAGTTATAGCATTTGATCCGGGATTTATTTGCCTCTTGCTTCATTTCTTGCATTGCCTGCTTCATGGCCTCTTTCATCGACTCAATAACGGACTTTGATTCATCACACTCTGTCTCTACTTTACGTACCTTGTGAATTTGAGGCCGCGCTAGCAATCTCGCAGTCTCCTGTGCAAGTGCGAATGTTACTGTTTCAGCGAATGTAGCCTTTTGTGACGCATATGTTGCACATTTTATATCTGGGTCTCGAATTCCATTGACGAAGGTTTCAATCTTGATGCGGTCCACAAGAGGATGACTCTCACCTGGGTATGTCAAAAGCACTAGCCGCTCAACTTCTGTTGCGAAATCTTGTAGGGTTTCATTCGATTTCTGGATTCTTCCTCTCAATTCCATTCTGAAGATGTCCTGCTTGTGCTCTCCACCATACTTGCGTTGAAGTGCCGCTATTACTTCATTATAGTTATTTCTAGAAGCAGCGGGAATGCTTTGTATCACATCAGCAGCATTGCCCTTTAATGCCAATAGAAGTTCAATTGCTTTATCATCGTCATTCCACAAATTTCTACAAGCAACCATTTCGAATTGAAATTTGAAGACATCAAATGACGTTGAGCCATCGAAAACAGGAGTTTTGATTTTTGAGCCCTCGATGACGCGCACTGGACCACCTTTAATTTCCAGCTCTGACATTTTTTTCTCGATGTGCAGAAACTTCTCATCATGAACCATAATTTTCTCATCCACGGAAAGAACTTTCTTATCCAATTCCACAATTTGATTTTCTATATGGTCCACACGTTTCTCCATGCCTTCAGAAATTTGTTGTAATTTTTCGTTGAGAATTCTAGAATTTTCGTCGAATTTCTCTTCCAATTTTCTAGAATTTGTTTCCATTTGTAGGGCATTTTCTTTCAGCAATTTTCTAGAATTTTCTTCCATTTTTCTAGAATTCTCATCCATGATTTTTCTAGAGTTTTCTTCCATCATTTTGCTCAAAACATTGAGCATTGATGTGTAATCCACAACACTCGAAGCCACAGATGGAGTTTCTACACTGCTTGTATTGACGAGTATTGATTCATCAATGTCTTCCTTATAATCAAACTCATGCGTCGCAATGTCCATATTACGCCGTTCAAACTCTTCCAGTAGACGCTTTTGAAGCTGGGCCTTATTGCCTGTTGTCGGCAGCTCCAGTTTGCTCAATTCCTTTTTTAAGTCTTCCACACGAAGCTCATTAAACTTCATTGTAGATTTTTTTTTCCGTTATTTCACTTCCGACACCAATTGTTACGTTTTTATATTTAGGCGTTTTTAATTACCCGACAATTAAAACACAGTTCTTTTAAATAACGACAATCTACAATTTATTTACTATGACTTCACACTTTACAATTCGTTCACACTGGAGTTATTCGTTTGACGCTTTAATTAAGACTGACTCGTTAGCAGCATGTGAGCGCTTTTATATATGACGGTGTGGCAATACGAGAACATTCTGGTAGCACTACAATATTCTGGCAACGCCATAACATTCTTAGACAAGGCTAGAAGGATCTACGACCATTAAGTTATTCGTCTGGTGGCTGCCAAACACATACACACTCACATAGATATATGCTCGCATTACTACAACAACAATGACAATAGACAATGAGATGAAATGAGAAAGCAAAATAACAAAGCAAAGGGGTTGTTATTCTATGAGAGAGTAAGAACTAACATTTCGGTAAGCAAACAAAAGAACATAACAGAAATTCAGGAAAATACTAGAAAATGAATAGATGATTCCAAGAAGTGATAGCGAAATTTTATCGTTACAATTTGAAATTTTAAATTAACGGAAACTAATTTAAATAAACTTATGTCTATAATTATCAAATTCGTCACAATACTTTGGGGTAAACTTGGCATTCAATCCCTTCTCAAACTTGCTTAGATTATGGGTCTTTCGGAAAACTTCCTGGCCAATTTTATAATCAACAGGCTTAACCCTGGTGTTATAGACCCTAGCCGCTTTCTCATGAGCCTTTTCCAAATTTCGTTCTATTTTCTCCCGAATATTAGACAATTTATCTACCCTCGTAACTACGGTGTCATCTCTTAGTATGTTCAACTTATCCAATAGTGGGTACGTCGAGCCATGCATGCACATGTTTTGCCCAAACATGGCATAGTAGGGCGTACATTCGATCGAAGAATGAAAATCACTACGTAACACTGCCAGGATGCGGGGAATGCAAGAATCCCAGTCTAAATGATTGGGTTCATCTTTTAATAAAAACCGAATTTTGGAAATGATTTCACGGTTTGCACGCTCGGAAGCGTTAGCCTGCGGGGAGTAAAGACCAGTGCGCACATGATTAACACCATAAAGTTTTAAAAACTCTTGCATCTCTTTAGAAATGAATTGTTTAGCATTGTCCGAATGCAGAAATTGTGGGACCCCAAAGGTATTAAAAATTTGATTTTTAAGATAGTCAATAACGTTGATAGAGGTTGCAGATTTCATAGGCTGAAGGAATAAGAATTTTGTGAAATGGTCTAGAATTATAAACAATTGGGTGTTCCTTGCTCTCGATAACGGATAAGGGCCGAGAAAATCGCAATAAATTCTTTGCATCGGGCGTACCGTTGGGAAAGCCTCACCCATAGGTGGCCTTAATATACAGTTAGCAGGCTTAATTGCCTTGCAATCGTCGCATCCATCTACATATGCCTTAACGTCTCGCGCCATGGAAGGCCAATAATATTTTTGGCGTACACGAGTGAGGGTTTTCATGAATCCCCCATGGCAGCATGCCTCGTGTCCAAGTATCACGGCTTTCCCGGTTAATGATTGTGGGAGCCATAGTCTCCACAAACTATCTTCTCCTGATTCCACGCCAAGGCGGAACTTAACCCTCTTAAAAATCTTGTCCTCGGAAATGCGTACATCGGGTAGACGATCGCCATTTTCCATAACAGTCTTTCTCAAAAGATCATATTCGGGACATTCAAAATCTTTTGAGTTAAATTCAATCTCGGGAAATGAAGAGGCGAGCTCTAACGCGTCTACATCAAAGCGGGATAAAGTGTCTGGGACAATATTTAGAGATCCCTTCCTATGTTCGATGCGGAAATCGAACCCCTGGAGTTTTAGGCTCCATCGGGCGAGTCTGCCATTCAAGTCTTTTTGGTTCATGAGCCATTTAAGACTTGAATGGTCCGTGATTATCCGGAATGGCAAACCTTCCACGTAAGGTCTGAATCGTCTAACGCATACTATGGCGGCGAGGCACTCAAGCTCCGTGACTGTGTAGTTGCGTTGAGCACGATTTAGTTTCTGAGAAACAAAAGCAATCGGTCTTTCCCTGTTATCATCATCCAGTTGGTAGAGTACTCCACCAACACCAACACGTGATGCATCACACTGGATGATGAATTCCCGCGAAAAATCGGGCTGTGCTAACACCGGGGCATTGCTAAGAGCGTCTTTCAGCTTCCTGAAGCTTGCAATTGCCTCTGGTGTGAGCTGGAATTTTACCCTACTTGAACGCAGACAGTCTGTCAACGGTCCCGACATGTCTGCAAAATTGGTGATGAAATTGCGGTACCAGTTTGCCATGCCAATAAAGCGACGAATTTGGCGAGGGGTCTTCGGTAGAAGAAAATCCACTATAGCCGAGACCTTCTCTGGGTCAACTTTAAGACAGCCACTACCTATGCGATAACCAAGGTACTTAATTTCGGCCTGACAAAACTTGCTCTTAGACACATTGATCGTTAGACCGGCGGTCTTCAAGCAATGGGCCACTTCGCGTAGAAGTCTAAGGTGGTCAGAAAACGATGCGCTACATACCAATAAGTCGTCTAGGTAAATAAATACGTTTTCTCTCAGGCGAGATGGTATGCATTTATCCATCAGACGGCTCATTGTCTGTGGACCATTACAGAGCCCGAACGGCATAACTCTATATTGGTAGAGCGGCCTACCGGGAACCGCAAACGCCGTTTTTTCCTTGGAGGAATCCGTGAGCGGTATTTGAAAGAAGGCGTCTTTCAAATCAATACCGCTAATAAATTGGGTATCGCTGAGTCTGGACAATAATCCGTTGATGTGAGGAAGTGGGTACGAATCCTTCTTAGTTACCGCATTTAATTTTCGGGAATCCAAACACAGTCGAATCTTACCAGGTTTCCGCACATTTACTATGGGAAAACACCAGGGTGAATTGGATTCCTCGATTATACCCAACTTCAACAGGCGATCAAGTTCTTCATATACTTCCATTTGCCGCGGAGGAGATAGCGGATAATGTTTACACTTGATTGGAGCGGAATCCCCGGTATCTATATGATGACTTAAAAGAGTTGTCTTGCCAAGACCAAGTTTTTCAAATGAGGGGAATTCGGCTGTCACAGAATCGAGTTCCAAAGCCTGTTCGGCAGATAGCCTGTGAAAACAAAACTCTTCTTTACGGTCAGATTCCTCCAGGTCCATGGACTCAATAGGGGGAATTATATTTGGGGCTATCGCAAATTTCTGCCAGAAATCTAATCCCAAATATATTTCCTGGCAAAGAGTAGGTACAATGTAAAAGTCGATATCCTTAGTTACGCCTTTATAAGTTACTGGTAACTTACAATGTCCTAAAACATGATTTTTCGATCCGTCAGCAGTAGAAATCGAAGATCTAAATGGCCTCAAAATTACACCGTTGTTCTCTAGAAACTTTATGCCATTCTTCCCTAGGGCTGATACGCTCGCTCCAGAATCGAGTAGTCCTAAAAATTTTTCACCAAAAATTGAAATTTTTGCAAAAGGTCGTTCATCCTCCCTTCCGCAAAAAACGGATGACTCAATCAAGCGACGGTACATTTTTCTTTTCTTATAGCGTTCACGACAATTTATTATCTTCCTAGAGCGGTTTCCAAGAGTCCTAGTTAAAATCGTCACTTCCGGGTTTAACAATTTATCATTAGTATATGGTATAGATTCGCCTTCCTGTGGAAGACTTATCTTTGACCTTGACTCAAACACGGGGTTTGCTGAGGAGAACGAGATTCCCCGGTTACAATCTCGTTCCGCTTCCGGTTTCCCGGGTGAGGATTCTTACACCTGATGGTAGATACGTTGCGTTCCCCACATTTGTAGCAAAAAAGTGCTCGAGTCTCATCGGGACAATAAATGTAGGAATGTCCAAAAGATAGACAGTTCCAACATTTAATATGAGAATAATCTTGCTTGCGTTGCGAAAACTTAAATGCCTCTACCTGTGGATCGTCCTCGGTATCTGAGTCATGAGCCTGAGCATCGATCACTTCCAGTTCGTGGACCTGACGATTCACTACCTTCGAGGGATATAAACTCTTGTTCTCCCTTAGTATCTTTTCAGCGTTTCTTGCCACCTCCCTAAGGGAGTGCAAATTCTCCGCATCAGAATTGAAAAGCATTAACTTTAACTCCGGAACAACATTCTTCCTTATAATTGAAATGAGACGAGACTCAGAAATCGGTACCCTCATTCTCGCATTCATTGTAATTATGGCGGAATGAAAATCATCATATGTCTCGCGTAGATTCTGTTTCCTCGAGTTAATCTGATATAAAAGATCGTCATCGGACTCAAATGAGGAGAATTCCTTTAACAACGCCTTCTTTATAAGTTGATACGGAGGGTCATTATTAATCTTCACAAACTCCCAATACCATAATTCGGCCCTACCACTGAGGAATATCTGAAAGTTATCCTCTAGCTGCTCTAAAGGGCATTGTGTCCTATCAACAAGGGTGTCTATTCTAAAAAGGAAGTCTGTCACATTACCCGTCCCATCGAAATTTATCTTCCATTTCTCTAAGTCGATTCTTCGTCCAGTCGATATCCTAGGGACTGGATTTGAATTAGTACCAGCGGGTGGTCTGTCAGAATCGGCTGTATCCGATTGGTTAGTCGTAACTGGTGGTTGCGTTAGACCTGAAATAGTTTCCCTAATTGATCCTAATTCAGTCGCAAAATTTAACTGGTCTTTCCTTATGTCATTCAAAAGCTCTAACATATTAGTGGCGTTTGTCCTATCGCCAGATTGCTGGTCGTTACCTTCCATATTAGCTGTTAAAGGCTGAGATGTTAAAATTTCGTCGAAACCAATCAAGGTGGTAGTTTGGCCTAAGGACTGATCCAAAATATTTATCTCGCTATTTATAGTAGTTCCTATCCCGTTCGGTGAGGATAATAAATTGTATCTCCCTTCCAAATCAACAGACCGAGCGTCACTAATCTCGTTATCCTGACTTGTAAATGGATTCACTAATAAAGCACTAGAACTACAAGGCGGCGAATGAATAACTTTCGGCCTTCCTATCGGCGGACTATTCAAATTTAATACCGATGGTCTTGTCGGCGTTTCTAATCTTTTGCCGCGACCACGAGAATGATTTGTTTTACTCGGAGAAACTTTCCCGGAGCTACGCAAAAACATACTACTTAATGGAGTTCATTAGGTAAAGGATTCAACGCGCCAATGATATCGTTAAACTTTGAGTTAGAAAATTTTTATGCATGTGATCAGATAATCTTTAAACCAAAAGAAAATGATTTTTCAATATGTTACTAAAATTTATTTTTAATTAATTAATTTATTATTTTTCCTCATATAACCAAAAATATATTTACGGTATTATGGTAATGGAATGGAATTGGAATGGAATGGAAAATCAAATAATTCACGAAGAAGATGGTAGATTCGAGAGGTATTATATGCCGTTTATAATTTTGAATAGTTTATGTATATATGGTTTTGATAATATCTTCTTTTAGAGTGAAATTTGAAAAACAAATATTAAAGAAAATGTTACCTTGTTATTGTTTTTGTGTTCTTAAGCACTCGCTATGAGGAGAGATTCCAGTTTCTTAGGAGTTGTTGTGACATCCCAGGATTTTATTAATAATTGAATACACAAAGCAAATTATCTAATAATCGTGTACCGGCTATATTCAATTACATGTACTATGTTCCAATAGACCAATTGACATGGACTATTGTCTATAGTTTTTTTTTTTTTTTTTTTAATTTTATTTAAAAAAAATCAGAATAGTGAAACATTATTTACCAACAAATGTTATTATTGCTAGGCCAATTGTGATATTCAATACCATGAAATATCAAGGTTCTTTCCCAAATATTTAAGACTTTTGAATCTCACAAAAAGCTTATTCACTCGTCAAAATCGGAAATAGCATTGCTAATAAAACAGAAATTTCGCAAATTTAATGCTACTGACTAATGTATTTTCGAAAAATCAAAGTGAATGGGATGTACAAAAAAAAATAATTTGATATTAGTCTCAAAGCGGCGAACGCATGACAGTGTTTCTTGACACCAGTCCCGTATCCATTCATTAAGATTTATATCTTAGCCATTTCCAATGTACGCATATTAGAATTGGTATGCATTTCCAATGCATGATCATAAATAGATTTGATTTGTTTGGCAATACTCGTTACAAAATATATAAACCAATTTCGAGTTGACTCTAGAACTGAGTAAAAAACCTAACAGACATACCAATTTTAATATACTGACTATATTAGTATGAATCGTAGGACTGGAACTTTAAGGAGCAGTCCCACGTTTTCGTTGGGCGCCATCTATGTTACGAGCGAGTCTGATTTCGAAAATCCTTTTCTGTATTGTGATCAAATTTAAAATAAAACAAGTCATTGGCATAAAAGTTGACGGCTAGTTCTCAAGTGGCGTGATTCTTTGACCCATTAAATTTTCGACTCGAACATAGTTTAGAAAAAATATGCCATACAATGCCACATAAAATTTAAATGTCATACATATACAGTAAATGAAAAGGCTTTCATTTCACTATTCTGATTTATCGAGTAACGCGATGTTATTGTTACAGGGAGTACATTTTTCCCCGCCCATGACCCCGTTGTGGGTACGCCTATGGTAATGTCAGTACTCGTAGTTATACATTACCCCTTTGATTGCACCTGTGTTGTCACTACATCTCCCTACCAACTGTCCTCTCTCCAATTAAAAGAGTTTAGGGTTTCATATTCAATCTCTTATTATTAAAACAAATTCATTTATATAATTACAAGAGGGGAGAATCTTAAAACTATGTTGTAATTGTACTTACAAATACTCTTAAGATAAATTAAGTTAATAATGCTTTACAAAATTGATCAGATTTTTGTAATAGAAGAAACAGCTGGCTTGTATGTTGATTGAAGAAGAATATCATAAATGGTTATAGTTGTTGATCTCGGGGATAATCTTGAACCATACATTTCAAGGTTGAAGGGCGCGTGTTTAGCGATATAGTTCATACATATAATTTTCTTTTTACTGCGGGAAAATTGTATTTACTTATTCTCTTCCATCGCGTAGATACATGGTATTGTTGATTTTTTTGACATTACTTCTTTTAATTTTGTTGCTCACTAGTTAGCAATATTGTAGTATGTATCAATTATAGTTATTTAACTTATATTTATTAATTTTGTTTTTTTTGTCCAGATTTGCACATTATACCATTTCCTTCGTGAATTAGCATTAACAAACTACACAATGTGGTTATTAATATTTACATCGTCGTATGAACAAATAATATTTACATTTTTCTTCTTTTACTGTCCACGACGACACAAATGGTTCTATTGACACCTCAATTTGTTTTATGGAAGTTATACCGTTCTTGATGGTTTTTGAGAAACTGGATGGAACCAAAGTGGTATTCACTGATTACATATCATTTTCATTTCGTTCTTGTAAATATATTTTTTTTTATAAATTCTGCAAGCGAAAAATCAAATATATTTTTTTTTCATCTATCTAAAAGTCACTTTATTATTATTTAATTTAGTTCAACAACTAAGATTTTCTGATCACACCACATTGTAAAAATAATATTGTTTTTGGATCGCGATGATTTTCTTTAGCTTGGTAAAGTAATACGGAAATCTCGACCGTTTTCTTTAAATTTATTTTCAGATTTCATCACGTTGACTGAAATAAATTGAAACGATTCAACAACGTGGTTATAATTGCATAACCTTTTTTTTTCGATCTTGTTTTATATTTCACGCGACTCCGCTTTGCTTCACGACCTTTTGTTTCCAGCTTTGCCTACGTGACTGACTCGCGCATATCTCGACGATCAAACCTTAATATACAAAACTATTTCTAACGGTACTTTTCCAATTCATCAAAAGGGAAAAGAAATAATGATTAGAATGTACACAGTCTCACATAAGTTTACATACCCTTGAGGTTTTTACCTTATAACTAAACATGTTTCTTGTTGTTGTTTATAATCCAGACAAAAAAAATCTTCTTGAAAATTGACAAATACTTTTTTTTTGAAATTAATTTACAAAATCTAAAGCATATATATGCATATTTTATTATATTTTATTAATTAAAGAAAATACAATTTCTTAAGTCGTATGTAAACTTGTGTAAGACTGTGTATATGTACGAATAAGTGCGAATACAGAAGTATGCGTACGAAGAAACTGAATAAGAAAATGTTGGGAACAGTTAAGGGATAACATCCCTCATAACCCAAATGTTTGCTAGAATTAATTTACTGTGGGATTTTTAAAATCTCCTATGCCAAGTATAATTCAGAAGTAATGTTTGCAGAAAATCCCCAACAATAATACTCGCACAACAAGAATACACAATTCTTATAATTATAGTATTGATTATCCAAGTCTTAATTTAGGATTGCACGCCTTCTTAAATAGAAACTCGTTTTTAATTGAATATATGTATGGTTAATGTTATTCAAAAATTTATTAGGACTTTTAATTAAATTCAAATCACTATTACTAATCGATGTCTAATATTCTCATAGAAAATTTCATCCAATCGAAAATCCACAATGAGTAACTATTGTAATTTTTCCATCGAAACAAATTTCCTTGAAGTTAGTTGTGAACTAAAGGTTTGGTGACATTATAAGTTTTTGTGTACGGAACCTATATTCAAATCCGAACTTTTTTGGAAATTTTTCATACCCCAGCAAAAAATTCGGAAGTTATTCCTAAGTCATTACCTGTAATATACATCAAAAATGTTTTTCTAGAGATTGACCCAATTTTCACTTCGCAGGAAGTTCTTTTGGGACCATACATAAACATTTTTCGGTTTACTAAGTTTTCGCAATACATTAAAATTTTCTGAACTTTACCGGATATAAAACACAGTAAGGACAAAAAGCAAATGATGGAAATTTCCAACAAAAATATTTAAAAAGTGTACTGATCTATTTCTCGGCAGAGGTGGGATTTTCGATCAAATATTTGCCAGCGTTTTAAATCTAAAACTCTTTTAAGTAAAGATACAATTAGAAAACGTTAATAATCTTTTTTTATGATTTTCCTTTTTTTAATGAAATCTGAAATACTGAAATATCATCACACTTGAAAAACTAATGCGAAATCATTGCTGCGGATGCCCATAAAAATGGCATACGCCCTATGGCAAGCCCATGTAAAATTCACTGCTTCTGAGCGAAAAAGAACATTATCATTGCGTTTTTGGTTACGTGTTTTCGCTGGTCTTCTTTTATCAATCTTAAAGTATAATTGAAAATTCAAAGATTTATTTGATTTGAAAAAAGTTTCATTTGAAATGAAAAACGTTTCATTTGATTTAAAAAAATGATTCATTTGGTTTGAAAAAGGTTTCATTTGAAGTGAAAATGCTATATATACTCACCCAGCAAAAAATTTCGAAGTTCTTCCAAGGCACAACTTTAAAAGCATTTCCAGAAGATGTACTTCCAACGATGCTCTTTATTTTAACTACATACACCCTCAAAAAAAAATCGCTTCTGTAACATATACTCCCAAACATATTTTGCTTCAAGCATATACATTTTTGGGTATTGCCCAAACATTTATATGTTTGATTTCTTCCAATATATAATATGTTTGAAAGCATATTGGTCTAAACAATATAATATGTTTGGGTAGTCTAAGTTCCAAACATTTTGTATTTTTCCATCCAAATTCAATAATGTTGTCTTCCAAAAAACTATATGTTATTATATGAACATATAGTATGTTTGGAGGCATTTTGGACCCAAAAATATTATATGCTGAGGAGAATTTTCTCCCAAAGAATATTGTGCTCAAAATTTTTTTCTGCCTAATTGTATATTGCCTCACATTTTTTTCACTTCCATGAGTTTTTTTTTAGTTCTTAGCACCTTTTTCTGTAATACAAACATTGTAGAAGAAATTATTAAATTTTATATTTTTTTTTTTTCAATTTTACCTTTTGCCGGACGGGGATTCGAACAGCGGACCACACAATTTGTAAGCCAGCACACTAACCACTGGGCTACGTAGCTGTTATGGTCAACAAGAGATAATTATCGTTATAAGTTATATTTATATAGCATAGCTTGCGGCGCCCACGGGCCGATGCAAACATAACATTGTTAAACATACATTTGTTGGCAGCGTGGAGCAGTGGTTGGTCGTCCGCCTTGCGTGACAGGGGTCCTGGGTTCGATCCCTGCTTCGACCAACACCATTTTTTTTTTTAATATATTTTTTAACATATATTCCAGATTCGTTCGGAAGTTCCCGAAAAGGTGTTCAGCATTACATACTGTTATATTAAATTTTTACTACGAAATTGTAAAGTGTGTTTTATAAAAGACTTAAAGCCAGAAAAGAAAAATGCTTGATATAAACGAAATGGACTGAGTTCAAATCAAATATTATTTTTTTATTGCAAAAATAAAAATTGTGTAACAAATAAAGGTTTTTGTATACAAGTTTAAAATTTTTGAAGAAATTCAAAAACTCTTACAAAAGAAGAACGTGAATTCGAGTATATTAAAATATTTTCCCATCGAATCCTAAGGTTAACGATAACCATTCAAAAGCACATTATATTTAAATTATAAACAGTAATTTTACAACATCACATAAATTTATTTTGGTGTGAACAATTGTTTCCTAGCATGTAACACCATTAATTTAGAAATACAAATAAATATGAATTTTTATTAACGAATAATTTTGTACTTAATTTAATTCTTAAGGCCGGTATAAATTGGTATTATCGCGTTAAAATGGCCATGTTGACTCTTTTACTTTTCTTTAATAATTTCTTTTAAAGAAAATAAACTTATTCAATTGTTGCAAAAGTTGTAATGTTATTCTGGTTTTGCCGCTAAAATGAGAAATAATTTTAGCGGCAAAACTCGAACTCAATGCCCGCTTGTATTTTCGAAAAAATCCGTCAACTCCTCTTGGACTACTCATTAATAAAGAGGAACTAATCTTTGTTTTTATAGATCTTACTGTTTAATTTTTCACTGCTTCGCCCTGTTTTCATTTTACTTTCACAACTCTAAAAAGAGTGTACTGAAAAAATATTGTCGTGAAGCCAAAGAGTTCATGTCCCTAAAATAAGAATACAACTTTTGCTTAGCTTAGAAGACGCATTTCTCTAATATAAAGTTTTTTTCCATGTTCAAAGGTCGATACTTTCAATGAAGTCGTGTTGTCGTTATAATTAAGTGATTTGACTTAAAAATTGGTATCATAACATGAAAGAACAAATTTTTGGACTAAGGTCAACTTGACTTTAATAATTCAGAAAAAGTATTTAAAATTAATGAAACTGTTTTTAAATTTGTTGCATTTTTGCATCTTGACTACAAGGCAAAAATCAATAAAAATAGGATATGTTTTTCAATACTTTATTTTAAAGACATTTTTTACTTGAAACATAGCATAATTTGTACTGGAAGTCTTGTTTTTAACGGACATTTTATAGCATATGAAAAAAAGCTGAAAAATTATATGAAAAAAATCTGAAAAAGCGAAATGTGCTTCGTAGAGTCAAGTACACAAAACCCCATTTAAAAGAGAATTGTGCCTTAAAAGCATCCTTACTTGTATTCTCCGCTTCTTTGGTTCGGAATCAATATCAAGTGGAGACACAATCTTTGGAACCGGACATGCTTTTTGTTCAGTGTATAGTGCCCTTTCGTTAGTTTTTATGAAGATCCCTTTAATTACCTTCGTTTGAATATTTTGACTTACTCGTCCTACGTTCCGATAATGCGAAAATGATAAACGAAACTCATGCTCTTTTTTCAAATATATTTTATCTTGGTTCCGAATGAATTTTCTCTCCGAATACTCATTTTAATATTTTACTTAAGCATATACAATTTTTGGCGAAGTCTTATATCACAACATATATATGTTTACTCATAATATGTAAATTTATACTTGTTTATATTCACACGTAGTATTTTTCCTATGTTTAATGAAATTTTCTTTGTGTATATATTTGTAATGCGCCAATTGGTTACTTTCATTATTTTACTTCCAGCATACACTTTGTCTCTCTTTGTAAACACATATATGTTTATGGGCTATTTCTAAATTAATATATGTTTGAATCCAAGCATATTATATTTACAAACATTTTATGACCCAAACATAATATGTTCTAATATATTAACATATATGTCCCAAACATATTATGCTAGTTTACATTATATGTTTGCACTCAAAAATATTGTGTTTAAAAATTTGAGTTCCAAACATATAATGTTTATACCCAAACATATGAAAAACAGTCTTTTTCGTCCATGTAGGAAGTTCTTTTAATACAATTTTTTTTAACTTGCTTTTTTGTTTTTTGTCGAAAAAAATGCTAAATCCAATCTGAATTTTTGAAAATATTTGAGGTTAAACGTTTCAGACAAGCTTTGGAATCCATCAAAATTATAAAAATTATTTATTTGACAAAATATCATAGAATTTTTTAATTTACATCCAAAACATTGAAATCGGATCACACCTAAAGAAGTGATGCAAATTCAGTGCAACGGCTGTTCAAATGCAGAACTTCCGTCCTCTGACAAACCCATGTTAAATGCATCGCTTCTGCGTCAATTTTGCACCACTTCCGGATGCAAAAAGAACATTTTCATTACTTTTTTGGCGACACTGTTTTGCTGGGCAGCAAAAAAAGAGCTTCCAAAAAAGTAGTTTGGATCCCCAATTCGTGATCCGGAAGTGCATACTTGGATCATCTCCAATGAATTTTACATGGGATTGTCATAGGACGGAACTACTCCATTTTTAGATACTTTGCATTGCTTTAGAACTTGTGCCTTGGAAGTTCATTTGGATGAAGAAATTTAAAAGACTAAAACATTTTTTTCCAATTTCACTGTTTATTTTTATCAGTATTTCTTGTTACACTTTCTACTTTTTACAAATTAAAAAAACTTCTTCGCTTCCAACCCGAAACGCTTGAAGCAAAATGTGTTTGGGTGTATATCTTACAGAAGCGATTTTTTGTTTTGAGGGTGTGCCAATTGTATCAACAGTTTGTAAAACATGATTTATAATTAAAAAACGTTACATTTTTATATTTTAAAATGCATAAAATAGGAACAAAAAACATAAACTGTGTGTTTTATTACAATTTTAATTTTTGGATAATTGAATAAACATTTTTTCTACAATAAATAACTCAAAGTTCTTTTTTTCTTCAAGAATCTGTTCAAAATAAAAGTATTTACTTTACATTGCGGCATCTACCATCAATATTTTTGTAACACTCCAAATAAAGCACTGGCAAAAGAAAAACTTAAAATGTTCTGTATCTCCGAAATGAAATTTAACAATTGATATATTAAACCACTATGCAATCGCCGATGGAATTTATGAAATGAATGCCAACGCTTTGTTCTAAACCAATAGGCGTATGTGATGGGGAAAAAGGATATGAAAACTCATGTCAATTTTATTTGTCACCATTTAATGCGCTTACACAAAGCCATATTTCGAGCCAATCGAAATCGCATTTGAACGCCCCCCAAAACAAATCGGCTTTCATTTTTCCAACTACAAATACAAAAGTACATTAATTAAATGATATAAACGGATTAAAAATTCGAGTGAACCCTTGTTAGGGTTGCCACATATAAAAGTGTCCAAATGAGAAAATTCGGCAGGAGAATTGTGAGATGTCTTAGGACAATAGAAATTCTCATCAAAGTTGCAGTTATTTTAAAATATATTTAATTTAACAAATTAATAAACACAACAACTCAGCATGAAAACGTCAAATACACCGTGTTGATTATACTCTCTTTCATGAGCCTTTAATTATTATTTGCGCAAATTTTGCATCACTTCAAAAAAAAACATTTTCACAATATATATATATATTCTGGTGAAATTCTGAATCGTTCTAGCGATGTCCGTCCGTCTGTTGAAATCACGCAAACTTCCTAACGAAACAAGCTATCGACTTGAAACTTTACACAAGTAGTCGTTTTTGATGTAGGTCGGAAGGTATTGACAAGTTGGTATTGACCGTTTAGGTATAGCCCCCATATAAACCGACCAGAGATTTTTTTATTTTGATAATAATGTAATAAAAGAAGATTATATACTAAGCGCCTCAGCGCCAAGAGGCATGATAGAGGCTTGTTGGCAAACTTTTTTTGTAATTAAACAGATTGTTACCAAAAAGATAAATAAATAAGAAACAAGTAAAGGGTGATTTGTTAAGAGCTTGATAACTTTTTTTTTTAAAAAACGCATAAAATTTGCAAAATCTCATCGGTTCTTTATTTGAAACGTTAGATTGGTCCATGACATTTACTTTTTGAAGATAATTTCATTTAAATGTTGACCGCGGCTGCGTCTTAGGTGGTCCATTCGGAAAGTCCAATTTTGGGCAACTTTTTCGAGCATTTCGGCCGGAATAGCCCGAATTTCTTCGGAAATGTTGTCTTCCAAAGCTGGAATAGTTGCTGGCTTATTTCTGTAGACTTTAGACTTGACGTAGCCCCACAAAAAATAGTCTAAAGGCGTCAAATCGCATGATCTTGGTGGCCAACTTACCGGTCCATTTCTTGAGATGAATTGTTCTCCGAAGTTTTCCCTCAAAATGGCCATAGAATCGCGAGCTGTGTGGCATGTAGCGCCATCTTGTTGAAACCACATGTCAACCAAGTTCAGTTCTTCCATTTTTGGCAACAAAAAGTTTGTTAGCATCGAACGATAGCGATCGCCATTCACCGTAACGTTGCGTCCAACAGCATCTTTGAAAAAATACGGTCCAATGATTCCACCAGCGTACAAACCACACCAAACAGTGCATTTTTCGGGATGCATGGGCAGTTCTTGAACGGCTTATGGTTGCTCTTCACTCCAAATGCGGCAATTTTGCTTATTTACGTAGCCATTCAACCAGAAATGAGCCTCATCGCTGAACAAAATTTGTCGATAAAAAAGCGGATTTTCTGCCAACTTTTCTAGGGCCCATTCACTGAAAATTCGACGTTGTGGCAGATCGTAAGTCTATTCATGATGAAATGTCAAAGCATACTGAGCATCTTTCTCTTTGACACCATGTCTGAAATCCCACGTGATCTGTCAAATACTAATGCATGAAAATCCTAACCTCAAAAGAATCACCCTTTATATACATCAGTAAGGTCGGCCGGGCCGAATCTTAAATACCCACCACCATGAATTAAATGTAATAGTTTCCTTTGAAAACTCTTCTTCGTAGTGGGTTACTTGATAATATATATTAAATATCAGGGGGGTTTGATGAAAGATATTCTCCCAACCAGATCAGTCCAACCAATATACTTCCCGAAGAAAAATTTAAAGATTCTACCTATGAAAACTAGATCACAATCTGGATTTATAAGAACCAATTTTGATTGAGGTATAGAAGAATCATAAACATTTCGTATAAGTGTGCAAGAAAATGAAGAAATAACGCCTTGATTTGCAATCTAAACTCTGTAGATTTTTACCGCCATTATTTAACAGGTTGGTTGATAAGTTCCCGGTCTAACAAAGAAAAACACATTTTTTTTTTGTCAAAATTCGTTTTTATTATTCAACATAGTTCCCTTCAAGAGCGATACAACGAGTATAAAGACCTTCCAATTTTTTGATACCATTTTGGTAGTACTCCTTCGGTTTTGCCTCAAAATAACAGGTTGGCTGAAAAGTCCCCGGTCTGACACATAGATGGCGTCGCTAGTATTAAATGCATATTATTTTTATATAGAACCAACCTTCAAATGATTCGTGTCAAAATTTGACGTCTGTAAGTCAATTAGTTTGTGAGATAGAGAGTCTTCTGTGAAGCAACTTTTGTTATTGTGAAAAAAATGGAAAAAAGGAATATCGTGTTTTGATGTTAAAGTCAAGGGTAATCGGTAGAAAAAGTCAATTGTATTATGAACTTGAGGATTAGGAAAGCCGATATAAGGCTTGTTACCACGCGAAAGACATTTGGACATAAATATTTTTTTGTTTATATATTCTATATTGTTAGTATTAGTATTATTATTATTATATATTTTTTTTTTGTATGTATTGTGTAAATTTGTGAGGTCCACACATAGATTGAAACTGCGGCGTGTGTACATTCTAATAATTGGACATAATATTGAAATATTTCTACATATGGCTTAGTACCATGCGTTTTCCACTTTGCTTTTCAACTTTCTACAAGAGAAGTAGGCATTGTTATTTGAGTGACAAATTAATTTTCAGTTGCTTCTATTGTTTTCATTTGATATCGAATTTTCAACAAGAAGTTGGAAAAAAAAAGACTCGGAAAGAATTTAATTTATATTAAATATAATAATTCTTCGGCCAAATTTAACTAATTCCAAGGAAATTTAATATAAAAATAATTTCAGGATTGATGCCTTGATCCTAGGCAGCTTGGTAAATTTGAGAATATCATAAAATTTTTATTAGAATTCACTGACGCTTTCTGTTACTAGTTTTGTCAGAACAGCAGATATTCCAATTTACCAAGACAAAGCTGTGGGATGCATATCCCACAGCAACACAATTTATAAATATAAAAAAAGGATTTGCTATTTTTATACCCTCCACCATAGGATGGGGGGTATATTAACTTTATCATTCCGTTTGTAACACATCGAAATATTGCTCTAAGACCCCATAAAGTATACATATTCTGGGTCGTGGTGAAATTCTGAGTCAATCTGTCCGTCCGTCCGTTCGTCTGTTGAAATCACGCTAACTTCCGAACGAAACAAGCTATCGACTTGAAACTTTGCACAAGTAGTTGTTATTGATGTAGGTCGGATGGTATTGCAAATGGGCCATATCGGTCCACTTTTACGTATAGCTCTTACAGCCCTTATATCATTGGAATCATTCTCTGCACACTCAATTTGGCGCTCCTCTTCTGCTACCCGGACTATATATATATATATATATATATATATATATATATATATATATATATATATATATATATATATATATATATATATATATATATATATATATATATATATATATATATATATATATACCCTACGGGAAATGGATCAACCACAGGACCGGTACAGGACTAGTCCCGGGTGTGCATGGACCAGTCATAGTTCTGGTCAAGACGTATGGAAGGGACCGGTCACTTTAACATGGGTTTGTCATTGACGGGGTAAATTTACACTTTAGGGCACGCCTTGAACTCGTTCCTAAGGACACGTCCTGGTGCATTTTAGTAGTAGCACTCCATAGACCGATCCTCATAAACCAGTCTCGGACAAACTCTTAGAAATCTGTTTCAGTTGGTTATCCGAATCGCGTCAGAAATTAAAAACTTTTGAAAAATGTTAAATAGGTTATTCCGGTAATTCTTCTTCACTAAATGTATAGATCCAATAAGATTTTTATAAGCGAGTATGGAAATCATTAAATTATCACTATTTAAAAACTGCGACAAACTGGATGACCGGTACCAGTCTTGTGATAGGTCCGTCAGTGGCAATTTGCACCAATTTCCCGTAGGGTATATATATATATATATATATATATATATATATATATATATATATATATATATATATATATATATATATATATATATATATATATATATATATATATATATATATATATATATATATATATATATATATATATATATATATATATATATAGTCCGGGTAGCAGAAGAGGATTACTGCGAGTATATCCTTTAAATTACACTCCCGTACCTCAGTAATATCCTTAAAGAACAATGAGCCCAGCATCTTGTTTCCTCTAAAAGATAACGCCGGACACTGGCATAGAAAGTGGTAAGTGTCTTCTTTAGCCTCCGGTCTCAAATCCTCTCTATTCGTCGCCATTACAAATCCTGAATTCCTATTACTCTTCTGTTTCCATATCAGCTTGGTCTGCTCGCAACCTCTGAGGAAGTCCATCATTCCTTCCACAGTTCATCATATTTAGCATTGACCCTGTGAGTATATAAACAAAGCGGGGGAAAGCGTCCGTGACGAAGTTATCCTGCCGCGTGCACCTTCCTTAGGCAGTACATCTGCCCCCTCGTTGCCTCTTATTCCATATGTCCACACTGTTAGAAAAATATGTTTTTCATATGTTCCGATATAAACAAAATGTGTTTCGGGCACGATTTTAAACCACAATATATTTAAGTGCGAACATGTAATTTTCCTAAACTAACACTAAATGTTTGGGACATCTATGTTAATATGTTAGAATATATTATGTTTGGGGCATGAATGTTTCATAAAAATCATATGTGTGAATACAAACATATATAAATTTACAAATTTCAACTAAACATACATATGTTGTGATATTTTATTCAAAGCGACAGAGAGAGTATAGAGAGAAATAGAGATGGAAACCGGGAGAGTTGACGAAAGATATCAATATAACACAGCAAAAGAGTCAAAAGAGAACAATTTCTGTGAAACCGCTTGTATGTTGTTTCGGAAAACTGTTTTATGATAAGGCCAAAAATTTGATATGTTTAAGTCTAAATATCATTTAATTTGAATAAAGAGAATATACATTCTGAACCAAGAGAATAGACATTTGAAAAACAAACAGCTTATGTTTTCGCCTTGAGAGCAGCATTTTATGTATGTGTGGACATGTGTTTTGTTTATCATTTTGGCATTATTTTTTTCTTGGTTCGTTAAAAGAAATCAGGGGTCTTCATAAAAATAACGAAAGGGCACTATACTCTTTTTAGAGTTGGGACGGTAAAATGAAATAAGGAGGAAATAGTGAAAAATTACACAGTAAAATGTAAAAAAACAAAGTTTAGTTTCTCTTTATTAAAAAGTAGTCCACGAGGAGTTGACGGACACCATCAAATATAACAGCGGGCATTAAGTTCGACTTTTACAGCTAAAACAATTTAAAAAGTTTATTTTCTTTAAAATGAATTATTAAAGAAAAATAAAAGGAATTTTAGAGCGATGGTGTTAAATGCTAGTAAAAAACTGTTCACTCCTAAATAAATTTATGTTTATATTATAAAATTATGTATAAATGTTTATACTCGACTCCACATTCTTCTTTTGTTAGTTTTTGAATTCCTTCCAAATTTTAAAGTTTTGTACAAAAACAGTTTTTTATTACAAGATTGTTATTTTTGCAATAAAAAATAATATTTTATCCAAAAATCATTCAATTTCGTTTATATCAAGCACTGTTACTGACTATAAATCTTTAATAACACACATTTCGATGTTTCATTTAAAAAAATTAATATAGTATAAATATAAATGTGTAAATTAAAAAAAATGTTCGGTCGGAGCAGGGATTGAACCCACGACCCTTTGTATGCAAGGCAGACATGCTAACCACTGCTCCACGTGGCAAACAAATGTATGTTTCTGTTAAATAATGTTATGTTTGCATGGGCTCGTGGGCGCTGCAAACTATGCTATATAAATGTAACTTAAAACGATAATTATCTACTGGTGACTATAACAGCTACGTAGCCCAGTGGATAGTGTGTTGGCTTACAAACTGTATGGTCCTCGGTTCGATTCTCCGTGCAGGCGAAAGGTAAAATTTAAAAAATTTATAAAAGTGAATAACTTCTTCAACATTATTTGTATTACAGAGAAAGGTGCCAATAACTAAAAAATTTCGTGGAAGTGAAAATTACGAGTATGTTAGGGAATGAGCACAATCGTGTTTGGGAAAAATTCTTCCAAGCATATAATATTTTTGGCTCAAAATGCTTCCAAACATATAATATGTTCACATAAAACAAACATATTAATGTTTCGGCAGTATGCAATAATATATGTGCTTCCTGCAAAATATGTTTGGAACATATGTTAAAGAAGCGATTTTTTTTGAGGGTGCAAGTACCCAGCACAGAGTTATATTATGCTGTTTAGCGAGAACCCTTAGTTCTCTACGACAGCGGCTAACTACCTTCGACGTTATGTTCGTATTATCCAAGGCCTTCATTGCTGCCTGACAGTCGATGAAGAAGCAGATATCGCTTCTGAATATCGGCCACATCAACAGGAGGTCCGTAGCTTTTGACAATAGCAAGTACTTCCGCCTGAAATATACTGCATGCGTTTTCCATTCCATATGACTCCTTGATTCCTAGCTCATCACAGTAGATACCACTGCCCGTACCTTCAGCCATCTTCGATCCGTCCGTACAAATGTTCAGATTTCCAAAAAGTATGCGTTTTTCATCCCAGTCATCTATACTTGGGAAAATCAATCTTAGCTTGGCCTCATATACATGCTGGGCCGCCATATAGTCCGTCCTTAAGCGCTACCCAACTGAAGCTACAAGTTCCGTGTGCCTGCAGGTCGTGTTTCCGAGTAAGTCCAGCTCTTCAGTCTCATGAATATCACCTCGGCTGTCTTCCTGATGTGTAGATCAAACGGGCAAATTCCCATTAAAACCTCTAGAGCGAATTCTGAATTTCTGTATATGGTTACGATGTCTAGTAATGATCCACCAGACGTGGCAGCCATAGGTGGCTATGGATCTTATAACCGCTGTGAAAAGCCAGTGGAATAAGGACGGTTCCCCGACCAGCCTTTGGCACGAGTAGAGTGCCGCATAGGCCTTCTGACACCTTCACAGCAATTTCGTCCGCATATGCCACTACCTTTATCCCTTTGGCGTGAAGAAAAGTAAGAATCTCATCTACTATAAGTAACCATAGTAACGGTGATATCACACCCCCTTGGGGTAGTCCTCTTGTCGTAGTCGCATTCCTTGTAGAGTTTACCAGAACCAATTCCATATTTCTATGAAGCAGCATCCCCTCAATCCAGTCGATAATAAAATCACTCATACTATTCCTCTCTAGTGCATGTAATATCTTCTCAATTCTTGTATTGTTGAAGGCTCCTTCAATATCAAGAAAAGCAGTCGGTGTGTGCTCCTTGTGTGTCATAGATCTCTCGATATGATGCACTTCAGAGTATAGCGCCGAGTCCACAGATCTGCCCTTGGTGCGCTTATTCGTACTCATAAATTATGATGACTTCACGTGAAAAATTTACATAACAAAAGCAATTGTGAAACAGAACAAAACTATAAAATTTATTAACAACACGTAAATAAATAGTACTAATATGAAATTGTTCGTTTCAGCAATGAAAATTTACGTACAATCTACGAAGCTTTATCTACCAGTAGACCCTAAAATTCCAGGCCATTCCAGACTATCTGGCAAGCCCAAATTCAGTGCTGTTGAGTTTATAAATATATAAACGTTGCTTATCAATTGCACTCCCATGATGGAGTGCAATGGTGGTAAATTTTATGAATTCCTATCCGTAATTGAACCTTCCAGCTGAATGAGGCTTTCCCACATTATTCATGCTTGCATCCAAGTATGGTGTGACGATGCTTTTTTATTTATTTAAAATAAATCTAACATTTGCATTTAATCGTTTAAGCCAATTGCAACGGCAGAGGCTAGAGGAAGATCACCTAATCGATTTTGTGTCCATTGCCATTTCGGTGCCAAAATAGAATCGTTTTTCCATTTTATCTATTCCGATTAAATCAATGGCAGCTAAAATTTATTCTAAACAAAGGAATTAAAATCCACATCAGAACAATGCAAACAATACAGAAGATAGATGTCATTGCTTCCGCCAGGGATTTGTTTCAAATGCACCATTGAAATTTCAGATGTTAAAGCAATCAGATATTGAATCAAAGCTAAATGAAATATTTCATTAAGGCAAAAAGAAAACTAAAGATGCTTGGAATTGAAGGCAACTCGGAAATACCAAAGTCCAACAACTACACCCTAAAAAAAAATGCTTCTGTAACATATACCCCAAACACATTTTGCTTCAAGCATAAATATTTTCAGGATTGGTGCAAACAAAATATTGTTTGTATTGTTCAAACATATTATGATTCACCTTAGGGCATACACTGGTAGTAAAAAATTTTAATTAAATTTTCTTTGTGTGGATATATTATATTTAAGGTGCCAATTGTTTACTTACATTATTTTACTTGCAGCATACTCTCTAGGTCTCTCTTTCTAAACACATATATTATTTACAAACACATATTATATTTACAAACATTTTATGTCCCAAACATGTTAAGCTAGTTTATGAACATTATATGCTTGCACTTAAAAATATTGTGTTAAAAAATTTGAGTTCCAAACATATAATTTTTGCACCCAAACATATGAAAAAAAGTCTTTTTCGTCCGCGTACGACTATGCGATACACTAACTAGAGGCATGTATATGACACGCAGTTGTCATAGTTCCCCAGGGATATCGTGATTGACTGCGTCACGATGATGAATCAATCGTTCAAAATTTGGGATACGTCAATTGGGGATACAAAAATCGAAAATCAACTTTGTTTAATAATCGAGCTTGATTTTTCAAGCTCGTGGTCTTTTATGAACATATTATTTATTTTTCCCAATATTTCGCGATTGCCATATTGAATCGCTTCTTCAGGGCGTCTACAATAAATTTTTAGAAATTACATTTCATAAATATCACAGTATTAAAAAATTATAAAATTTTAAATAAGTCTACAAATTATTTTCTTCAATAATCCAATAATTGTCAATAAGTCTTATAAATTAAGTTTATTTTATAAATATCGGACGGATATATTTACATTACAGGCAAACAGAAAATTAAACAGTAATACCACAAATAACTTACATGCATAATATAGACAACACAAAATATGTAAAGCTACTGTAGATGCACTACACTCGTCGGCTGTATGTGTTGCACTGAGTTGTTTCTACTATTGCACGATGATCACTACCATGTATTTGTTGTTTCCTTTTCCGAAGCCAATGCCTGTAACATTGAGCGATGTTTTCTGTGTCAACTTTGAAATTCATTCGTTTGCTTGCAGGTACATTGTTTATATGAAGCGTTTCTAATGTAAACCTTTTGTTGTAATTGTTTTCTCTTTCTAATATTCTTACATCTTCAAAGTTTGGGTTGTGGCTGCTCTTTGCACAGTGATCCGTTAGTGCTGTTTTTGTGACATTTGAACTGGTGCTCAATTTTATATCTGATTTATGTCCTGAAATCCTTGTTTTTAGTTGGTTTTTGGATGCTCCGATAAATTTTTTTTCGCTTTTTTTGTTCATTATTATTTCCTCCACAAGGTATTTCATATATAGTGTTTTTCCATCGTGGGAATTCTGCTTTTTATATTAGAAAATAATTTTTTTAACTGCATTATTTGACTTATGTGCTAACATGCATTGACTTTTGTTAAATATTTCAGAATTTGTAACCCTTTCGGACAATTCATAACATATATCAGTGATTTGTAGACTTTTTCCTCGTTTTTTTCTGCTATGTGTTTTTTGGAAAATTATTGTTGTCCAAAATATCTCTAACGATGGATTTATTTCTCGAGTGGTATTCCCTGTCACTTATGTTTTTTTTTAATCTTTTGCAATTAAACTTTACTTTATTTTTAGACTTTTTTATTTGTTTTGATTTTTGATCAGATGGACCCAGCAAAAAAACATTGTCATAAAAGTAGTGAAAATGTTTTTTTTTAATAATGAAAAATTGGCGGGAAGGCAATGAATTTATCTGCTTGTCATTTGCGTCACTTTGATCCGAATGCAGAACACTGTAAATTAAGTGATTGAATCAATTAAAAATGTGATTGATTTTTGGCATAAAATTCAATCACAGTTTTAATTGAATCAATTAAAATTTTAATTAATTTCGCGACAAAGATCAATCAACTATTTGATTGATTCAATTCAAAAAATGTATATATTGCGCCCCCTATATCTTATTTAGTTTTATTTGAAAAAAAGAAAATTTGCGTTTCTTATAAAAAATCTTCAATATTTTATTTTTCTGAATTATGCTATAGACTAAAAAAATTGGTTTTTGTTATTTGTGTGTTTTGTTCTAACATAACTTAGACATACAATTATGATCAATAACAACTAAAGGGTTAAAAAAATAAACTATATAAATCATTATCTTCCTTATCATATTAACGATATCAGAATGTTCCTTCTAATATTTAGATGCTCCTAGATTTCCAATAAATTAGCATAATTAGATTTTAGATTTCCAATAAATTAGCTAAATTAGTTTTTCTGAATGTAAACAGAATAATTCGAATTTAATTCGTTTTGTTTTGTTATTGTTGGTTTTTGTTCTTTAATCATTGTTGTTGTTGTTGTTTTTTTTTATTTCAGCTTAAAACCATACATTGACCAAACTACA
Organism: Haematobia irritans; assembly: GCF_050003625.1. Taxonomy (NCBI): domain Eukaryota; kingdom Metazoa; phylum Arthropoda; class Insecta; order Diptera; family Muscidae; genus Haematobia; species Haematobia irritans. The sequence goes on along the minus strand of NC_134399.1, from coordinate 54,262,863 downwards.
AGTGTAGCTTAACCAACAGAGGAAAAGAATGTTTGTCAAATTTATTTGGGCAAAGCCCTACAGACTGCAAGATGGTTGGATGGACGCACGTTTCGGAATTACCACATTCCTCATCAGCATCCTCTACTTGCAGCAAAACTATCAACCAATTATCGGAATAAATTCAGGCAGTTCATTAAACCCAACAATAAACCACACTTGAACCCTCCGAAAAAAGGCTTTAAATTGATAGCCGGCTTATGCCGAAATAAATTCGTACAAACATCTCTCTTTTCCTTTGCCACCATCAAATCATCGATTTGAATTTTGTTCAATTAAAAGTTAATTTTGTTAAACTTTATCTGCATAGAATATCAAGTTCCAGGTTGCATATTTATAATCTTCTTTTGCAGTTGTTGTCGTTTAGCATAAAAAGGTGTGCTAAGGAGCTCGGTAATTTAATATTAGTAACCATTCCTTTCCACAATTTCCACACATTGAAATCGTCTATTAAAATTTGAACCAATCAAAGACAAAAATAATGGCAAAACAATGTAATATTTGGTATTATATTGATGATACTTTGCAAATTCTGGAAATCAAAAAAATATAAATGGAAAATACATATTTTTATAATTATATTTTCATATTTTTAAATCCAAAAGAAAGAACTTTTTTTTTACCATTACATAATTCAGCTCATTAGTTTATATATCAGATATACCGCTCTCTACTTGGGTTCAAACTGAAAAAGGCAGGTAAAACAAAAATGCAATTTAATGCCAACGCTACTACGCAACTTTAAGGTGAATCTTCCAACAAACCCATGCCGCTCTTGGTTTTAAGAAAACTAGGAGTGAAAAATTTATAATTTTAAAAGATCAATACGATACCCACCTTTTGATTGCAAACATGTTCTTATATTCTTATATATTTGATAAAATGATGGAGTTCGTGGGATTGATTGGTCATTTTCACGAAATAAAATTGGTCACCAAAAGGTTTATATTAAACGGACTAACCGTTTAATGTAAACAGGCTTCAATGGAAAACACACGTTCTGTCATATATTTTTCCAACCCTTTACAACGTGGTCATTTGTTGTTGCACACTTTATTTATTTCAACCATTAGCTATGATTTGTTGTTGCGTTCAAAATATTTATGCACACATTTTGAATGCAGCAGACAGAATGTCGCCAATCATGTTTTCCAATTTACGCGAAAAACAAAAACCCAACCGTTCGTTACGAGTTACTTCCACAGACTGATCTCCATCATACATTATTGAATAAATACCCATTCTCTTGTTCTCTTTTCTCTCTTTCCATCGCTCAAAATTATTCAATTTCAATCACAAAGGTGATTGGATCAATCACATGTGTAATTGGAAATGGAAAAATTTTCAATCACGTTTGTAATTGAAAATTATTTCTGAATTGATTAACAAATTGATTGAATCAATTAATATTTTAATTGGAAACGTAACAAATATCAATAATTTTTTAAATTGGTTTTTATTCGGATTTGATTAAATAATTAATTGAATCAATTAACATATTAGTTGAATCCGTTTCCAAATTCAATTAAGTGATTAATTGAAAAAATTTCAGTGAAAATATTTAAGTTTTTAATTATTTGTGATGGGCTACTTTCACAAATAATTAAATAAATAATTTCACAAATAATTAAAAACTTAAATATTACATTGGCCATTCAGTGATCATTTTGTTTGTATATAAACCGATCAAGAGCTACACGCTCACAAAAAATCGCTTCTGTAACATATACTCCCAAACATATTTTGCTTCAAGCATATACATTTTTGGGTATTGCCCAAACATTTATATGTTTGATCTCTTCCAATATATAATATGTTTGAAAGCATATTGGTTTAAACCATATAATATGTTTGGGTAGTCTAAGTTCCAAACATTTTGTATTTTTTCATCCAAATTCAATAATGTTGTCTTCCAAAAAACTATATGTTCTTATCTGAACATATAATATGTTTGGAAACATTTTGAACCCAAAAATATTATATGCTTAGAAGAATTTTCTCCAAAAGAAGATTATGCTCAAATTTTTTTCTGCCTAATTGTATATTCCCTCACATTTTTCTCACTTCCACGAGTTTTTAGCACCTTTGTCTGTAATACAAACATTTTAGAAGAAATTATTATATTTTATATTTTTTTTTTAATTTTACCTTTTGCCGGACGGGGATTCGAACAGCGGACCACACAGTTTGTAAGCCAGCACACTAACCACTGGCCTACGTAGCTGTTATGGTCATCAAGAGATAATTATCGTTATAAGTTATATTTATATAGCATAGCTTGCGGCGCCCACGAGCCGATGCAAACATAACATTGTTTAACAACATAACATTATTCCGTCCGCCTTGCGTGACAGGGGACCTGGGTTCGATCCCTGCTTCGACCAACACCATTTTTTTTTATATATTTTTTAACATATATTCCAGATACGTTCGAAAGTTCCCGAAAAGGTGTTCAGCATTACATACTATTATATTAAATTATATTAAATTTTTACTACGAAATTGTAAAGTGTGTTTTATAAAAGACTTAAAGTCAGAAAGTCAGCTTGATATAAACGAAATGGACTGAGTTCAAATCAAATATTATTTTTTGTATTGCAACAATAAAAATTGTGTAACAAATAAAGGTTTTTGTATACAAGTTTACAATTTTCGAAGAAATTCAAAAACTCTTACAAAAGAAGAACGTGAAGTCGAGTATATATAAATATTTTTCCATCGAATCCTAAGTTTAACGATAACCATTCAAAAGCACATATTAAATTCTAAACAGTAATTTTAAAACGGCACATAAATTTATTTTGGTGTGAACAATTGTTTGCTAGCATGTAACACCATTAATTTAGAAATACAAATATATATATATATAAATAACGAATAATTTTGTACTTAATTTAATTCTTAAGGCCGGTATAAATTGGCATTATCACGTTAAAATGGCCATGTTTACCATTTTACTTTTTTTAATAATTTCTTTTAAAGAAAATAAACTTATTCAATTGTTGCTTTGGATCTTTCTCCACCATGTTATAATACAATTTACCGGAAAAAGTTGTAATGTTATTCTGGTTTTGCCGCTAAAATGAGAAATAATTTTAGCGGCAAAACTCGAACTCAATGCCCACTTTTATTTTCGAAAAAATCCGTCAACTCCTCTTGGACTACTCATTAATAAAGAGGAACTAATCTTTGTTTTTATATATCTTCAAAGGTCGATACTTTCAATGAAGTCGTGTTGTGGTTATAATTAAGTGATTTGACTTAAAAATGGGTATCATAACATGAAAGAACAAATTTTGGACTAAGGTCAACTTGACTTTAATAATTCAGAAAAATTCTTTAAAATTAATGAAACTCTCTTTAAATTTGTTGCATTTTTGCATCTTGACTACAAGGCAAAAATCATTAAAAAAAATAGGATATTTTTTTCAATACTTTATTTAAAAGACATTTTTTACTTGAAACATAACATAATTTTTACTGGAAGTCTTGTTTTTAACGGACATTTTATAGCATATGAAAAAAAGCTGAAAAAGCGAAAAATTGAAATGTGCTTCGTAGAGTCAAGTACACAAAACCCCATTGTGTCTTAAAAGCATCCATACTTGTATTCTCCGCTTCTTTGGTTCGGAATCAATATCAAAATTGTTACAGTGGAGACACAATCTTTGGAACCGGACATGCTTTTTGTTCAGTGTATAGTGCCCTTTCGTTAGTTTTTATGAAGATCCCTTTAATTACCTTTGTTTGAATATTTTTACTTACTCGTCCTACGTTCCGATTTGTTTTGACGAAACAAAAAAATTGTGCCCGTAATGCGAAAATGATAAACAAAACTCATGCTCTTTTTTCAAATATATTTTATCTTGGTTCCGAATGAATTTTCTCTCCGAATACTCATTTTAATATTTTACTTAAGCATATAAAATTTTTGGCGAAGTCTTATATCACAACATATATATGTTTACTCATAATATGTAAATTTATACTTGTTTATATTCACACGTAGTATTTTTCCTATATTTAATGAAATTTTCTTTGTGTATATATATTTGTAATGCGCCAATTGGTTACTTTCATTATTTTACTTCCAGCATACAATTTGTCTCTCTTTGTAAACACATATATGTTTATGGGCTATTTCTAAATTAATATATGTTTGCATCCAAGCATATTATATTTACAAACATTTTATGTCCCAAACATAACATGTTCTAACATATTAACATATATGTCCCAAACATATAATGCTAGTTTATGAACATTATATGTTTGCACTCAAAAATATTGTGTTTAAAAATTTGAGTTCCAAACATATAATGTTTATACCCAAACATATGAAAAACAGTCTTTTTCGTCCGTGGCGAACTCGACTATGACCATTTTTACTATTCCTACACGGACGAAAAAGACTGTTTTTCATATGTTTGGGTGTAAAAATTATATGTTTGGAACTCAAATTTGTAAACACAATATTTTTAAGTGCAAACATATAATGTTCATAAACTAGCATAACATGTTTGGGACATATATGTTAATATGTTAGAACATATTATGTTTGGGACATAAAATGTTTGTAAATATAATATGCTTGGATGCAAACATATATTAATTTAGAAATAGACTATAAACATATATGTGTTTAGAAAGAGAGACATAAAATGTGTGCTGGAAGTAAAATCATGAAAGTAACAAATTGGCGCTATAAAAATATATATACACAAAGAAAATTCAATCAAAGATTGTAAAAGTACTTTGTGTGAATATAAACAAGTATAAATTTCCAAATTTGGAGTAAACATATATATGTTGTGATATAAGACCGCCAAAAATTGTATATGCTTAAGTAAAAAGATTAAAATGAGTATTCGGAGAGAAAATTCATTCGGAAACAAGAGAAAAGACATTTGAAAAAAAGAGCATGAGATTTGTTTATCATTTTCGCATTACGGGCACTTTATTTTGTTTCGTCAAAACAAGTCGGAACGTAGGACGAGTAAGTCAAAATATATAAACAAAGGTAATTAAAGGGATCTTCATAAAAACTAACGAAAGGGCACTATACACTGAAAAATAGCATGCCCAGTTCCAAAGATTGTGTCTCTATTTTAACAATTTTGGTATTGATTCCGAGCAAATGAAGCCGAGAATTCAAGTAAGGATACTTTTAAGGCACAATTCTCTTTTAAATGTGGGTTTTGTGTATTTGACTCTATGAAGCAAATTTTATTTTTTCGCTTTTTCAGCTTATTTCATATGCTATAAAAAGTCCGTTGAAAACAAGACGTTCAGTAGAAATTATGCTATGTTTCAGTAAAAACGTCTTTAAAATAACGTTTTGAAAAACATGTCCAGATGCAAAAATGCAACAAATTTGAAGACAATTTCATTAGTTTTAAAGAATTTTTCTGAATTATTAAAGTCAAGTTCACCTTAGCTCTAATTTCATGTTATGATACCCATTTTCAAGTCACTTAATTATAAGTTAAAAAGTTTATGGACTTTTGAACATGAAAAAAAACTTTATATTAGAGAAATGCGTCGTCTATACTAAGCAAAATTTGTATTCTTACTTTAAGGACATGAAATCTTTTGCCTCACGACAATATTTTTTCAGTGTACTCTTTTTAGAGTTGTGACAGTAAAATGAAAACATTGGGAAGCAGTGAAAAATTAAACAGTAAGATCTATAAAAACAAAGATTAGTTCCTCTTTATTAATGAGTAATCCAAGAGGATTTCGAAAATAAAAGCGGGCATTGAGTTCGAGTTTTGCCGCTAAAATTATTTCTCATTTAGGCAAATTGTATTATAACTTGGTGGGGCATGATCCCAAGCAACAATTGAATAAGTTTATTTTTTTTTGGAATAACTTATTAAAGAAAGCAAATAATTGTCCACACCTAAATAAATTTATGTCTTGGTTGTAAAATTATTGTTTAGAATTTAAATGTGCTTTTGAATGGTTATCGTTAACTTTAGGATTCGATGGAAACATATTTATATATATACTAGACTTCACATTCTTCCTTTGTAAGAGTTTTTGAATTTCTTCGAAAATTTCAAACTTGTATACAAACCCTTTTTTGTTACAAATTTTTATTTTTGCAATAAAAAATAATATATGATTTGAACTCAGTCCATTTCGTTTATATCAAGCACTGTTGTTTTCTGACTTTAAGTCTTTTATAAGACACACTTTACAGTTTCGTAGTAAAAATTTAATATAATTAGTATGTTATGTTAAACACCTTTTCGGGATATTTCGAACGTATCTGGAATATACGTAAAAAAATATATGTAAAAAAAATAAAAAAATGGTGTCGGTCGAAGCAGGGATCGAACCCAGGACCCTTGGCATGCAAGGCGGACGTACCAACCACTGATCCACGCCGCCAATAAATGTATGTTTAACAATGTTATGTTGTTAAACAATGTTATGTTTGCATCGGCTCGTGGGCGCCGCAAGCTATGCTATATAAATATTACTTATAACGATAATTATCTCTTGATGACCATAACAGCTACGTAGCCCAGTGGTTAGTGTGCTGGCTTACAAACTGTGTGGTCCGCTGTTCGAATCCCCATCCGGCAAAAGGTAAAATTTAAAAAAATTATAAAATTTAATAATTTCTTCTACAATGTTTGTATTACAGAAAAAGGTGCTATGAACTAAAAACTCGTGGAAGTGAGAAAAATGTGAGGAAATATATAATTAGGCAGAAAAAAAAAATTGAGCACAATCTTCTATGGGAGAAAATTCTTCTAAGCATATAATATTTTTGGGTTCAAAATGTTTCCAAACATATTATATGTTCACATAATACCATATAGTTTTTTGGAAGACAACATTATTGAATTTGGATGGAAAAATACATAATGTTTGGAACTTAGACTACCCAAACATATTATATTGTTTAAACCAATATGCTTTCAAACATATTATATATTGGAAGAAATCAAATATATAAATGTTTGGGCAATAACCAAAAATGTATGTGCTTGAAGCAAAATGTGTTTGGGAGTATATGTTACAGAAGCGATTTTTTTAGGGTGTATATGGCGAAAACAATGTAAAAAACTAGTGAAAAATGTTTTACGATTGCAATTTACCAATCGAAAATATTTTCGATCAAAAAAACTCGATATCGACTCCCGTGATCCGAAATATTTAGATTTCGATCAAAAATTCTCGATATCGAATGCCGTGATTAGCCCCCTGTTCCCAAGTTCACAAAATTTTACGATTTGTATCGAAAATAAAATCGTGCGATTTATAATTGCTTGTTTCGAAAATCGCGCGAAAGCGTATGGAATTGAAATTTTCAATTCCAAAATGTGTCATAGCTAAATCAGCTGTTAAAGAAAAAACATTTTAGTCCAGCAAATTTTTATGAAAAAAAAAACAATAAATGAATGTGTAAGTTACAAGGAATGGCTTTTTTGAATGCAATTGCCTATTTCGAAATACATCGACGCCGCAGAATTAGCGAAAATTACAAAATAATTATGACGCCACGCTACTCAGTGTTGCATTGAGTTTCATTCTCACCAGTTTCTAAATAAAATCGTAATATTTGGAACACGATATGCGAATCGCAAAACTTCCCCTCAGTAGATTGTGTCGTTTATTACTTCACAAGTACATTTTTTCGATATTTTGTATTTTTGATTTACTGCCAAGACATTATTCAAGCTTTACAATATCTTTGGAAAATTAATTAATTTATTTTGCAGAGGCAAGTCTCATCCAGGGTTGGCCTGTCGCAAACAGTGACTTTTGCGACATACGTTTACGACGGTATAATACGTATGTCGCAAAAGTCGTAAACCTAGTGTAGAAAACCTATTTTGAAATTAAAGAAATTGTGAATATTTTTTAATTTAATTTAATTAAGCTCTCGATAAAAGGTATGCAAAAAATGCTTTATATTGTATTTATTCAAAACTCTACTAGATTTACGTTTCCCATTCACAACTTCAAACTATTCTTGGTTTTCGTGGTACATAATGTCCATCTAAGCTAATAAGCCAAAGAGTGATATTATAAAATTCTCTCTTAACAGCAATTCATTTATGTAATGTATTTATGTTTTCCTTCCTTCCAGTTTCTGCAGTAATTTGTGAAAGGTTAACCATGAGCGAGTACCGACCGTCACGTTTACTGCACCATCGAGTAGTTTATAGTAATTTTGACTTCGAGTTTCCAATTGAAATAAATATATTCTCAAGTTTTTTAAGCTCGTTAATAGTTTTACAAACATTCCTGAGAATTGAAACTTCTTTGCACGTATCATCATCTTGAATTATCATTCGCTGCCTATCTGAAGGGTCTGAGGTATTTGGAGTTTGCTACTTTTTCTACATTTACGACGTGTATGTGACGTTTACGACGTTTACAACTTTGCGACAGTCGCAAACCTTAAAAAGTTGTATACAGACCATCCCTGGTCTCATCGATTTGAAATGGGAAAATGTTTGCGATTTGCGATGACCGGAACAAGTCTAATTGGAGAAACGAATAATGAATCTCTTTCGAGTTGAAAGATGAGGAATATAACAAGTATATACGGCCGTAAGTTCGGTCAGGCCGAAGCTTATGTACCCTCCACCATGGATTGCGTAGAAACTTATACTGAAGCCGATGGTAAGGTATCTTAAAACTTCCTAACACCGTAATATATACCACATAGTTCATACGTGGTATATATTAAACTAAAAAAGGCCGATTAAATACGTAGATAATTAAATTTAAAGTTTCTATAGAAATAAAATTTTGACAAAATAAAATTTTGACAACATTTTCTATAGAAGTAAAATTTTGACAAAATTTTCTATAAAAATAAAATTTTGACAAAATTTTCTATAAAAATAAAATTTTCTATAGAAATAAAATTTTGACAAAATTTTCTATAGAAATAAAATTTTGTCAAAATTTTCTATAGAAATAAAATTTTGACAAAATTTTCTATCGAAATAACATTTTGACAATGTTTTCTATAAAAATAAAATTTTGGTGGATTATTTTTGGCTCGAGTGGCAACCATGATTATGAACCGATATGGACCAATTTTTGTGTGATTGGGGATCGGCTATATATAACTATAGACCGAAAATCTGGACATCGATTTATATGGAGGTTATATATAATTATGGACCGATATGGACCAATTCTTGCATGGTTGTTAGAAACCATATACTAACACCATGGACCAAATTTCAATCGGATCGGATGAAATTTTCTTCTCTTTGAGGCTCCGCAAGCCAAATCTGGGGATCGGTTTGTATGGGGGCTATATATAATTATGGGCCGATGTGGACCAATTTTTGCATTGTTGTTAGAGACTATATACTAACACCATATACCAAATTTCAGCCTGATCTGATGAAATTTGCTTCTTTTAGAGCAATCGCAAGCCAAATTTGGGGGTCCGATTATATGGGGGCTATACGTAAAAGTGGACCGATATGGCCCATTTGCAATACCATCCGACCTACATCAATAACAACTACTTGTGCCAAGTTTCAAGTCGATAGCTTGTGTCGTTCGGAAGTTAGCGTGATTTCAACAGAGGGACGGACGGACATGCTCAGATCGACTCAGAATTTCACCACGACCCAGAATATATATATACTTTATGGGGTCTTAGAGCAATATTTCGATGTGTTACAAACGGAATGACAAAGTTAATATACCCCCATCCTATGGTGGAGGGTATAAAAAGAGGTATGAAATAGGTGTGCGCGTGACAGGAAATTCTCGTGACACACGTGAATCACGTGAGTCGTGATCAAAATTCAAAGCAACTTTCGTGAATGTGCGTGAATGGAACTAAAATAAATATGTCGTACATGAGAAATAAAATCGGTTCGTGAATGTGCGTGAATAAAATTTCTGCAAAATCACACTCACGAAAAAAAATCAAGATTTAATTCATACTCGTAAGTTAACTGAAATTAGCTCGCGAACTATATTAGGGCTGTTTTCTTTTAGCACTGGATACCCTAAGCCGTGAAGGACTAAAAGAAAACAGAGTACTCGTTTATCCAGGACATCTCCAAAACTATGCAACACTGTTATCAGCTGTTTAAAAACAATGACAGAAAATAAGTGAAATCTTGTATTTTTAATGTATGAAATGCTCCAATTAGTAATAAATATTTACTGCTGCGATTATTTATGACAATGTACCACTTTGAGTTTCATGTTTTTCGATAAATTAGTTACAATAAATTGCTATTGTGAATCGAAGAAGCGTCACTTTATCAAAATACAACCTGGCAACATCGACGCGACTTGCACTTATGAGATGTTCTGGATAGAACACCAGTGCAACGATGTTCTGGATAGCCCATACAAATGTTGCATCCAGTTCTAAAAGAAAACAGCCGTATTCTAATTTTGAATTTTGTTACCTTTGCTGATTTCCGTTTGGAAAATGTCGTGAGTCTCGTGAATTTATCGTGAATTGTACTGAATGGTGCGTGAGCGTGAGTCTTTAAAAGTAGTTCGTGCGTCAGTATTGGGGGCCAATCACGGCATTCGATATCGAATTCATAATCGTATCAAAAAAATTGTCGATACGATTAAAAGTTAAAAGTTCACGGCATTCGATCGAAATTTGATGCAATTTCTCTAGCATTGCCAACAGCAAAAAACGAAGCAGAACAAAATGAAATGACAAAATTAAGTTAGCGGCACAAAATAGAATGTAGAAAACACATGTTTTTGAAGATTTCAAAGTAAAAAGCAAAAACAATGGAAGATGAAGATGGGGAAAATGGCAGCAGAGGGTATCAAACCATTGACGGCGTTCGATGCAAACGTGTCGTTTATGATTTTTTGTTCCACAAATTAAACTAAGAATAAAAAGAAATTTATATCAGGGAATGACGTAGAACAATCGGTCAAAAGTTTCTCATTATTATTTACACAAAATTTAACATCATTTGTGAGTTTTTAACAAAAAATATTGCAAATTAAAAATGAACGAACGTGTGTGTATCGAACACCGTAAATGCAACTTTTGGCATGACGTTGCCCATCTCCCGTCTTCATCATCTATTGATTTTGGTAAAAAGTAAATTGTATGGTATATGAGTATTGCCTATTTAACCAACTTTTTACATTGCTCCGAATTCCTTCCTAATTGGATGATGAGATGAATATAAAATAATTCGGCGACAAATAAGGAATAGAAGTGCACATTGTTATTGGTGTAAGTACATGGGTTTGAAATGGTGTGCACTGTCAGAAAATGGACGATTTCGGCTGACGAATGGAAAATAATTTTTGGTAGCATGTCAACGTTAATTCTATCGCTTTACAAATGTCTGCCGTCTTAAAACTTTTTGCCAGTGGAAGACATCATCATTCACTATTCTTACAAAGTGGACCAGAAGCGTTATGTTGTCACGGAATGGTACGGAAATTAGTTGATCACAATCTCTTGGATATCGATCTAGCATGTGAACTTTATATATTGTTCTTTGCCAATTCGAACTAAAACTAATATATTTACTATTCCTATATGGCGAAAACAATATAAAAAACAAGTGAAAATGTTTTACGATTGCAATTTACCAATCGAAAAAATTGTCGATCAAAAAACTAGATATCGACTCCCGTGATCTGAAAAATTTAGATTTCGATCGAAAGTTCTCGATGTCGAATGCCGTGATAAGTCCCCCGGTTTTCATTCCGTGAATGGGATTGGCAACCACACGGATCGTGCGTGAATAAACATTTTGCATTTTGTGAATATGAGTGAAATTTCGTCACGCTCACACCTCTTGTGTGAATGCATTATGAAGTGAATCGTGCGTGAGTCTTTAAAAGTAGTTCGTGCGTGAGTATTGGTTTTCATTTCGTGAATGTTCGTGAGTGGGATTGGCTACCACACGTATCGTGCGTGAATAAACATTTTGCTTCGTGAATGTACGTGAGTGAAATTTCGCCACGCTCACACCTTTAGTATGAATGCATTATGAACATTTTCTTTTTTATTTGGTACAAATAACTAAATTTTGCTATTTGTTTTGGTTCAATTTCGCTTCTTTTGTTGTCAATAGGAAAATGAATTCAATATCGACTGTTACACAATCCGTGATTAGCCCCTTAAAAGAGAGATAAACCCTCCCCCAACCAAAATAAAACACAATAAATTTTCAGTTTTTTCTCAGCATTCTCAAAACGCCAACACATTTTATTTTTGGTTATTTTTGATTGCTATAGCGTATTTAAGAATGTGATTCATAAACTTTATTTCCAATTCTTCTTTTGTTCTGTTGTTGTTCTCTTGTCGTTTAATGACTGATTCTCTGATTCTTGGTGGTTTTATTTGTTTGTTTTTTTTTTTTACTATATTTTCATTCTGTTTATTTATGTGAGAATCTTCTCTATTAAATTTATTTTACATTTTTTCTCTTAAGTGGGATTAAAGAAATCGAGGACAAAAGGATGATTTCGAGTTATCTATATACGGACTGACTTTATATTTTTCTGTTGTTTACAATTTGTCTTAATTTTTGTAAATTTCATTTTTTAATATTGTACATGACAATTGTTACATTGTCATTACAATTTACAATTATTTGTTTATTTATTTATTTATTTTATTGTTTTTTTTTTTTTTTTAACGGCTAAGAAATCAAAATTATAACAAAAACTTAGATAAATAAAAAATAATAATTGAACTAAATACAGAGTTGATTGCTGAATTTTTCTTTAACCCTGGACAGTCATCCTTCGTCAAAATCACGACGCGTAATTTCATTTTCGATCTAAAATGTATTTTAGTCGATTGGGAAATGATAAATTTAAACTATACTATTTCAACTATTTTATGAATTTTTGTTTTATACTAATTAAAAACACATTGAATAAGAAAATAAACTCAATTTTGGTTCTCATTTTTGCTCACGATGCAAATTATAGCTGTTTGGAATAAGCCGTAGTCAAAATGACGAAGGATGACGTTAGCGTACAAAAAATAAGGATGACTTTCCAGGGTTAAAAAAACAATGTACAAAGGAATTGGTTTGAGTTTAATTATTCTACTGAGAAAAGTAACTAAAAAACATGGTTGAATCGTATAGAATTATTTTTGCTTATTGGAAATTTTATTTTTCTATGGAGTTTTATTTCGGGGCAATGATACCACTTTCATTAAAATGGTGAATTCTATTTGCAAAATTTATGAGTTTTTAACACTTTAATTAAAGGGATGGTTGTTTTTCTTTTCTTGTGTTGTTTTTTATATATATATATATATATATTTTTTTTTTTTTTTGCTTAAATTTTTCCAAAACATAATGCTGTGATTTCCATGTGATTGTTTATGACTTTATATATTTATTTATTTATTTATTTATTTATTTCACAATCTTTTGCAAGTCTACTTTCTTTAATTTGTCTCCGAAAGACACAAAATACCTACTTCTTAACGCAAAAAAATTCTGCAGTATTTTTTATTTATTCTATTAAGATTTTACTGATTTTAATTGTGAAACAAATAAATCAATCGAAAAAAAGATTTTTTTGTTTGCAACTTTGGAAAAATTTAAGGTTTTTTAAAAGATTTTTTTCCGTTTTTTTAATTGTTTTTGTTTTTTGTGTGCTTTTTGTATTAGCATTGTAGTATCGGTCGACCGGTTTTTGTTTTGCTTTATTTCTTAAAAACTAGTTTTTTAATTAGCTTTTATATAAAATGAAATGTTATCAAAGTCCCATTTCTTGACAAAGAGGAGAATTTGATAACATTTCATTCTAATTAATATTTTTTTATTTATCTTTATAATTTTGTTTTTTTGTTTTTTTTTTTTTTTTTTTAACGATAGTGCTTTTCTTGTAATTATATTTTTTTTTACTTTATTTTAATTATCAAGGACATTCTTTAAACAAATTTCCATATCCTTGATGTCATGTTATTAAAAATTAAAAAACAAAACAATATATTAACTGAAATGAAACAAATTTTCTTCAATGAAAGAACTAATTAAATTTCCAAATCATATTTTTTTTACGATATACAAGATTTTGTACATGTTTTGTTTTTTTTTCATAATTTTTATTTATGTTTTATTTTATTAAATAATACAACTATTAAAAACTAATTTTATTTTCATCCCCCCCCCCCCAAAAAAAAAGAAAAAAAACAAAACACAAAACAAAAACTAGCACAATGTATTACAATATAAGTAATATATTTGGATAAATATTAAACTGTTATATAAAATGAATATTCGAGCCTTTTGCTATGGTATCAGTGTCGAGAAGTTACAATATAGGTTTTTCGAATTTTTAACTTTTTCAAAGCTATTCTATTACTCAAGTTGATGACAATTTAAAAATTCTATTTAGAAATATGAATTGAAAAACAAAGAAATATAGCTTTCTACTCTCGTTTTTTTTGAGAAAAAATCGAAAATGCTTGACAAAATTTTATAAAAATATAGTGACGTATTTTCTGTGCCTCATTTCGATAGACATGTACCCAGCATTCGGTCTGTTTTGGGCTCTGAGCAAAGTTTTTCGTTTAAGAACATTGACAAAAATAAATATGCGAAATGAATTCCTAGACAGATATTGATTTCACATTACGTAATTTTGGTTTTTCTCAGACACTTGGCGAAGACTTCTATGACTCAGAATTGTCTTTAAATTACGTTGTTTGCCCTTGGCTGAATATATATTGTTTAAGGAAAAATTAATATGTTTAGATTTAGTAGTATTTTTTTTTGATATTTACCCAAATAGAATTACTTATAGAAAAAATCATATTGTATTTAATTTTCTTGACTTACTTGGGGGTTGATTGTTATTTGAATTGAAATATAATAATTTAAATAATAAACTTTGCTATCTGGATATTATAGAGATTTGTTGAATAATTTTTCATGTAATTATGAGCAGTTCATTATATTTTGTGTTACTTTTTTGTAATCCTTTAATTACGCAAAAGCAAAACATGAGACACAGAGAAAATGTTGCAGTTATTGAGAGAGAGAAAAAAAATAATGATTATATAAAAAATATACATATAGCTATTTACAAAATAATAAGAGTATGCATCTAGAAAGAAAAATACAAATATATTTATTAAATTTTTATGTAATCACATAAATGACATTTCCTAAAAACAAGAAAAACAAACATAACTTCCAATTTTTCTATTAGAAAAGAAATAGAAAATAAAAGAAATTCGTTTGTTCTTTTGTTAGTAGGAAAAATTAAATATGTTTGTTTATCTGTATTATTTTATTTTATTTTTTTTTTTTGTATGTTTGGAAACGAAAGAGGGGGAGTTTTAGAAAAGACTGAGTTTTTGCCATTATTAGATACAACATGTAAATTCAGAAAATCTCACATTTATAAAATTACATGTATACACTAAAATGGAAAACTTTAAATTGGCCTACACTTTTGTCCTAAATCCCATTTCTTTTTTGATCCCATAAGAATAGAGACAAAGTTTTGCTTTTGTAGGAAAAGAAAAATTTTTCTTTAGTATTTTGACAAAAGAAATTACGATTTAGGACGTCTTTCTCTCTATAAAGCATGAAAGTTTGTTTCTTTTTATTATACTTTATAGGGGCATATATTGTTTTTATATATAGGATGACCGGTTTTATCTCTATTTGGCGGTAAAAAATTACCATTTTTAAATTGATTTTTTTGTTCATACTCTATTGTTGTTTTAGTTTAAAGAGTATAGTAGTGTAATAATTATTATGATTTTCTTATTTCTTTTTTTGTTTTGTTGGAATTTTTAAAAATAATTTGTTTTCCTAGAATGTACACTTTCCTAAGATGTTTTCTAATAGGGGTTTCGTTATTATTTATTTTAAATAAAATTTAAATAATAGCAATATTTAGGATTTTGACAGAGAAGACAAACACAGAAGAGAAAATATATAGCAGTAGATGACAACAAAAAAAATAGGAAAATAATTTAATAAAATTGAATTATTTTAATGTCACAATGAACATTTCGACAGCATACAAACAGTCTAATTAAATAGCACAATCTGGTAATCAATGCCACATCCCTCTTTTCATAGGTAAATGATAGTAAAACTCGGTTGTAAGGTCTTCATCATATGAAAAAAAAAAAACATTAGAAGGCTCTTGTTTTAATTTGCTTTGACTCACAATAGCCTCTTTACATGTTTTATTTATTGCAGCCCAGCTAAAATTAGTTTTTGGTTATTTTAGCCACATTGAAAAGTTTTGCGTTATTCGCGCGTTTTTAAAAAGTCTGTGAGTATAGACTTTTTAAAAAAATATTTGGGAGATGCTATAACAAAAGTAATGCATTGTTTATTACAAATGAAAAACTTAAACTTTTTTCTTAAAGGCCGGTATGCACCTCTAGCGAAATTTTCGGTAGCAAAAATTTATTTAAGTCTACAACAAAAAAAAAAAACAGGGATGTGTACACAAATTTTAAACCAGCTAATCGCTTTTAAAAATTGTTAATATATGTTCCAAATATTCCTCAAATAAATTGTTTATTATTTACAGACCTTTTAAAACTTTTCGCACACAATGATTGTAATAAATTAAATGTTTGCTGCCAAAATATGCTTTCGACAACCCTGTTATTTTCATTAGAGGTGCGTACCAGCTTACGAAATTGAACGCTACCGAAAATTTCGTTAGCATAAATAGCAATGCATTTCTTATGGGAATGAAATTTTTCGCTAGAGGTGCATACCGGCCTTAACCAAAAACTTCCGTTTTTTTTTTTTTTTTGCTAAAATTTAGAAGCGCAGAAATTTGAAATATTGATTATACTATTTAAAAACAAAATTAAAGTCTGTATGCACCACTTTGTTTTTCTTTAATTGATGCTCTATTTTTTCTCTTCGGTGTGTTTGTACTAGCCCTCAAAATTAATTATCCAAATATTCACATATAGTATAGTTATTAATTACTAATATGGATTGATTTACTTAAAACAAAAAGGTGTTTTATATATTACTTTACAACACAAAACAACGGTAAGGCCTTTAATTAAAACAATTGAAATGATTACAAGTGAAGTCTATCAAGGTTATGATGTTGTTTGCTTTTTACGTTTTATTATATATGTATGTATGCAAAATGAATTATCTAAAAGATTTGTGGGGCGGTGTTTGGGACATTTTTGTTTATTTAGGTTTTATGATATTTCACAAAATATTTCATAAATTCTTGTTTATTAAGAGATATATATATAGAATATGTGTGTTTGAGTGTGGATGTGGAGGAGGAGATTATTGGATTTTTCAATAGGAAAAAGGAATTAGGAATAAAAAATGGTATTACTGTCGATGATTTGTAATTAAATTAACTTTTAATTTACACTCTTCGGTTGTTGCTGATGTTTTCTTTCTCTGTTCCTACCAAATAAACTTATGGTGATTTTTGTTTTTTAGTTGTAAATGTTCGCTAAGTTTAATGGTGAAATTATAGTAGTTACTTACTTAAATACTTTTACTACTATAATCATTCTCATTTATATAATTTGTATATATATTATATATTCTTGTCAGCACAAGGCGAATTTATAAATTTGTTTACATATAGAGTAATTATATATATTTGGATTTCGCTTATATTTTCCCCCGTTATGAAATATTTGTTTCTCTTAGTTGTTGTTTTGCAATTTTTTTTCATATATGGTTTTGTGTTTTAATGTTGTTGTTATTCTAGTTATTGTGTTGGTAATTTTATAACTATTTGTATATATTGTTTGCTAAATATTTTTGCTGTTGTTTTGTTTTTTTTTTTTAATTATAATTTGTTTTGTTTTGTTTTTTTTTTTACAAATAGAGAGAAATAAAAAAACACAAATTATAATCGATTTTCTTTAAATTAAAACGAAAATACAATAATCGATAGTAAAAATGATAATAATATGTACATTTAATATACACATAACAAAAAATGAATAACAAAAATAAAGATTTCAAAACAATTTCGATATAAAAGAGAAAAGTTATTAGACGAAAACAAAAACTAACATCAAATGATTTTTTTTTCTTTTTGTAAATCATATATCAAAGTTATATGCAAACGTAATTTACGAAATGAATATATTTGATTTTTAATAGCGTTAAGCTTCTAAACCAAATTAAATAATAAACTGAGAAAACAAAAACTAGAATTGGACAATGAATGAACAAACTCCCAAGGAGTACCATTAAATGAAAATAATAACTATTTGTTTATACATATGATTTTGGTGATACGATCCCCCCCACCAATATTTTTGCAAAAGTTTAGACATTCATCAATGTGTTGTGTATTAATAACAAAAAAAAAAATACGAGCAAAAGCAAATAAGACATATATTCATTTTTTTCTACAGATGAAGGAAAATCCATTATAAGAATAGAATTATTTAAAAATTAGATAAATGAAAGGTCATTAGCTAAGACGACAGCACACATAATGGATGACGACGTTCCCAACATTTTAACGAGACTGTTCCTATATATTCACTGGCTTAATAAGAAGTCGACTTTAATCGATACTAAGTGAAATAAAATTTAAGAAAAAAATTAACTCTCCATTATTTTAAAAATCGACGCTATACACTTTTCAAGGATAGTATAATGTGATGTTCCAACTGATATCGATTTTTAGACTAACTCAAAACATGTGGCTAATCACCTTTCAATGTCGAGTAATCCAATTTGAATAATACATATACAAGGCGATGTCAGGTCTCCCTTTGTGTGTCTCTTGAATGTGGGAGATCGTATCAGTTAAGACAGTAACATAATATGATATTATCTTCGAAAATAAAGCTGTCTAACTATCCCATAGTTTCAATCCAAGTCCTGTGTAACATTATTATTCACCCACATTTTATAATCCAAAAAAAAGTCGACCTAGCATACTTAGGTTGACATGTACCAAAATTGGTGAACCAAGTATGTTGATTTTTATCCATGCTGATTTTCATCTTCCACTCTGATTGTTAACGAATTTGAGTTTGACAAACAATTGAACCATTTCTGAATAAAAAAATAAATATTTTGCTCCACAGATAAATTAAAAATGAATAAAAATTAAAAGTTACTAGAAACTGTTGTTTGCAGTTTTTCTTAAAATTCTTTATTGTGGTTATCATGATGACGAAAGTGTTATTCTGACTATGGCTTTAGTTTTAATTTGTTTACTGTTTTCTATGCTGTTTTTTTAACTTTAAATATGTTCTTTTTATTATTATTTAATTTTTTTAATTTATCAAAAATTGTGAACGAAACTAGTTTACTTTGCAAAACTTGCCTTTTAACAAAAAAGTCTTAACATTTTTCTTTCAACCTAAATGTGTTGTTTTTTTTTTACATTTTCTTATAAAGTGAATGGTGAGAGAAGAAAAACGAATAAAAGAAAACCCATATAACAAATTTTATAAATCTGTTACATAGATATTACATGATAATTAACTGAATAATATTATACATCAAATCATATTTATACGATAGCTAAAGAAATAATAAATTGTGTTTTTTTAATGAATTTTGTTTTGATTTGAAAGATTTTTTTTTAATTTTTTTTTACTACAGAGAAAAATATAACATTTAAACAAAAACAAAACAGAATAGTTTCAATGTACATATGGGTATGGTTATAGGGGGAGACGAGGGAGGGAGTAAGAAACCCATAAAACTTATATTAATTTTATAAAACTGAATTTAAGGTTTTATGATTTCTAATATCCTCATTTTTAGGGGGCACATGGAGAATTTTTTTTACATTGTTCACAAGTAGATTGTACTCCATTTTTTGGGAAATATTTCAAATTTTAAAAGGAGTAAAATTTTACGATAAGCGCGTAACTCAGGGAGAGAGGGATGTGTTTGGGGGATAAAGAGTATGGATTCACCTAATTTAGAACTTGAATTCATTTCCATATTTCATATGGGTGGGGATCGTTATAATTTATTACCATATTCCCCCTCTCACTCTTTTAATGAATTTAGTTTGTTGCAATGTATGCTCTTGATTTTTCTTTGATAGATATTTTTTTGGAAATATTTCACTTGTATTGTGTTTTTTTTATAGTTTAACGAGTTAAGGGTCGTGCCATCATTACATGTTTCAATATAGAAGCATTTTTGTCGATAAGACAAGAAAAGGTATTACCAAATGTGCCATCCTCCAGCATGATACCTTCATCATTGGTATCGTCGTAATTAGTAGACGTTGTGGTGGTGGCTGTCATAATGCCCCCAACATGGTCTTTGTTTGCAGCGGCAGCTAAAAGCATCATAGCTGCAGCAGCCGAATCCATTGAGGCTTGAGTGCCATTTGTGCTGGTGGCCCAATATTTGCAGGTGATAATTGTTTGCTTTGGCTCAACATTCATGGATAATTCGTCTTCGTTTGTCTTCTTGTAAGAATTTAAATCAGTTATGTTGTCATTATTATTGTTGTTGTTATTATTTTGTGTGGTTCTGCTACTGTTGGTAATGTTATTGTTGTTGCTATTAACAAGATGCAAATTTTGATGCTGCTGGTGGTGATGGTGATGATAGAAATTTTGCGAAGCCGAATGTCGCCTCTTACGATTCGCAGCTAGTTTTATCTTGGCCGCTGAACTGTTCAAAAAATGTTGGACCCTTTTATATGTAGCCACAGAGGCGGAATTATTTGTAGTTGCTGCTGTACAACTACTCGAGACTGTTGGTGAGGTGGTGGTGGCAATACCACCACCACCTACTGCCATATTCTGTAGATTTTTCAAATTCTTCTTCTCGACGATTTCTCGAGGAGTTTCTTGTTGACCACTGCTTACCACTTTATTCTTTAGAATTTCGCTTTGGCAAATTTTTGGTTCTTGGGGATGTATTGGCATGTTTGGCGTTGACTCAACACTTGGCATATCTCTTTGCCATATTTTCGCTAGATTTTCATGTTCCCATTTCAGATTATCGGCATATGCATCTTCTTCGTTCAGGGAACCGCCCACTTGACGCAAGAGTTTCATGGGTTTCATGCAAACAAGTTTTCTTTCAGCTTCCATTGCATTGTCGAAGGTCCCTTGTTGCCAAATATTGCTTAAATTTACATTGCTGCCATCAGTGTTACCTTCACCACCAAAATGCCAAGAATTTGAGTTGTCTACAGCATCATCGTCCATGTTCATGGACCAATCCGCCCTCACTACATTAATTTTCTCTTGTACGCCACCAAACTCCGATGACTCTGGTGGTTTCTCTTCAGACTTTGTTTTCAGCAGCAGTCCTGTTTTTCCTTCGGGTCTTAATAAATCCTCGATCAATTGATTGACTTTTAGCAGCATGGATGCCTGAGCGTTATCTACACTTGCCCCAACTCCTTCATAGCTTGGTCGTTGATGCTTCTCCATTTCTTTTTCTAAGTTTTTCACATTTTCTCTATTTCTCTGTGTATCATCACCATCATAACCATGACCTGTGTGTTGCTCAGCTACACCATCATCGTCGGCTTCCCCTATATAAAGATCTTGCATATAACGCAAATCGCTCATAATTTCATCGGCTTCCAACTGCAGTTCATCTCTAAGCAACCGATTGGCCGGCAAAGACATCCCATAATCACTGCTATTGCAAACAGCACACATACCCCAAAGCGTATGTGAAGAATTATCCATGGAATTGTCATCACTTCTCTCTAGATCTACCCTTTGGAAGTCACTTGCAGGCGGACGGCGTTGGTGGCACTGTTTCTCTACTTCTTGCATAGACCAAAATTGGCTCAATTGTTGTTCAGTGGTTGCCGAGGACCTGCAAAAATCAACTTCGTCACACAAGGAGACATCTTGAACCCACGATTGAGTGCAATCAGTTCGAATGGCAGGTATCCAAGCTAGGGAACTATGGCCAGCATTCAACCCCTGTTCGGCCGCCGCTTTAGCAGCGGCAGCCACGGCTTTGGTAACAGCCGCCATAATGGCTTCGTTATTGGACTGTCTACTGAGTGTCAAAGAGGTATTTGAAAACATGGGCATCTCAACCATTCCCTCAATGTGAGGCAGTTGATCAGCGGTCATCTTTGACGCCGCTAATTGAAAATCGATTTCCTCCGTTTGACAAGCTATTTCTCCAGAGCGCTTCAACCGAAATTTTAATACAAACATTTCCTTGCATTCCGGGGTTTCCTTGCCGACATGAACGCGGCCATCAGAGACTTGCGACGAAGCAGTCGCAGCAAAGTTCATTAAATTTGTATTGGCCACTTCTTCGTCGGCCATATAGATATCGTTTCTTTTGTATTCTAAATATTCATTTGACTCATAGCACAAATAACCGCTGTCGCTTCGTTCAAAGTCCACCGAATCTAGGGCACTGCTTATATTGAAGGTATGACCATCCACATAGGTCTCGATGGGATTGAAATGTGTTCGCTCCGAAGTCAAAAGGTTCTCCTCTTCCCCTCCACGGAAGTAGTCACTTGGGAGATGTGCAGAAGCAACAGAGTGTTGCTGCAAAGGCTTGCTTTGGGGTTGAATAAAGCCGCATTGTTTGACACGAGCGTATGCAATGAAACCACTGGTGGTAGCACAGTGATTGGGCAGTGTTACCGGAGGATCCACAATAACATTTTCGGCATCCTCATTATCTTGGGCAATGCTATCGCAAACATCATTGCCATACATTTCGGTTAAAGATAAGGGATTTGAAGCACACCAAGACTGAAGGTCCGGTTGTGAGTTTTGTCCATAGGTCGGAGCTTCCCAAGTGGCACCAGTGGCTGTGACAGTGGATGAACCGTATGAGCTGAAGTGGCCATCGTTTTTATTCAAATTTTCCACATTAGAAAGATTAGAACGCAAACTACTGTACGCGGGGCCGGCATTGATTCCCTCTGACCATTTTAAACTACTATAGGGAGGAAATTCTAACTTAGCACCACTACTTTCCACATGATCTGCAGACTCTTTAATGTTGCTGTAACCATTTCCTTCATCAGCATCCACTACGCGTGAGGTGGCAATCTAAAATAAAAACAGAGAACATGTCATACCAAAAAACATCAAGAACAAACAAATCCCCCATTGAGTCAGCACTACATTACCTTATCATTTGTATTATTTCCAACCTCCAGTTGACTCAATTTCTTATTCGAATGCCACACTTTATAGAGGAAACTTTCATCTGTCTCTGCAGCACCAACAGCATCCACACAATCACCCGACGAAGACCAAATGGAATTCTGCAAGAATACATTGATTGAAGGTGTTTGGGCACCCATGGAAGCACCTGCTTCGTTCACGCGACGCATTCCACCCACAGACTTATCGAAATCATCCAAATTGCTGGGCATTGAGAAGTAATCACTTGAATTAGCAATGTCGGCGCCAGCGCCAGAACTAGCGCTACTATCATCTAAACGTGTTGTCCCTGTTGTCATCGCCATGGAGGACGCAGAGTTATTGCTGGAGAATTTCGCCATCTGATCATAGTGATGTTGATTATAATTCGACCAAAAATTCCACAAATCCTGTTTGAAAGGTGCCAGAGCATTAAGCGAAGTATTTGCATAGAATGCTGATGAAATCCCAATTGGATTGCTCTTATTGGAAGCGCTACCTTCACCTCGGTCAATATTGTTAGAAGGTTCAGCATCCTTCCATAAAGCTTCAACGCTACTATTAAATTTGGCTTTAAAATTGGCAAAATCCAAATTGTCCACCGAATCCGAAGTCTCATCAAAAACAGCATCCCCGTCGTTCATATTGCAAAGGACAAAGGGTTTCTGTAGATTGCCTTCACGCTGATATAAACGTCGGGCATTGCCATTGCCTCCACAAACACCACCTCTACCAGCTATTTCATCGATGGATACCAGTGTCTTCTCATCATCGTAGTCTTCATCGACATAGTCAACACCATCTTCTGTCGTTTCGTCTTCACAACAAAATGTTAGATCTATGTAGCGTTTCATTAGGGGTCTTTCTATACCACCAAGGAGTTCATCATCTTTTGGCATCTCATTAAGCATTTTATATTCACTTCCTGCCTCATGATCAATGCTATCGGAATTGCTACGACTACGTTTATTGGTCCCCTTTTGGCGGGCCAAGAACTCTTTAATTAGATCTGGTCCCATTTCCCAGCACCCTTTGAAATCTGTATCCCAAGCAGGAGTAGTATTGCGATGATTTTGATGATAGAATTTTCCACTTCCACCAGATGCCAGTGCACTGCAAGTATTTGTCGTATTTCCACTAGATGTAGGTTTGCTTCGCAAATTTTGAATAGGTTTCGCTTTACAGAGTGCTAAAAGAACAAAAAACATATAATATTAATAAATTATTTGGACAAGTTTAAAATAATGAACGCAATATCGTTGCTTGGATAGATATACCAAATAATTACCTAACGATGAATACTACGTAAATTTCTTGTAAAAATGAAATAAAATCACCCACTCTGCTACATACCGGACCTTAAAATATCAGCCTCTCACGGCCAACAACTAAACAGTTTCGGAGCAACGATATATACATTAAAGAATAAATGATATCCAGAGCACTTCACAGGTAGAAAGGATGAAGACAAAGAAACGCTAGTCTTATATGGCAAGGACACACAGTCATACATTAGAGAAGTGTTTACATCTACAAAACTTACATGACCGTTTGTTTTGTACCAAGAGATACGGAAGGAAGAGGTATAGTGCAGAGACGCCTCCGCCTGAAATCAGGAGTAGACACCTTATCACTTTTATATGTATCAGTTTGTGTACATTTGCATCATCCCTACATCAGTGACGACACGAGTGGATAAGAAACTTGCCTTACATAAAAATGAGCCAACCAACAATATCTAAGCCCTCTTTGCTGCTCATACGTCCACATTGTTTGTTCGCACTATACAAATCCATATTTTCATAATTTTGTTTTTATAAAAATTCTTACAAAGACGAAAAAGTAGAAGAATTTTACACGTAAGTCTTAAATATGATATTTACGTTGATAGAGTAGAATCGATGCAGAAGCATTTCTTGTTGTTCGCAATGACTTCGTTCTTCCTCCTTACTCTTCTAGATTGAAACTGATTAATTTACCAACCGCCGGAACATGATGTGTGACTGCCCCCGTGGCAAATGGGCGTGGCCGTTCGAACATAAAAGTCTCAGAGCTATGTATCGACCAATTTTAAAATATAATCTTTAATCATCCTAAAAAACCACAAAACACTTTCGCGAGTTTCTCAACACAATTTATGCTCACAGTATGGCTACTCAAAATTGTTTGTAGCAGATGATAAATTGTTACTTCGAGGTTTTCGTGGGTGAATCAATGTGGGCAGAGTGTTTGAAAATGATCTGTTTAATCCAAACTAAATTTTGGAAATTGGCTTGATTGGTACGAATAAAGTCATTTAAATATTGTGTACTTGGGCATATTTTGTCATAAGCCATATATTCAATTCGTGGAATCAAATAAAGGAGACTTCAATTTGGCCAAATTTTGGGAATTAAGGTACCTAGTACACACAAAATACGCCAAATAAGGAAATTCACAAAGTTTTTGTGAATGAGTTTGCCAGAACAGACCTGTGTAGCCCATAATAAGACGCACTTATAAATTTCCGCAGACATAATTGTTTTGTTCTGGTCATTCGAATCCCTCAACTAAATTAAAATGTACCATTCCAACGCCTTTACTTATATACGTGCGTTTTAAGACCTATTTTAAATTACTGATCGACTGTTGGTTTAATGAGTTTATACCTTGATTACGGCGACGTTTTGACTTTTTCTTTGCGCTAGACGCCCCACCTCCTACTGCTGCTCCATGAACCTCTCCAACAGCAGTGGCATTTATTCCAACCACACTGGGGCAATTATCTGACCTAAACTCTGTAGATTTTTGTGTATTATACAATGGCAAATGATCCACACCAACAGCTTTGATTCTTTTCGCAATATCTTTCTCAGCGGCCGAACAATTATTAGTGTAGTGCAGACTGGTGCTATCTGTACTTAGAGACTCATTAACAACTCGATTTGTGTTAGCGATGATTGAAGAAGAAACACCTCCTACAACTGGCCAAGTTAAAGATTTTGTATTACGCCGCCATATACGGAAGGAGTCTTCCATTTCCTTTGTCAGAGCAGGGAAGGCTCTAAAATATCGTTTTTTGGGATCGTTGTCAGTGTCGTTTAAAACATTCTCCTCATTTGGAACCTGCGTAGATGATGTGGACAAATTCTTACACAGTGAAGGCTGCTCTAGGCCGTTGTTGAAATTGACTGATGAAGATGCTTGCTGTTGTTGAGAAATTTGTTGACTGCTTCTTATGCCTTCACTAGTTGATGGCAAGGTATCTATTTTCAAATTAGTTTCAATTAAAAAGCGCTCTTCATCGTTTAGTTCTTGGGTTCGTTTTTCAATATCCTTCAATTTTTCACACAATTCATCTACGAGTCTTTCAATAGCAGCGGTCTACAAAAGGTGGAAAAAAAGAAAACATAGATTCCATTGCAGTTTGAAAACATTGCATACACCAACAACAATTTTCTTACCTCCTGTTCATTTGAAACAATTTCCCGTAAACATTGTACAGCATTTAATTTCTTCAATGTCTCTGTATCAGAGGGTAGATGAAATCGCTTACTATGGCCCCCTTTGCGATTAGCGAAAAATGCCTAAGGTATCAAGAGAGAAGTGTAAAAATTATACATTAGCACTGCAAGACAAGATTGCTAACGATGCATATGTCAATTTGCACAGGATATTTAATTGATATGTTTCACAGATCACACCATCGAACACGCCCATACATAACAATAGTTACATGTATCTAGCGCCTATGGTGGATCCAGGTTGTGAGCACTCTTAAATAGCAATTAAATATCGTTCAAGTTCATATACTAAAATTGTTGGAACTTCAGAATTTTGAATTACTTCCAAGTTGCTGAATTCAATTGGATCGTTTACTTGAACTGACGACTGTAAGAGAGATAGCAGAAGTCTTGTATAGATCTGGGGTGATTCGACGCCTAATTGCTCCAAACGTGATACTAACCAATCAGAGATGGCGTTCACGGCACGAGGTGATACTAGTTGAGGATACTTCATACCTGCAGTCATTTTGTAATGTTACATGTTTGTTTGTTTTTTTTACATATAAATAAAAAAATTGAAAAAGAAGAGACATGAGGTTGGAAAAAATACAATTTAATGTTCAAAAAAGGGGTTCTCTTGAGGACAGTAATCGTATAGAGGGAGTAGTTAAAGTGTGATGTCTTTTTAGGAGATGGAATATGGACAATTTAGTTCAACGTTAGAAAGTGCGATAATTAAATTATGCTTCGAATTTGAAAAAACTGGGCCCATTTTAGGCAATCAGTCCCTTGTGATATAATCCTATGCATCTATTACATTTCACTCTGATACCATGGAACCAAACTATTTATACCCATATATTAAAGAAATCCCTTTGTTTCTAAAACTAAAGCTGGAGATTAACAAGAAATGCGCCCCTAATAGGTTTTCAAAAGGAAGTAGGATACCTAGGAATCATACATAATTGTTTCCTCATAATTCTAAACATTGTGCTAACAAGCACTAAAACTCATCGAAAGTGATTAACCATAGAACTGAAAAACTTTATAAAACCACCTCATTTTAGTATAATTAGGTAAGTGGCTGAATTTGCTTTCCAAATAGCTAAAGTTACCTCCCTTCTCACGCCTATAGTCACGACAATTATTTCGAAATTTCCAACCTCCCGCCCAAACCATGCAAGCTCGAGGAGAACACCGTCTAAACGAGACAAGGCCATCTGGTTCGACTACCGAAGATAACAAATCAACCATTCACCTAATCGGCGATAAAAGTGATGAGGGAATAATGGCGCCATTGGCTACCACCTGCAATATCCAGGTACCGAAACATTTAACTCTAACTCGTGTCCTCCAACAGACAGCTCGAACTGATATATCAAATTAATCTCAATGCATTATCTTCTCCTGCAATAATTTCTCCCATATTGATAGTCCGACTAGGGTGCTAAACACTGAACGACAAATAAATCCCCAGCAGTTTTAAGGAGGTCAAAGTTAGTTGAAAATTTGTAGCCTTTGTCGTAGTCTGAATTTTAACACCGAACGCTTCGTATGCATTGCACCAAGTAGTCGCTCCCGTATCAATAAAGAATAATATAAAACAAGTGGGCCCTTGGACTGTTATAATGTTATTGAACGAATGTATTCTTCAAAAATTATCGCATTTACAACGTTGACTTAATATGAAACACAAAACACTACTTTTAAAGCAAAAAAAAAAGAAAACAAAAAGTATTTACTGTTAACAATTTGGAAAACAGGAATCAAAATGTAAAAGAAACACATTTGGAAAATTATTATAAAAGCAAACACTGAGAAAAAAATCAAGTCTAAAATGAAACACAAGAAACACTTTGCAATGCAAATCTAATAAACCTATTAACTCTTGAACGACAGCCAATCAACAAACCAAATCGAAACTTATAATTACAAAATATGGTAGGGTAGAGGTAGAGCGATGCTTAACTATTGGTGACTTAATATGGAATAAATGATACGTTTAAGAATACTTAGCCATACATAATAAGTATTAAAAAAAACTTTATAGTTATGCTAAAATCATTCCATTTGTAATGGCATATTGTTACCCAATGGTCATTCAACCGTCGAACGGAACGGACGTGTTTTTTTAATAGCGGAGTAACTCATCGTAATAAGTGCCTACTACGCATTTCAAGTGTGGTGGGATATTAAGCCACCATGCAGCGAAATTCAAATTCATTCACTGGGTTGTTAACTTCAGGGCCCAGTGGACGGGAATCGACTGGAGTTATAAATTTGGGCAATGACCAAGAGTTAGGACCAATTAGTCGACCTATAGACGGGTCGACAGGTGGCGACTCTTTGACAAGTCGAACCTTTTCTACGGTAACGAAAGAGATTCAAGGAACGTAGAAATGCTTTGTTTATCCTAAAGAAATTAGGATCAGTCGACCCAAGCACATTGTCGGCTAAACAAAGCGATTCCTTAAAATGGGCTCAAGGAATTCTTGAAGCTGGAAAAAAGGAACGATCACCGGATGAGCTGCCATCCTCCAAAAGAGATCAAAGATCGTTTGCCTGTTAAGGAAAGCTGATTGGAATAGGTATAGGGAATTGTTCAATATGATGATACCGGAAATACCAGAGACAAATATGAGCACTGTGCAAGGCCTAGAGTGAAGTAGACCACCATGGTGGTCTACGGAGTTAGGTAATATGAGGAAATCGTGCAGAAAGCTCTATAACCAGAGCTCCTGTGGATTGGGACGCTTACAAGAAGAATCTGAGAGGATACAAACGAGAACTGAGAAAGGCTCAGCATAACTCTTGGAATGTTTACTGCAGCAGTATTGAAAATACGTCTGATGCTTCCAGACTACGGAAGGTACTAGCATCCATTAACTCCGCTCCAGTTTTCATTAAAACATCGGAGGGCAATTGGACAACGTCCAGTGAGGAGACGCTGGAGGTACTATTGGACACACATTTTCCTGGAAATCAGACGGTCGAACCATATTCTGGCGGTGCCACAGGGGCTTAGCGGTCGTTTCCTATCGAGGAAATTGTATCGGAATCTATAAGATGGGCGTTAAATAGCTTTGGACCATTCAAATCCCCCGGACCGGATGGAATTACTCCGGCGGAGTTACAAGCAGTGATTGACAAAATTATCCCCTGGTTGTCGGCGATATATAATATATCCCAGGAAATGGAGGGAAACAAAAGTCGTTTTCATACCTAAACCGGGAAAAGCCTCTCACTCGAGGGCGAAGGATTTCCGACCAGTCAGCTTATCCTCATTCCTACTTAAGACTCTGGAGAGGATGATAGATATTTATCTTAGAACTAGCGTCGATTCAAGTTTGCTCTCGAAACGACAGCATGCATACTCGAAGAGCAGGTCTACTGAGACCGCATTACATAAACTAGTCAGCTTTATTGAACCCTCACTATCTGCCAAAGAATACACAATCGTGGCGTTTCTAGGCATCGAAGGGGCGTTCAACAACATCCATCCGAGCTCGATTTTAAATGGACTGACAACTCTGAATGTTGATCCGGGTATACTTAGGCTGTTAGACGAACTTCTAACAAAGAGACGTATTTCAGCCACACTGGGACAAACAAACATACAAAGGTATATGAACAGAGGCACTCCCCAAGGAGGAAGTCTATTACCTCTTCTTTGGAATGTTGCTGGTTTCCCTAGAAAAAGAAAGGATAAAAGTGGTGGCATACGCAGATGATGTGGCGCTAGCAGTCAGGGGAAAATTCCCATCCACAATCAGAGATATTATACAGAGAGCCCCCTGCAGGACTGAGAAATGGGCGAAAGATAATGCTCCTGGGGTAAATCCTGCAAAGACAGAACTAGTCATGTACTGCAAAGATCGCAAAACTCCCACGGTTAGACCCATTTCCTTTGGGGGTATTGAAAAAAATGGGGCCTAAAACCAAAAATCGAGCATTGGCTATACACTGCAGTGGTTAGACCTATAATGCTATATGGTGTTGTAGTCTGGTGGCCTGCACTTCACCAGCCGACAAATTTAGATAAAGTTCAGGGTATGGCGTGCTTGTGTATCTCAGGCGCATTCAGGAACAAATTCCCTTAATGTCATGCTACATCTATTGCCTTCAGACATTTTGGCCAAACAGTCAGCTGCAACAACGGCTGCGGTTGCGCGAGCTATCGCTGTAGTCAGAAAAAAGTTACGGTCACAGTTCGGTCCTCAAAATAGTGGCAGATGTGCCTAACGTAGTGGATTATACTTTGGCGACACCACTTTTCGACAAAAAGTTTGCAACCCTAATTCCCAACAGTGAGGCGTGGTGCACACAGATCCCGGGGAATAAACGATATATAGCTTTCTACACTGATGGCTCCAAATTGGATGGACAAGTGGGTTTCGGAGTATATTCTAAAGATCTGGAACTTCGAATAGCGAAAAGATTACCTAATCACTGTAGTGTTTTTCAGGCTGAAATATTAGCAATAAGAGAGGTGGCGAATTGGCTGAGAAGTAATATTCCAAAAAAAGTTGGCATTAATATATTCTCAGACAGTCAACCTGCAATAACTCTTGGACTCTGTGT
Organism: Haematobia irritans; assembly: GCF_050003625.1. Taxonomy (NCBI): domain Eukaryota; kingdom Metazoa; phylum Arthropoda; class Insecta; order Diptera; family Muscidae; genus Haematobia; species Haematobia irritans. The sequence continues at coordinate 54,231,687 of NC_134399.1, read as the reverse complement.
TCCTTAACTCGAAAACGGCCATCGACTGCCGCAAATCTCTCAATGAGATGACTGAGCAGTACAATATTCACCTAATATGGGTGCCTGGCCATAGGAACATACCGGGGAACTGTGAAGCGGATGAGTTGGCGAGGCTAGGGACTACCTTACATATTCCAGGGGAACTAGAATCTGTTGGTATGGCCCTGGCTACCTGCAAGCTCATACTGCGTGAGAAGGCTGTTATGATGGCAAATGTTCGATGGGAGAATTCCAAGGGTTGTACGAACACCAAGCAAATATGGCCCCATTTAAACTTAAACCGCACACTAGATATGCTAAGAGTTCTCGAGACGTCAGATATCACTCCTGATATCTGCTATAACGGGTCGCTGCATGATAGGCGCTTTTGCAAAAACCATTGGCGCGAAGTATAATGACTATTGTATGAGCCGTCATGAGACTGAGGAAAAGGAATCTATTAAACACTTCTTGTGTGAGTGTCCTGCATTTTGTGTAAGGCGTAAGCTAATTTTAGGGGCATATAGCTTTAGACTACTGGCGTGCCTGGAAAACGTTAACTTAAGCAGTCTGCTAATGTTTTTGGAACAATCTAATAGGTACTTCTTAATGGGGCCGCCACTTTAACCTAACCTAACCTACCCAATGGTAAAACAAATGTCCGCTTAAGCCCAGGGCAGCATATATGAGCTGGTTCTCCGTTGTTGCAGATCTTCTTAGTCTAATTCGAGTTTTATGCCAAAAGGCCAGTACTCTAAAATCACTAAAATCAAAATTATAAATAAAAACAAATATATTCCTGTTAAAATTTAAACATAGTACCGTCCTTTAGGTGGAGCGTTTGCCGCAACTACCACATGTGGCGAACTTCTATTTTATCAATGAGTACTGTCAACAGGATGCCGCTTTGATGACATTTAAAGTCCAATACTGACTAAATTAAAACTGAAACCTCCATTATACCAATAGTTGAACAAAATAGTAAACCTTTTTTAAATTTTGATAAATACATTTTCTAAGATTTTAATTTTTGTAGCATACAACACACTCCAATAAACATAAAGATGAGCCTTTTTCATATGGCACAACCATATCAATTTGAGTGCGAACTAGAGGTCTGCATCGAATAACTTTTCACTACATGTATGCAATTCGCTGTCGAATATAGTACATACACTGTCTTTCTCTCAGAGCGCAAGTAGTGAAGTGAAGAGAACACTTGCTTGTCAAATACCACCAAGTACTTATCCGAAACAATATGTGTTCCGAAAAAAAGGAACAATAAAAATGTAAGTACTTGAGAAAAAGTACAACATGGATTCTCTTTACTTCACGTGGTACCACAAGTATTTCTCAGTTATGTGCGAAGCAAAACTTTCCATTATTATTAATCATAGATATGTATGTATATCACATATTTCATATATTTATGTATGTCACACACTTACCTTAACGTTTGCCGTTCTTTATAATAAACCAAAACATATATTATGGAGATTAAATGTTTTTTTGTATTTCTGAAACTGCACTTGGTACATGGAGTACTCTATGAAGTTTTGTTCTCGCAACATACTCGACGTGATCACTCTGAGTACACTTCAATAAGAGAGAAAGAGGAATATGTGTTTGTTGGTAGTGAAGACATCAGAGTAGCAACAAGAAGTTACTCGTGGCTTTTGGTGTTCATCAAAATGTGTACCAATAGTTTTGCGACTCTTTCAAATAGATGTACTCATGTAGCAAGTACACGTGTACTCTGCATTTACAACTGGAATTGTGCAGACCTCTAGTGCGAACCCCATCAACATAAATTCAACTGACCTTTAAATTGCTTGGTAACATTACGATCACACTAGGAACATATTTATAAACAAAAGAAACAGCTTTGATCTCAGCTTAAAGCCATGCATTGACTAAACTACAAGTGTAGCTTAACCAACAGAGGAAAAGTATGCTTGTCAAATTTATTTGGGCAAAGCCCTATAGACTGCAAGATGGTTGGATGTACAGCTGTTTCGGAATTACCACATTCCTCATCAGCATCCTCTACTTGCAGCAAAACTATCAACCAAAAAAACAACAATAACGATTGAAGAGAAGCCAACAATAACAAACAAAACGAATCAAAAGAAACAGCTTTTAAATCCAAAAATTATCAATCTCAATTTTTACCAGAACTGTGAACACACTTTGTAAAAAGATTTTGGTGCTAAACATCGATATTCAGTGTATTGTATTCAGTATTGTAAAGAATTATGGAATCCTTGGTCGGACCTATTGCTAAAATCTTAATCGCTCAAGCTCTACTCTAGCCATATCTTTTTGTTTTGTTTTAATGTAACAATTTTGTAATAAATTTTGCTTTAATAAAATGCATTTGTTATATTAGAAAAGCAAAATTTAAATTGTGTTTAATTTTAATAAAGACGAGTACTCATCAACGATACACTTTTGTGTTCTTAAACAAACTAAAATAAATGACAAAAACGGACTAAGTGTTTTGTTAATAACAGAGGAGAAAGACAAAGGATATACAAGCAAAAAATGAAAGGATTAAGGATGTGAGGGCACCATTTTAGCTAAGCCAACGATTACATACCTGTTCTTTTGACAAGAAGTTAGCTGGATGTGATGTATGCGAGTATCCGGAAGTAGTGATGATGGTATATCAGCAATATGCCCAAAACTTTGTGAATAAAGCAAAATCATATGATCTTTCGGTATATCGGTCGCTCTCGCTCTCTGTGATGAAAGTTTAAAAATGATTTTGTCCACAAAGTAATAGACCAAGTGCCAGATGCCTTGATATACTTCACTCGAGATTTATGCAGATTTAAGGAAATTCCTTGAAGCGATGATTTTAGCTATTTCAACAAAATGCTTTAGCAAGGAGAGAGAGCAAACTTCTTTTTTTTTTGTTTTTTTTTTTCGATTGCGGCTTTATTAGTTGTGAACGATGAATTTCTCCTTAGGAGGGAAGTGATATTGTTAGTAGATACAATCTTCTTGTAGTCGTTTTGTTTGGTTTAACTTAAAGATGACTCCACTGTTTTTGGCCTTTGAATATCTTTTTTGTATATCGCTTTATTGTTGTTAGGATTATCTAAAAATTGATGTCACAGAAATGATGTTCTTCTTAATTGTTGTTGTTGGATTTGGATTGGATTTGTCTTTTATTTATTGTTTATTGCCGTATGGTGTAGTGTGAGCAAAGTTACCAGCAACACTGTGAGTAGATATTGCAGCACTTGTTTGTAGCAAGTGACCGTTATATGCTAGGCTAACAGTATTAACAGCAGCAGCGGCAGGAACAGTTCTTTCAGCTGAATCCCCAATGACAGCAGCAGTAACAGAGTAAATAGAAGCTTCCAAAAACGTTTCCATGTTCAGCAAATCATTGTTCCCAATATTATCTAATTTCTGCGGCAACATTTTTCTCTCATAGACATGTAGAAATCCAACCGGGCGTTTAGATCAATATATGCCAGCTAGCAGTCTGTTTCCAAGTGTATAATCTTTGCTTGCTTAAGTTTCTTTAAATCTTTGGCTTGTTGAAAGCTGCTCCAGAGTCTGCTGCCTCAATCTGAGAAATCCAAACCGAAATTCTTGTTATTTCAAAACAAAAAAAAAACTAAAAGAGTTAACCAAAACTTTAAGGAAACAACATCTAACGTTATGTGTTTGCTGCTTGGATGTGTGTATTGAGGAGCATTGCTTGTGTCCTCAACAAAATCGAAATCCCAGCACAATTAATAATGCCACAGTTTTGATCTTACAGAGGATGACAATGTTCCTTTTCGTTGCTATTGGGCGCTTGAAATCCAAAATAGGCTCTCCTTTAAATCAAATAAAAATTATCCTAGTCTTGCCGAAAACAATTAACTAAGATGAAGATGATGCTTTTAATGTGGGCCCAGGGTGTTGGTGGTGACTGCTGTGTTATGTTTTCGCAAATTGTTGTTGTTTCTCGTCGTCTAATGTGTTGTAGTTGTTTTGGTGAAAACTAAAAATTGTGCACGACTGCTGCTATGATCGATTTTAGAAAAATTTGCTCTATATATTGTTCTTGTTGTTGTTGTTGTCTGCGAAATCAATTGCTGCTGTTTTGAGAATAATGAGTGGTGGTGTTTGTTGTTGTGTAAAGTTTACATTTTTGTTTTTGCAGTTGCAACTGTTGCTGCGTTTTTATTTTACTCGGCCATTTTACACGTTTTCTTTGTTGTGGTTCCCTAATTTTAAAAATTAAGATTTAATTAGTGGCTCCTTTTTGTTTGTTGTTAATGTTATCGCTTCTATTCAGTATTAGCTAAACTGAATTCTCCAATTTAAAAATCCAATTCTCCTTTGATTTGTAATTCTTTTTAGATTTCTGTAAAAAATATAAGAAACACTTTCTGATTAATAAATCTATTCAAAATAAGACGAAACAAAAATGAATAAAAACTAAAATTACATTGCTTTGCCATAGACTGATACGGCCCGCCAACTTTATCAATTAACCAAGTTTAGTTGCTGATAATGAATTACACGATCAGAGTATGTGCATAGGGATGTGCTTTGGATTCTTTCTTTTAAACCTTTGCCGCAATCTTACAATCTTATCGGGAATATGATTTGTAAACTTAGAAATTAAAGAGTAGGAAATGCTCTATTTTATATTCAATGCCATATCAACAAAGTAGAGTAGCCAGCATTCAATTGAGAAAATTTATTTCAGAGACATTTGGAATTTGATCCGCCATTATTATTTTGGAAAAAAATGTTCGTCTTATGCCCTGTTCCCGCTAAATCGTACGAAAACCCAGACGTATTCGAAGCAATTTAGGCGTTTCTGATTTTGAAAATTATAGGTATTTTTGAATTTTTAACCTAAGAGAATTGTAACTTTATCCTACTCGCCAGCAAAATATCGACTTTTCGACTACACCAGATAATTATTGAAACGTTTTATTTTTCGTATAAGAAATTATTGTTTATAGGAAAACATAAATGGTGTGTTTACAAAACTTTCTTATATATGATTTTGTTTTTTCTCTTTTTATATGAGAATTTTTTATATCCATCACATACTGTTGTAAAAACAGGAGTTGTTATGAGTAATGTCAACTCACCAAATTGCTTCAATAAGCTTAGGTTAGGTTAAAGTGGCAGCCCGACTAAGTTTTTAGGCTCACTTAGACTAGTCAGTCCATTGTGATATCACATTAACTAAAAGTACCTATTACATATGGGCACTTCTAGTTTTAACCGCTGAACATTCTCGATTATTTTCTTCTGTTGAACCAACCAGATTGTTCCAAAAACATTAGCAGACTGCTTAAGTTAACGTTTTCCAGGTCCGCCAGTAATCTAAAGCTATATGCCCCAAAAATTTGGTTACGCCTTACACAAAATGCAGTACACTCACACAAGAAGTGTTTAATTGATTCCTTTTCCTACGCATCATGACAGCTCATACAATAGTCATTATACTTCGCACCAATAGTTTTCGCAAAATCGCCTATCAGGCAGCGACCCGCTATAGCAGATATCAGGAGTGAAATCTGACGTCTTGAGAACACTAGCATATCTAGAGTGCGGTTTAAGTTTAAATTCTCCCATCGAAAATTTGCCATCATAACAGCCTTCTCACGCAGTAAGAGCTTGCACGTTGCCAGAGGCATACCAACAGATTGTAGTTCCCCTGGAATATGTAAGGTAGTCCCTAGCCTTGCCAACTCATCTGCTTCGTAGTTCCCCGGAATGTTCCTATGGCCAGGCATCCATATTAGGTGAATATTGTGCTGCTCAGCCATCTCATTGAGAGATTTTCGGCAGTCGATGACCGTTTTCGAGTTAAGGAACACAGAATCCAAGGATTTTATTGCAGGTTGACTGTCTGAGAATACATTAATGCTAACATTTTTTGAACATTACTTCTCAGCCAATTCGCCACCTCTCTTATTGCTAATATTTCAGCCTGTAAAACACTACAGTGATTAGGTAATCTTTTCGTTATTCGAAGTTCCAGATCTTTAGAATATACTCCGAAATCCACTTGTCCATCCAATTTGGAGCCATCAGTGTAGAAATCTATATATCGTTTATTCCCCGGGGTCTGTGTGCACCACGCCTCACTGTTGGGAATTAGAGTTTCAAACGTTTTGTCAAAAAGTGGTCTAGCCAAAGTGTAATCCACTACGTTAGGCACATCTGGGATTAATTTGAGGACCGAACTGTGACCGTAACTTTTTTCCGACTACAGCGATAGCTCGCGCAACCGCAGCCGTTGTTGCAGCTGACTGTTTGGCCAAAATGTCTAAAGGCAATAGATGTAGCATGCCATTAAGGGAGTCTGTTCCTGTCTTACTAAATGCGCCTGAGATACATAAGCTCGCCATACGCTGAACTTTATCTAAAGAAGTCGGTTTCTGAAGTGCCGGCCACCAGACTACAACACCATATAGCATTATAGGTCTAACCACTGCAGTGTATAGCCAATGCACAATTTTGGGTTTTAGGCCCCACTTTTTTCCTATTGCCTTTTTGCATGAGTACAAAGCTACCGTTGCTTTCCTCGCCCTTTCTTCAATATTAAGCTTAAAGTTCAGCTTCCTGTCCAAAATAACGCCAAGGTATTTTGCACAGTCACCAAAGGGAATTTCAAAACCCCTAAGGATATTGGCTTAACCATGGGAATTGAGCGATCTTTGCAGTAAATGATTAGTTCTGCCTTTGCAGAATTTACCCATTCTCTTTCGCCCATTTCTCAGTCATCCGGAGGGCTCTCTGTATGATATCTCTGATTGTAGATGGGCATTTTCGCCTGACTTCCAGCGCCACATCATCTGTGTATGCCACCACTTTTATCCTTTCGTTTTCTAGGGAAACCAGAAGGTTGTTTATAGCAACATTCCAAAGAAGAGGTGATAGAACTCCTCCTTGGGGAGTGCCTCTGTTCACATACCTTTGTATGTTTGCTTGTCCTAGTGTGGCTGAAATACGTTTCTTCATTAGAAGTTCGTTTAACAGCCTAAGTATATCTCGATCAACATTCGGAGTTGTCAAAGCTATTTAACGCCCATTTTATTCTAGATTCCGATACAATCTCCTCGATAGGAAATGACCGCTGAGCCGCTGGTATGAACATCAAATTTGAAACTGATGAAGCAATGTCACTTAAAACCTGCCACTCAGATATCATTTCATTCAGTTCTTGCGAGGCCAAGGTGACATCCAAAACCTCTTGCCTTTTTTTTGTGACGAAGGTTGGACATCTCTCTTATTGCAAACTACCAAATTAGTACACAAAATAAACTCTAGGAGTGACTCTCCTCTTAAGGTCACCACTTCCCCATATACTATGATGTACATTTGCGTCGCATCCCATAATGAGTTTTGTCTTTGTTTTCAACTAAGGTGTTAACGGCACATGGAGGCATCTCCCTATGATGTCCCATGTAGACCGAAGATACCCAATATTTGCATTTGGCTAATTCTAAGCTGGCAACGACAGTGTCTGCATTGCACATTGAAGGAAGCAGAAACAAGTTAAGCTTATTTTTGGCAATTATACAGGCTCGATTTTACATATTTACCAGTATACTGCAATAGTTTGAACCCCGGAGTACTTAATTCACATATTTTGTTTCTATAAACATATGGTTCTTGAATAAGAACTATATCTATGCCCCCTTTCATCAGGAGAACTTTTACGGCAGCTCAAGCAGCCTTACAATGGTGAAGATTTATCTGGAGGATCCGTAGGACCATCGAGATTTTCAACAACCGTCACATCAGCCGTTTCAATCGAGTCATCAAGAATTTCCTCTTCACGGACAGCACAAGCAGCCTTCCAATGGTGAAGATTTATCTGGAGGATCCGTAGGACCATCGAGATTTTCAACAACCGCCACATTAGCCGTTTCAATCGAGTCATCAAGAATTTCCTCTTCACAGATCTCGGTGACTCTCGCAATAACCATAGGTTCAACTTTGGTGAGTTTTGAGGCAGTAGAAACCTCCTCTCGCATTCGGTGCCTACCCATGTCTGCATCTCTGGTATCTCCATCGACTTCGTCTGCATCTCTGGTATCTCAAAACAACAATAATAAAACTAAATTCAACAAAAAACCGTTGGTTGAAAAAACATTTCGTTGTCTAATTGCTTTGGTATAGCCCCCATATCGACCGATCTCCAAGATTTTACTTCTTGGGCGTCTAGAAACTGTATTTACAATCCGATTTGCCTGAAATTGGAAATCTACAGGTATTTTGGGTGTGTCGAAAATGGTCCGTATCGGTCCATTTTTCAGTATAGCCCCTATAGACCTATCTCCCGATTTTATTTCTTGGTCTTCTAGAAACTGTATTTACTATTGCTGAAATTTGAAATCAAGAGGTATTTTATGACCACAAATAGGTGTGTCGAAAATGACCGATCTCGCGATTTTACTTCTTTTGGGCGTCTAGAAACTGTATTTTCTATCTGATTTGCTTGAAATTGAAAATCTAGAGGTATTTTGAGAACACAAATAGATGTGTCGGAAATGGGGTGAATCGTTTCATTTTTAAGTGTAGCACCCATATAGACCGATCTCCCAAATTTACTTCTTTGGCTTCTAGAATCCGTAGTTTTTACCCAATTTGTCTAAAATTGAAATTCTAGAGGTATTTGAGAACCATTAAGAGGTGTGTCGAAAATGGTGAGTATTGGTCCATGTTTTGGTATAGCCTCCATATAGACCTACATCCCGAATTTATTTCTTGAGCTGCTATAATCTGTAGTTTTTATCCACTTTGCATGGAATTGGAAACCTAGAGGTATTTTAGGACCACAAATATGTCAGCCGAATATGGTGTGTATCGAGCCAAGTTTTGGTATAGCCCCCATATAGACCGATCTCCCGAATTAACTCCTTGGGCTTCTAGAAACCGTAGTTTTTATCCGATTTGCCCGAAAATGTAAATATACTGGTATTTTAGACCCTCAAAAATCTGTATCGCATTTATTTTTACCGGTCCATTTGATAAGGCATCGATATAGACCGATTTCACTTCTTGAGGGTATAGCAGGCTCACTGATCATAAAAATTGCTTGAAACTGAAAGTAAAATTTCCAGATTTTACTCCTCGTTAACATTTAAATAATGGCGGTAAAAATCTACAGATTTTAGATTTAAAATCAAGGCTTTATTTAATCATTTACACGATATGTTTATGGTGTCTCTAAATCTCAAACAAAATTGGTTCTTAAAAATCCAGAATCTGATCTAGTCTTCATACGTAGAATCTTTAAATTTATTTTCGGGAAGCGTACTGGTTGAACTGATCTGCTTGGGAGAATATCTGTCATCAAACCTCCTGAAATTCTATATATCATCTAGTAACCCGCTACGACGAAGAGTTTTCAAAGTAAACTATTATATTTGATTCAACTTACTACTGTATATACTTGTTTAATTTTACAATCTCTGTATTAATCAAATCTAATTCACGTTATTGAATGTAATCCACATTTGACTATTCCTTGCGAAATATTGAGCATTTTAAAAGTATGTTTAAATTCTCTCTCGTGTAGATAGACCTTGGCATTAGCTCTTGTTTTGCCATTACAGAATGGTGGTTACCCTAAACGAAATTTTAAATTTTATTCATTCCAAGCAGACAAGAATTTCAGTTTTTTGATTAAAAAGCCTTTCTTTCATCCCCCTTTCATCACTACAACAAAAAGGAAAATAGATTTATAGGGCATGCGGCATGTTGGAACTTCGAACTTGATATTATAAACAAAACCAAAAACACAATGTACATCGAACAAATGAAACAAGAAAAAGACGACATTTAAGAGCAATGAGAAAAACATGAAAACAAAAATCGGAACAGTTTAAATTAAAATCCGCTCACAGATGTTGATTGCACACTCTAACAATAACAAAAATTGGAACAAATAATTTATAACAATAAAAAATCATTGCAGTAATTAAATAAAATACCAACAATAGTCAGACTAAGAAATTCAAACGAAACAAAGAATAACTGAGAACATTCAACCCAATTTACTTGGTATTTTTCTGTCATCGCGAGTCCAATAACACATGGAAAGTATTACAATACAGTTTTTTATGGAACAGTTTTTGAGATATCCCGTTATTTTTAGTTTTTTGCTCTTTTTTTCACTAAACAAATTATAACTCGAGTTAGGAATGTCCGATTATATCGTTGTTGATACTTAAATGGACGGTATTGAATTGACGAATCGTGTATAATTGGATCTGTAATAAATTAAGAGGTTAAAAAAATATCGATGCAAAAAGGCAAATTAAAAAAAATCATGTTTTACAGTGACCCTTTACCGCCGGCAAAGTACAAACCATTGAAACAAATCCGATGTCAAATCATGCAAATATGATCAACTCACCCACACGAAAATACCACTCGGCCACACAAAAAAGCATTTTTGTGTGGGTGAGTGGCTCATATTTGCATGATTTGACATCGGATTTGTTCACTCAATTGCTTATAACTTTGTCATTTTCGGCCGGGTTTCTTCTAGTTGGTCTTATTACTTACGTTAGAGTATCGTCTATACGACTATGATACTCAATGATTTGTACTTTTCCGGCGGAAAAGGCTCACTGTAAAACATGATTTTTTCGAAAATTTGCACTTTAAACCACTTAACTTATCACAGATCCAATTATACAGGATTATTCGTCATCTTAATACCTTTAATTTAAGTTCCAACAACGATATAATCGGCCATAAAGGAATATATTGATTTCAAGTATACCTATATTGCTGGTGTTTATTGAAGGTACAAAAGTTGAATCCACAGATTTAGAAAGTGTAGAAATTGGTTCTAAAACTCAATCTATTATTCAAATTTTATCGGAGATTCCTTTTTTAAGCATTAATGCCTTTGCATTAGACTATTATTATTATTATCTTTATTTAATATGTTATAAAATGTATACCATATAAAATGTAGTTTTTCCGGGAAAGTTGAAAAAAATGACTTTTTATTTCATTTTCCCTTAAATGATAAATTGGAACAGGGGCCAAATCACCGCATTCGTCATCGAGTTATGTTTCGTATCGAGAAACATTTCGATCGCTGTAAAATTTTGGATCACCGCATTCGATCGTAATTTATTTTGTCTACTACTTTTTTTTACATTGCTGTAAACATATGGTAATAAGAAAATTGTAGCAAAAGATGATTTCAAAATAACTTTTTGTGATCAAAATATGTATATGTGTAAAATTTGTTATGAATCCATGTGTTTTTGTTTTCCTCGTCTTCGGATTCAGAGGATGAGTACAAAGTGGAATTAATAAGGAAAAACATTCGAGACAAAATCAGTCGTTTGCCTGAGGTGCATTGCCTGTAAGTGATTCTATTTTGAAGTGAGTGCTTTTAACTAATTGTGTTTTTAACATCCATAGATTTAAAAGACGCTTTCGTCTGTCAAAAGAAGCTTTTAAATATGTTCTTGAAAAGTGAGTTTTTTTGAAGCGGCTACTGAGCATTCCTTTCTTTCTTCCGTTTCCCTAAATGCAAGTAATATTATATTTTCTTAAATGTATTTTGCCAAAATATATAAATAATACTTCCATTTTCACCAACTACTTGTTTCTTTTTGTTTACCTTTTTTTCTGCTCAAAAATCACTACATATTTCGTTTTCGATAGCATGCTACCTGTCGTGTTCAACTTCGAGTAGAAACAATTCGATAACGACTGCGGTGATTCGCGTAAACTACATTACGACGACGAAGTACTCTATTTCGACTGCGGTGATTTGGCTCCAGTTCAATTGAAAGAAACTTCACTGTTGATTTAAATCTGCTCAGCCGATTAATACTTCTAAATCGTTCATAATTATTGGAAAAGTTAACTATAGAACTCTGGGGCGGACTACCACCGTCGAATAGAGAAAAAAAACGATTTTATTTACATACAAAAACTTTGATTTTAAGAAGCCATAGTAGTGAATGTAAACATGCTAGTGTATAATACGCTTTTCCCACAAACGTTATTTTTGCCAATAACAATGCTAGCTAGACATTTGTCTACAAATTGAGTCTTCCCCACTCATTCTTCCATTCATTCATTCACACACATACACCTATATTATATCAATGCAACAAGCCTATATATATGTGTTTACATATATGTATGCAACTAACCGTTATATTCATTATAGACAGCAACGTCAAAAATATGATCACAATTATGTTTGGGTAGTTTTACAACAATAACGAGCATCAATTCAACATATGGCCATCGCCATACATATTTTACACGAAACATCGAAATGCACTTCCAACAAAACTCTCTATAGTAGACGACGACATCGACCGAGACAACTGCATTACCAAAACTACTACGAAATAATAGTAGGTCGGCTGTAACAAATAATTTAGGTCAACTTGTGCAAAAGAAAAAACAAAAGGAAAAAAGAAAAAAATACAAGGCGATGTAATATCATCAGACACTACCATTACATACTCATCAATCGATTCGAAGGAGAGAGGACAATGTAAGTCATTCGCATTTTGATTTAATATTTTCTGTTGAAAGGAAGAGACTAATTTCAGCATTTGAAGTTACTATCGCTGCAGCAAAAACAAATTGTTTAAGCATGCTCAATTCAAAGGTGGTCAAGACAACGACAATGCAACCCCCGAAATCAGCTGCTTGCTACTGTTACATTTTCATGAAGTTGGGCAATAATGTGCAACCAAACACATCATATATAAGAATGTTGCAATCACATCAACAAAATACAATAATCTCATTGAACAACATTTCAATGAGAGTTAGTAAGCAGCAGGTGTGATCCAAAACCCAAATAATATAAACGTATTTTCTAGAACCATAACAAAGAACCAAACAAGCATTGTTTCAATTTACAGCCTGTTTCTGTATGTCGAACGAGCTCTATCGATCGGCTGAAATGGAAAGAAACAGCTGAATTTATAACCAAAAATCAGTTGTTTCTATGCATTTCAGTCGATCGATAGTGCTCGTTCGACATACAGAAACAGGCTATTAGTTTAGTCGGTTACCATCTGTGAGAGGAATAAGAGTTTAGCAGTCATATTAGTTTAAGTTACATAATTACTTTTACAATTTTTAAATAAATGGTTTGTGTTGAGGTTGGAAATAACTCGGGCTAAACGTTGGAAAATTCTAATCTTGCTTTAATCGTATTTATAAATGACCTTGAAAGCCCAGGGAAAAGTTAAAAAATCAGGAATACATTTTTGAATTTATGATTATGAATAGGATTGTAATCAGAACATAATATTCTTATTGAGAAGATTTAAGATTTATGGTTTTGAAGAATTTGTTATTTCATGGAATCGAATCTATGTAGATATGTTGTCACCAGAGAATGAAGCCGGCCCATTTTTGTCGGCGGCGGCTGACACTAATTTTTTGCCTCCGGCGGCTTAGCCGACATAAATCAGTACATTTGGCGGCGGACAATTATCCATTATAAAATCAATTTGAAGTTATCCGAATGGTAATGAGATTAGTTGTACAACCAATCTTACAATCACATTTACATTTCATTCAAATTTTCCGAGCTAAATTTTTGCAAAATTAATGTAGCAATTTAATACTAACGGATTGTTGGTGGAAATGTAAACATTTTGACAAAAAGTACAACAATTATTAATAATTTCGAGTCGAGATGAGTCTAGATTTTCGGTTGCGGCTTCGTCGGTGGTGGCTAAAATCGGCGGCGCGACTCGGCGGTTTCATTCTCTGGTTGTCATTATTAAATGAGGCAGAGTCTTACAAATCACAATTGATCGATAGTAAATCATTAAGAATGCGTTAATGACGAAGTACGAGATTTTGGAGATCACATATCTTGAGTTTTTAGTTTCATTCCAGGCGAACGTCTAGTGCCGATTTTAATTTTCTCGAACAGCATAAATATGCTCTCAGTAAGAAGTCCTATTATTGATTTCTTATTAGTTTAACTTATTTTAATTGTTTGCAAAATAATATTATTTTATTTGTTTGGTTTAAATTGCGTTAATTTAGTTAAATTTTTGAATTAAACTAAAAATAAACTTCCAAATTTTATTTTAATTGAACTATATGGGTTGGCATTATAATTCGTCTTCCATAACTCGAACTTCATCAAGTCGAAATTCACCATAACACAAACGAAATTAAACTTTCCTACTCGAGGGAAAATTATTGACTTGCTTTTCGAAATACAGTGGGTTACGGATATAAGCACATCTCATATAAAAAAACATGCATATAAGAAAGTTAATAAAACCGCCATACTTTCTTTTTCTTCTGCACAATAATTGCCTATAAGAAAACAACGCATATAAGAAACAAAAATTGTGCTTTTTCCGTTTCTTATATCCGTGTAGAAGAACCGAAAATCCAAACGGCATAAGTATATTTGGTATGTCAAATTAATTCTGTTCTTGATATTATAATTTTTGTGATTGAAAAAATTTCAATTAAAAATAAATTAATTTCGCTATTGAATTGCAAAAAACAATCAGTAAACATGCAAATTCACTGTTACACTGAAAAAAAGCATACTCGGTTCCAAAGATTTTGTCTTTACTTTAAAAAAATTGGTATTGATTCCGAGCCAAAGAAGCGAAGAATACAAGTAAGGATACTTTTAAGACACAATTCTCTTTTAAATTTAGGTTTTGTGTACTTGCTTCTAGGAAGCAAATTTTAATTTTTCGATTTCTCAGCTTTTTTTCTTCATATGCTATCAAAGTCCTTTAAAAACGAGTTAACGGCAACTTTATTTTCCAAATTAGGACTCGACAAATTCATGTTAAGATACCCATTTTTAAGTCAAATCACTTAATTATAAGGACAATACGACTTCATTGAAAAGTTTATCGACTTTTGGACGAGGAAAATAACTTTATTTTAGAGAAATGCGTCTTCTATGCTAAGCAAAATTTGTATTCGTATTTTAAAGACATGAAATCTTTGACCTCACGACAATATTTTTTTCAGTGTATGCACGTTACCTACTCTGTTAAAAAACAAATTAAATTATACTACAATATGGTGGTCTCACATATACACGAAACGAATACCACAACACACATTAGATTTATTTTTGAAATGGTGGTTGGTTATGCCACCATAGCCCTGCAAGCAATTGGGTGTTTGTTTTATCGTCTTTCGCCAAAATGTCACATTTCGAATCGGAAGGAAGTTTCCTGATAGTAATATCTAAAGCACAACAACAATAAAGATAACTACCGCCTGGGGTGTTTCCGTTTCGAAACAAATTCGACTCTAACAGCGATCAAAAATTTAAATATAAACTCCTTACGTCGACGTAGCTAATTTTTCAATAAAACCTCATTGAGAGTACATGTATGTAAAAAGCCACTATCAAGCGACAAGTGTGGGTAGCACAGAGGGAAAGCCTCTGACTTGAAAACGAAAGGTTCCGAGTTCAACGCTCGGTGCAAGCGATCATCATTTTTATTTTTTTTTTTTAATAGCTATCGCTTTTTTGACTTCTTCTAGTCACTGGTTCGATTATCCGAGGGCGCTATCGTATAGTGGGACATTTGTTCCCGAACGGGGACACTAACTAGACAAGAAGATGATACCACCTATGAAAGTTTTATGTTCCATGGCGAAACTACTTGAATACACATTCGATAGAAAATGTTTGCAGGGTAGTCCATCCAACTAATTGCGAGATGATAGTGTTGTTACGAGACGCATAGATGTATGACAGATATTCTCGCATGTAGTTTTCCTTTCGAAAGGTACACTATTGTTTTTGTTTTTATTGTTTTTTTTTTTTTTTTCATAGGTACATACATTTTATTTGCAATTTCTCAGAGTAATTTTTGTCGCTTGCACATTTGTATATGCGATGAGTATGTGTGTAAATTTTACGCGCCAGCACTGATTGCATGCATGTTATTAGACAATGGCAATATTCGTAGTGTAAATACGATCATCCATATTGGTACCTACCAACCAAGGAAAGTAGAAGCTAACAAAGAATAATTTGCAATAATTTAAAATGGCATAAGAAAACAGGCAAAGCAAATAAACATCGTAAGGTAAGCAATAAGTGAAACTCAATTTTCTTAAACACCTATAATGAATATGGAGGGGAAAATAGTATTGCAGAAAATGTTACATGGCATAATGCCTCATATTAGTATGTTGTTGGTTATAACCGTATGAACCAATGAACTGAAATAAACCCACCACTTACGTTTCTATGTACGGTATGATATGCAGTGTGACCAGATCTAAAAAGAGTGGTGCAGCTAAATTAGCATTAAAATAATGCTAAAAATATATTAGAATACCAAAACGAAACGGATCCACCATGGTGCAAAGGTCTGCATGCCCTCCTTGCATATAAAGATTAATGAGTTCAATCCCAGATTCGACCACCACAAAAGATTATCTGCGGTGAATTATCCCATCTCAACAATGCTTAGTAGTTCAAAGCTTCTCTTACACTAAAAAAAATATTGTCGTGAAGTCAAAGATTTCATGTCTTTAAAATATGAATGCAAATTTTGCTTAGCATATTAGAAGACGTATTTCTCTAATATAAAGTTTTTTTCCTTGCCCAAAAGTAGATAAACTTTTCAATGAAGTCGTATTGTCATAATTAAGTGATTTGACTTAAAAATGCGTATCACATAACATGAAGGAAAAAAATGTTTGGGCTAAGGTCAACTTGACTTTAATAATTCAGAAAAATTCTTTAAATTTAATGAAATTGTCTTTAAATTTGTTGTCTTTTTGCATCTTGACTACAAAGCAAAAAATCGTTCAAATATGGGACCTGTTTTCAACACTCTAATTTCAAGACGTTTTTTACTTGAAACATACCATAATTTCTACTGGAAGTCAAGTCTTAATTTGGAAAATAAAGTTGTCGTTCACTCGTTTTTAAAGAACTTTGATAGCATATGAAGAAAAAAAGCTGAAAATTTCATTGATCAGCTGAAAAAGAGAAAAATTAAAATTTGCTTCCTAGAAGCAAGTACACAAAACCCAAATTTAAAAGAGAATTGTGTCTTAAAAGTATCCTTACTTGTTTGTATTCTCCACTTCTTTTTTTAAGACAAAATCTTTGGAACCGGGCATGCTTTTTTTAGTGTAGGGGTTTCACCGTAATGTGCTCCCTTGTCATTGAGCTAAACATATAAACGAGGAGCACTTGATAAGAGAGAAATCACCACGTGTGGTATCACGAAATAGACTACAAAAGGAATTAATTAAACACGTATTGTGTGAGTGTCCTGCATTTTGCATAAGGCGAATTTTAGGGGCATATAGCTTTAGATTACTGGCGGACCTGGAAAACGTTAACTAAAGCAGTCTGCTAATGTTTTTAGAACAATCTGGTTGATTCAACAGAAGAAAATAATCGAAAAGGTTCAGTGGTTAAAAATAGAAGTGCCCATATGTAATAGGCACTTTTAATTAATGTGGTATCACAATGGACTGAATAATCTAAGTGAGACTGAAACTAAATCGCGCTGCCACTTTAACCTAACGGCTACAAACCCTAATCTAACAAAATACCAACAAAATAATGATAAATTTTAAAATGTCGTTTTTGTTTTTAATAAAATGATCAATACACAGCCTTTATATTTTACAAATTTGTATTTAATGTTGCCTTAAAAATAGGTTTTATTATATTATATCATTCAGCAGCATCCTATTTGTTATTTGCCCATTCATATATACTTAGCTTCCACATTACTTTTATAAAATATTGTAGTAAATTCGGTCACAGTGAAATCTTCCATGTGATGTCCACACGGATGAAAAAGACTGTTTTTCATATGTTTGGCTATAAACATTATATGTTTGGAACACAAATTTTTAAACACAATATTTTTGAGTGCAAGCATATAATGTTCATAAACTAGCATAACATGTTTGGGACATATATGTTAATATGTTAGAACATATTATGTTTGGGACATAAAATGTTTGTAAATATAATATGCTTGGATGCAAACATTTATTAATTTAGAAATAGCCTATAAACATATATGTGTTTAGTAGCTTGGAGCGCTATTTAACAGGGAGCGATATTGAATTAAGTTGGTGGTTGTTGCTTGTTATTACAAAATTAACATTTTATTTTCCCTTGGGCAATTGATCAGCTACTTCTTTGATCCTTACAAACTGTGTGGTCCGCTGTTCGAATCCCCGTCCGGCAAAAGGTAAAATTAAAATAAAAAAAAATCATACAATTGAATAATTTCTTCTACAATGTTTGTATTACAGAAAAAGGTGCTAAGAACTAAAAAATCTCGTGGAAGTGAGAAAGATGTGGGGGAATATACAATTGGGCAGAAACAAAATTTTGAGCATTCAGGTCGAAAACCTATGTTGTTAGCACCTATATTACCTGTTTATTTTCATAATTCATTATGATTGTAAATATATAAATAAATAAATAAAATTTTGAGCACAATATTGTTTGGGAGAATTTTTTTTTAAGCATATAATATTTTTGGGTTCAAAATGCTTCCAAACATATTATATGTTCACATAATAACATATTGTTTTTTGGAAGACAACATTATTGAATTTGGATGCAAAAATACAAAATGTTTGGAACTTAGACTACCCAAACATATATTGTTTAGACCAATATGCTTTCAAACATATATATTGGAAGAGATCAAACATATAAATGTTTGGGCAATACCCAAAAATATATATGCTTGAAGCAAAATATGTTTGGGAGTATATGTTACAGAAGCGATTTTTTGTGAGCGTGTACAATGTTACATGTAGTTTATTTTTTTTTTTGTAAAATTTGCTGGCAGTTGTTGTCTAAGCTGATTAAAGCTTTCTTTGATGAAACAAAAAATCAAAGTAGTAACTAAACATGTTAGCATAGTAGAAAGTCGGGCGGGCCCGACTATATCATACCCTAAACCACTCGTACTGAATTAGTAAACATAAGCATTTGTGGGTTATCATTGAAATATTTGCGAAATAATCCGTAGTTCCATATTTAAACAAGTTCAGTAAATGTTTAATGGCACCTTTATCTCAATCTGAACAAAAATGCCGAGGAACTATATTTGATTTTTCACCTACAGAATTGCTAAACAACTATGATTGAGTTCATTATTAAAAAAGAGGAAGACGCTCAATTAGTGTGGGTGATGTAGAAAATTTTGTAAAAAAACTGGCAATATGTTTATGTAACAGCTAGTCTGTCAGAATAAAGTCGGGTAATATATTTAATTTTAAATTTGGGTAATATTGTCGTGAGATGTATTTCTCTGATATACATATCGTGCAAAAATTGAACACATTTTGGGATTTCCACAAAGCGTTTTAAAATCAGGAAAATTTAATGTCCTGATGTACTTTTTAACTGCAGTTCACAAAATTACACCCTCTCATAAAAGAAGAAATGAACTAAAAGTAAAGAAGAAAATCATTGGCGCCAAATCATAACCATTTTAACCAGACATTAGTACCACTTTCTTGCTAGTTTTGGGAATCGTACTATAATTTTCTTTGCTTTAGTTCATATTGAACTTATACTCACGTTAAGTTCATAAAACGTTCACTGAAAAAAAGCATGTCCGGTCCCAAAGATTTTTTCTTTACTTTATAAATGTTGGTATTGATTACGAGCCAAAGAAGCGGAGAATTCAAGTAAGGATACTTGTAAGACACAATTCTTTAAAATAAAGAGTTCAAAAACATGTCCTATATTTAAACAATTTTTTGCTTTGTCGTCAAGATGCAAAATGACAACAAATTTAAAGACAATTTCATTAATTTTAAAGAATTTTTCTGAATTATTAAAGTCAAGTTGATCTTAGCCCATTTTTAAGTCAAATCACTTAATTATAATGACTTACGACTTCATTGAAAAGTTTATCGACTTTTGGACAAGGAAAAAAACTTTATATTAGAGAAATGCGTCTTCTATGCTAAGCAAAATTTGCATTCGTATTTTAAGGACATGAAATCTTTGGCCTTACGACCACATTTATTTTCAGTGTTTGAGACATACTTAAAAAAATAAGATTCCATTAAGCTGTGGAAAATTTGGAAAAAAATTAAGTAAATAAAAATAAACGGATTTTTTTCTTGAAACATTTTACCGGGACTACTGTATGGTACGGAATTATTCGCTAGCTGTGATTCTGCAAGTCGAAGAAGGCTGAATGTTCTTTTTAATAGTGTAACGCGCTATATTTTCGGTTTGAATAGTCGGGACTCCGTTTCCCAATATGCACGGAGATTATATGGTGTATCTTTTGATGGTTTGATGTCAATCAGGAGCCTTCTCTTTCTCCACAAAATTGTTTACTCCGGTGCACCTGAGTATTTATTTGAGAGACTTCGTTTCACTCGCTCTAGTAGGGGTAAGAAAATTATACCATTAGTGCAACGCAGCCTTGTTTCCGACTGGCAATTCTTCATATCGACCGTTCGCCTTTGGAACTCTCTACCTATCAATATTCAAACTGTTAGTGACACCAATAAATTTAAGGCGAAATTGTTTAATCACTTCGCTATCTCCTGAACGTCTTTGAATATTTAATTTGTTTATTGAATGTTGTGTATTCTACCATTTTTAATATTTTCATAACCATGATAGTAAACATATAGTTTAATTGTTAATCTCTATCTCTTTAAAATTTTCATTTCTGTAATATTTATTTATTTATTTTTTTTTTTTATGATTGTACCTATGTCGGTTAACTTAAATTATCTTTAATTTCATTGATATCTTATACACTCTTATTCAATCAGTTCTGAAGTTTCCTTTACTTTGTTTGCTTCATCTTTTTTTGTTAGTCACTTTAACTTTTGTTTTTTTAACTTCGAAATTATGCAATTAGTATTATTTTTTTCTACTACTTTTAAGTTTTTTTCTATGTAATTATACAAACATCGGATAATCTTTCCTGTACTCTAATTATAAGAATCTACTATTCTTGTTGTACAGGTCTTTAAAATAAATAAATCAATCAATCAACAAACATAACATAATTCGATTTTTACTTGAAACATAGCATAATTCCTACTTGATTTGGAAATTGAAGTTTTTATTAACACGTTTTTAAATTAAATTTTCTTTCTTAGAATCAAATACGCAAAACTCACATTTAAAAGAAAATTGTCTATTAAATGTATCCTTACTTCAATTCTTCTCTTCTTTGGCTCGGAATCAATACCAATGTCAATAGTGTAAAGACAAAATCTTAGGTTATGGGCATGTTATTTTTCAGTGTGTGATCACCCCAAACATGTTTCAAAAGCAAACTGTTATTTTTGGACGGTGAACATGGAACATGTTTGGTGGTGATTTAAATTAATTTGTACCTATCGACGATCGGTTAAAAAATACGCAATGTGATCCCATTTGCCGAAATCATCGAATACATATATATAGGAGCTATGTTTAAATAGTCCATGTGTTAAAAACACCCTTTACCAAATTTCATCATTCCTGCGAACATCAAATACATGGACGGACGGACGGACACCAAGGGCTAGATAGGCTCAGGAGGTGATTCGGAGTCGATCGGTATATATTTTATGGGATCTAAAATCAATATTCCTGGTAGGCGCATTTCTTTGCAGGTCCGTGATCATTATGTGGTTTAGGGTATAAATATATAGTGTTGGTGCAAAAAATTAATAATACTAAAAATGCTAATTATTATAAATACCAAAAAGCTACGAAAAATGGTAAATGAAAATGTTGCTAAATACAAAAACTAAATGCTACGTTTAGCTACAAACAATTTAAAATGGTCACACGAACTTGGTATCATAGACAACAAAAATCATTGTTGTTCCACAGTGCCACCTTCAGACGGGTTTTCGCGTTTAGCGAAGAAAATCCGAAATAAAAGCAAAAAAAACAGGATGAAAATATAATTAATGTTATATTGTGAAATGTCTATTTTCTAGCTACACTTTTTTGTTTCTCGGAAAATTCTTGATCCGATGTACAGTCCATAAATTTTATTCAAAAAATGGCGTGGATAGTACAGACCATTTTAGGGAGAAAAAATTAAACCTAATCATCAAATGCGTGTGTTTTCAAAGGTGCAAACGTTTAAAATTTAACTGTCAGAACATTTTATTATGCAAATAACAATTAGCGTGATATTCGATTTATGTTCATTGTATCAGCTACATCTACATGCAGAGTTGTTTCTTTTATCCGGAATCAAATTTTGGACAAACAATATTTACTGTGCCTGTATTTTGTCCGTAACGAAATTTGTTCTCTGATAATAATAATCCTAAGTGTGGTCACAATTAAGGACTAACCCCTGTTCGATTAATCGCTGATTTTGAAAATTTCAAAAATAATCGAATCAACTCAAATCAGGAATTATTGAACACCTCTTACCAACTTTACCAACAAGTATGATCTTAGAACATTTGACATTTAAAAATTTTTCAGATAGACACGAATGATAAGCGATTATGATCTAATCGAACCACGCCTATTTTAAGCATAATTTCTGTTACTCAATTATAGAGGTATGTCATATTCAAATTATTAATCAGTTTGAAATCTGCATTTGTCACACATTATGCGATAACTTCTATTTTCAAGCAATAAATAATCAGAAATTTTGATTTTTTATATTGCAATAAATAATCTCAAAATTGTAGAAGCATTTATTGATTCAAGAAGAATATTTGCGAACATTGTTAGTAGTGGTTTACTGTTAAGTTTATCAAAAAAAAAAAAAATAATAATAATTATATTTTGTCAAAAAAAAAATAAGAAGAAAATTACAATATATATCACTCATGTGTCAAAAAATTTAGTTTTGACCCTGACTGTACAAAGGGGAAACATAACATAGATGTTCACATTCCTCCTATATACGGGAATGTATCGATTAGATAAACTGGACATAAACCAAAACAAATTCAGAGTGATTTCATTTCCAAGTAGAACTAGTTTTCAGATAACCTTGAGCCAACAGTTGGAATATTGTACACTGATAAGCAAAAAAACAAAAAACTAAATCTCTGCGAAACTTCCAGGTTAAATATAATGAACTTTCTAATAAATTGATTGGTAGTTGAAAAGAAGAGCGAGCTAACGAGAGAGAGGGAAAGAGATACCAAAAAAGAGAGGGAGATAATGTGTGTCAGTAAAACATTAAAAACAAAGAAACCGAAGAGAAAGAGAGTATGAATCAGCTGACTGAGGAATTTAATAATTGAAAATGAATCATGTTTGCAAAGAAAATAAAAAATACAACTAAGTGATTCAAAATTTGTAATATTGGTGGAAAAGAATTACACCCAGCATTGGTACAATGGTATGTATTATGTAGCCATATAGGAAAAAATATTATTTCCTCCAGTGAGTTGTATTCTTGTTATTATTCGGATAACTTTCGTAAAAAACTTTCAATATTTTATGTGTACCAAGTGATCTAAAATCTATAATTCTTCACAAATAATATCTCGATAGTGTGTAGGACAAACCTGTTAAATTTATTGTAATAAAAAGTTTATAATTGTACTATCAGTTAATGGAGATTTTTGGAGAATTTCATACTTAAACTGCCCCACATGGGGACATTTAAAAAAGGTTCACGAGAAAAAGAAGCGAGAAGTTTGGGTACCACATGAATTGTTTGTTAAAAATTTAATGGACCAAATTTATATCTGCGATTTTTGGGACTGACACAAAAGGAAATCAAAATGAGCTGCTCCAATCTGGTGGAACACTTTACTGTGCCAGCTCGAACACTTTACACCATGTGTTTTGATATGCAACCGAATTTGGCAGATAATATGCATGTGAAAGATGTATGAATTTTAATGAGAACATATATGTTTAATCAATGAACATAATTCCTGACCACATAATGATGTAGGATATACGTTTAGAAACACTTCCAAAAATATACAATACATTAGAAAGTTAATTCAATTTACAATAAATTGAAAAGTTAAAAAGATTGCAAAAAATATAGAAAATATTTGTAATGAAGCCAAATTATTATTTCAGTAAATATGCAAAACTATTTTAATTAAAAAGTACTTTGGATTGAAAAACTAGAAATATTTCTATTGAATTTTTCAAAGAAATGACAACACTGTTGTTGAAACTATCTCATTTTTTTACCTTCGGTTGTAAGAGAAAAACCGATCAATGAGTAATGAGTGGTTAGTTGAGAGAGTAAAAAGGGAAATTCGTTTATGAGAATTCATTTGGCTTTTCATTGTATCTCTTGTCGTAAGATCGTGTATTTGCCGATGTTTGTGATCTTGGGTAGACATAGCGAGATATGTGAATAGATTCTGATGTGTGTTATTGTTGTTATATGGAGAAGAAAAAAGGGGAAGGTATGCAATGAAAACAGCAGCGCCACTAAACACGAGCAATAGCACCAACTACAATAATATCATTACATAATTTGGAAAAATTGAATTAGACACGTAAGGAAAAACGAAAACAAGAGATTTCAATTGACAAACGAATAAAAACATGAAGATAGTAAAAAATAATTTAATATGAAGATGGGAGAACAGACAGATAGAAAATAATAATGACAGACGAACACTCATTCATACTGAGGCTTAAACATTATGAAAATAACATACTTAAATAACAACAATCTGTTGGATGTTTTTTTTTTTTGGTTTTAATAATTTTTCACCTTAAAATTATTTCGTGTTTACATCGTATATTATTTCGTTGATTTTCTTATTTGATTCGTTTAAAAGTCGTTAGGGAAAAAGTTAACTACTCCTCTTGTTGGTGGCACTTTTTCTCTCAATTGTAATGATTTACATATTTTTGTGATGGCTTTACAGTTATTTGGAGGAGAAAACACAAAAATATAAAATCAATATTCGTAATTTTCTTTTTGTATTCTAAAACACACACTTTACTACACTCATAACCCACTGCGATATATCGAACTTTCACGGTCACTTGGACTGATTGATAACGAAATGAATTAAAATAAAATTATTTTCAACAGATATTTCTTTTCTTATTATTATTTTGTCTTTTTTATATTTTGCTTTTTTGACTTTCTCTTTGGTTAAAAAAATCTGTGAAATTTTCGAGCAAGAAACCAAAAACACACTTTTTCAAACCTTGTTCAAATCGTTGTGTTAGTACGTCGTCGTTCAATTATGTATTTAAAACAATAGAGCAACAGCAGAAAAAATCAAAATCATTTAGTTTTGTATTTTCGTGTACGTGTGTGTGTTGGGTCTACTGTTTTGCTCTTGTATTAAGCTCCGCGTTATAATAATAGTTGAGTTACGTGCGTGTTTTTTTTTATTATTATTATATTATTTAAAATATAGACTAGGAGCACACACCGAGCAGTTGTAGTAAGTGAGCGAGCGGCGGGCGACGAGCATACAGAGCGCAGTGAGTGCATGCAGCACAACTAAACTGAATGCCTTATTTTGAACAACAGAACGCAACTACTACACTACCCGACTCGAAACACGACTGCTGACTACTATTTCATCTCATCGAACAACCACATCGTCTGTGTTGTTCGTTCACCAAATAATAATGTTTCTCGCTCTGCCTACTGACTGGTATTAGTTTAAGATATGAGGTGGTGTACATCTCTCACTCTTCTATTTGATTGTATTTTCATAATTTTCTTTAGTTATCATGCTCTCCTTCAGCTGTTTTTCGATTTCTGTTTCGTAATTTGTACTGTGACTGGCACATGTAGTACGCAGTGTTGCCAAGTTAGGGGTTTTCGTCAAGTTAGGGGTTCTTCTTCTTCAAGGGGTTAGGGATTTTATTCACGTTTGAAGGATTTTAGAAGATAAAGGGTGGTTAACTTGTAAGGGCCGATGTTGAATGTGAACCACACCTAAACGCCAAGTTTTTTTCCGCATTTTATTTGACATTTCTCTATTTCAGACTTACACAATTTGAACCGTGGAGAGATACACAATCCAACAACGTGTTAAATGGTTTCAAGAAATGGCATCAGTGGATGATCAATTTTCGAAGAAAATTATCTTCAGTGATGAGGTACATTTTCACTTCAGTGGATTCGTCAATAAACAGAATTGCCGCATTTGGGCGAATGAGAATCCAAGAGTGATTGTCGAAAAACCAATGCACCCACAAAGAGTGACTGTTTGGTGCGGTTTATGGGCTGGCGGCATCATCGGGCCGTATTTTTTTCCAACATGAGGCCGGTCAGGCAGTTACTGTGAATGGTGTTCGCTATAGTGAGATGATAACGAACTTTTTATGGCCCGAATTGGAAGATATGGATGTGGACGATATGTGGTTTCAGCAGGACGGTGCCACTTGCCACACAGCTAACGAAACAGTGGCTCTTTTGCGCAACAAATTCAATGGCCGTGTTATCTCACGTAATGGCGATGTCAATTGGCCGCCAAGATCATGTGTTTTGACACCGTTCGACTTTTTTCTTTGGGGTTATTTGAAAGAAAAGGTGTACCTCGATAAGCCAGCAACAATTCAAGAGCTAAAGGATGAGATAATTCGGCACATTAACGGCATAGAACCTCCATTATGCCTCAGCGTCATCGAAAATTTTGACAATCGGATGAAGGTGTGCCACCGAGGTCGCGGCGCCCATTTGGCCGATATTTTGTTTCATACATAATTGAATAATACCAATATATGATAATAGAATAAAATTACAATAATTTCCTAAATAGTTTGTGTTTTAT
This sequence comes from Haematobia irritans, assembly GCF_050003625.1. Classification (NCBI taxonomy): domain Eukaryota; kingdom Metazoa; phylum Arthropoda; class Insecta; order Diptera; family Muscidae; genus Haematobia; species Haematobia irritans. The sequence continues at coordinate 54,204,972 of NC_134399.1, read as the reverse complement.
TCAAAATCAACCTCGGCCCTTGAAATTTTAACCACGCTTTACCTTTGGTTGGTGGAATTTTAAGGTATAACAAATAAGTTTCAAGTTTTCTACAATTACGGTTTGTTTGAGAATTGCTTTTCTATTATGAATTGGAAATATTCAAACAGTAGTTTTCGTTTATAGTCCATCGCTCATATAGGAGATTTTCCCACATAATCCAAAAATCATTCTTCTAGTATCATTATGACATAAATTTCACACATACGCCCTTAAAAAACAATTGCCCCTGTAACATATACTCCCAAACATATTCTGTTTCAAGCATATTTATTTTCAGAATTTGTGTAAACAAAAAATTTTTTGTACTGTGCAAACATATTTTATGTTTCACCCTAAGCATATCTTTTTAAGGCTCCGAATACACAATTTAATGTGTACATTGAATAATGTTTAGATTTAAGCAATTAAAATCTTTTATGTTGATGAATGCAAGCTCATTGATCAACATAAAAAATATGTCATTCAAGCAGAGCACCATTCTCATTTAACTTTCTCCCAGTGTTACGTTGATGTCTTTCGTTATGTATCCCCGTCGTCATCTTTATCTTTTTTCTCTATTGCACTATCTGACGTTTCTGAACATATATATGTTTATACGAAAAAAAGAAAATGTGATATCCCAAACATGATATGATCTAACATATTAACATAACATATGTGTCCCAAAGATGTTATACTTGTTTATGAACATTATATGCTTGCACCTAAAAATAATGTGCTAAAAATTTGAGTGCCAAACATGTAATTTTTGCACCGATATAGATTTTTAAAAATATAGTCCACAATAAAATAAAATGTTGGCAACATCATAAAAAGCGTGAGATCTGGTTTTCAACCAGATATATATTATAATTGAATTAATTTAGCTTTCTTGGAAATGTATCTCATTGATATTTCAATAAAAAAATAAATCGGTTTCGCCAAACTTTTTGAGGTCCGTCATGAAAGTAGATCCTAATCTTTCTGTCATCGCAAAATATATAATAAAATTATCAGAGTAAAGGAAATTTTCTCCATGATCTAAAATAAAGTTAAATTGGCTTTAGGGTTCACTTTTTTTAATGTAAATATGGCCCATACTATTCTGTTAAAATAAATAAATAATGCAGCTCTGGATTTTTGTAGGACATACATATTACATGAATTTGATTTTTTTCAAAGCGGCTCAAATATACATCGCATATATGTGCTTTAAATTGCCTGAAATCCAAAATCATCCGATTTCTCAATATGTGAAAACTTAAAAATGTTAACAAACAAATGCAACACTTTGGTAACTCTGCTAGGAAATACAAGTTTCGTTTCCTACATGTACTCTCACTCTCTCATGTAATTCCTAGGAGAATGCAAGGTATTGCATTAAACTAAACTCATAACTAAAAAACAATGGCCCACCAACCTACAAATCTACACTTCTCAATGACTATCAAAATTTGAAAATGTGAGAATGAACATGGTTTTAGTTTAGGTTCGGTAGAACCTACAAAACGAATACAAAAATTGCCGATTAGAATGGGTATTCTAAAAATCTAACTGCAATATGAAATGGCAGCGATATCAGCAGCGGTAGCACAGACAATAAAACTAATAAATAATATGAAAGCAACAATCTGACTAAAATAGTTAAACCACCAATAAAAACGAAACAAGTAACTAAACTAACTCATTGAGTGACAGACACAGTAGAAAAACTCGATATTTGGTCGGCGTACACACACCATACATACGTATATCTCAAGGACGTTCGTACTATTACTACGCCAGAAGAGCCGTGCCCGTAACCATTGTAAATAAAAAAAATCATCATCTCCACTGCATAGTGGTAGTGTAGTAGTCTCGTCATCATCATTGTTACCATCTCTCTATTATTCCTCTTCTTTGCCACAAATGTCCAGTGTTGCCAATTTGGTGCTTTTAGCACCAAATTTAGTGCTTTTTGATTTCTAAAAAGCACCAAATTGCCTTTTTGGTGCCTTTTCAAAAAAAGCACCAACTTGGTGCTTTCTGGCATTTTCATTTAGTGCTTTTGGTTTTTTTTATTTTGAACAGTATTAAGTTTAATTGATACAAAAATTTTGATTAGACTTTCAAGAGCCGAAAAAACTCAAATTTATTGCCAAATATAGAAATTGATTGTTATGAAGTTGGTATTGATTATTTTTTAATTAATATTGTTATTTAGGGTATTCTGTAGGAAAGTCGAGCGATGAGTATCGAATTTTTGAATTTGGTAAAGATGCCATTAAAAACGTTTGTATTAAATTCACAAAAGCACGCACAACTGAAATAAACAATAGACTTGAATAGCGGTTCATAATGGGTACTAAGTTCGAGTTTTGCCGCTAATGTGAAAACTATATCAGTAAAAAAGGCATAAAATTATGCATATTTGCTGCAAATTTTATTAGAACTTGATGGGGAATAGCCAAAAGCAAATTTTCACAAAGTTTGTATTCCTTAAAATGAATTATTAAAGAAAAGTAATTATGAAAAATTGTAATTTTAGCAGCTAAACTCGATCTTAATACCCACCTTAACTTCTTAAAATTCAATTCACAAAAGTTCTATAATACATCTTCGGAATTTTTTTTTTTTTTAGTAGAGCGTTTAATTTTCGATTTTGTGGTGGAAGGTGGTATGTTAGAATTTATGATATATTTTTGGTGCTTTTTGGCCTTGAGGAGTTGGCAACACTGCAAATGTCATACAGCAGAGAGAGAGAATATGAAATAGAATAATTTTTTATCTGGATAGAGTCTGAATTTTGGCTCTCTGGAATTATTTGACTTCACAAAAGAGAATTTATATTTTCTCAGATGTTGTTGTTGATGGTGGCAAAAATCACCTCACTGTTTAACTGAAGACGGTCGTATCGTAAAGTGTATGTGTGTAGGTTTTGCCCGAGAATTGGGATAATAAACAGGATATTTAAAAACACGTGGTCGTTCAATTGTGATGATGGGCTGTTTGTATAGTGAGATAAGAGTTTGTTGAAGATAATGTCTATTGATTATCTCAGCCAATAGCGATAAGGTCTCTTCCTAAGTGTTGATACTTGAAATAAGGATATGGAGAAGTCCCATCATAATTGCCTCTCAGAGAAGGTCTAAACGGGTGATGGCCGCTGACTGACCTCAAAGAGGTAAATTAACTTATAAACTTAATTACCTTAAATAGGTAAATAATCGAGAGTTCCGCAAGTAAACAACTAGGCTTGTCGTAGTTCTTTCGCCCTATGACAAGCCGTCCTTAAATTAACTGAAATATTGAATCTTTAGATTTAAGATAAAAACGCTTCTTTGGTTTAAAGTTTTTTTTGGAATTAAGAAAATATTTTGTACTTCGAAGTATCGGTCATAATTTGGATTTTTAAACTGGCATTTGTTTGTACGTGAATAGCTTTATTAATAGTTATACCGGAAAAATAGAATGAAAATTCGATAAATGAGATCTGTATCCTAATTTTAATTTTATAGATCCTAGATTTAAAGCCAGATGGATCGCAAAAAAATTCCTTATTTTAAAGAACCCGTATCTTTGGCTCGGAATCAATACCAAAATCCTTAAATGAAGGTCAAAATCTTTGAATCCAAGTAATTTTTTTTTTTTGAGTGTAAGGATACTTTTAAGACACAATTCTCTTTTAAATTTGGTTTTTGTGTACTTCTAGGAAGCAGATTTTAATTTTTCGTTTTTCAGCTTTTTTCTTCATATGCTATCAAAGTATTTTAAAAACGAATTAACGACAACTTTATTTTCCAAATTCAGACTCGACTTCTAGTAGAAATTATGATATGTTTCAAATAAAAAATGACTTTAAAATAAAGTGTTGAAAAACAGGTCCTATATTTGAACGATTTTTTGCTTTGTAGTCAAGATGCAAAAAGACAACAAATTTAAAGACAATTTCATTAAATTTTTCTGAATTATTAAAGTCAAGTTGACCTTAGCCCAAACATTTTTTCTTTCATGTTATGATACCCAGCACTTAATTATAAGGACAATACGACTTTATTGAAAAGTTTATCGGCTTTTGGACAAGGAAAACAACTTTATATTAGAGAAAATCGTCTTCTGTGCGAAGCAAAATTTTGCATTCGTATTTTAAAGACGTGAAATCTTTGACTTCACGACAATATTTTTTCAGTGAAGCTAACTTTAAGACAATGAGAATATTAACTTAGTTTCTGTTAGTAAATATCAAATGTTGGTTTTGTTTATTACTTCTGTGAACTAATAGCAAGTAATAGAATTAATTTCAAATCTGTGTTAAATACTAATTAAAGTCCATGTTACCGATACATAGATATCGATAATTCTCCATACATTCCTAGTTTCACCGTGGTGTAATGGTTAGCATGCCCGCCTTGCATACACAAGGTCGTGGATCGATTCCTGCTTCGACCGAACACCAAAAAGTTTTTCAGCGGTGGATTATCCCACCTCAGTAATGCTGGTGACATTTCTGAGGGTTTCAAAGCTTCTCCAAGTGGTTTCACTGCAATGTGGAACGTCGTTCGGACTCGGCTATAAAAAGGAGCTTAACATGGAATCGGGCAGCACTCAGTGATAAGAGAGAAGTTCACCAATGTGGTATCGCAATGGACTGAATAGTCTAAGTGAACCTTCTACATCGGGCTGCCACCTAACCTAACCTAGTTTCATTAAGAGTTGAAACAACCCCATACAAATTGGTCTAACAAATTGATGGATAAGTAATGTGCACCATCATTGATGGCATGCGGGATATTGACATACGGCTACAGGTGGTCAGCCTCCATACAACTCAGACCAATCATAGATTTGGGTTCTGTCGTTTTGTTTATTAAAGTGTTTTCATATCTGGTTTATGTTGCTCGCATTCTGCTCCACCGCTTTGGGGCCGCTGTTTTCAGAACCAACAAGAAAAAACGACAATAAGAAAATAAATAAAACAAATAAATTCAACTGGCAACAAAGCCAAAAACAATACGTTTTACGTCTGTCTGTCAGCCCATCTGTATGTCACTCTCCCTCTATAAATAAAATAAGAATTTTGTATCAAACGAAACTGAAATTATTATATATATATAGACAACGACAAACCAATCAAATGACAACAGAAGCATCGGTTATAGCAATGGTAGCGGCGGCGGAAGAGAAGGTTGAAAGGCGGTACGTGATCTCACATCCCATCGGTCAAACAGCATAGCCAAGACTAAGAAGAGTGATTAATATGTACCCCACCATTGTGCGGTTGTTGTTGATACTATCATCGTTATTATTATAATGGTGTTATTATTTATAGATGAATATTTGTAGAGATGCTTTTATTAACGAGGGTAGACCTAAAATTAACCAGCAGTAAGATGGTCGCAAGGTGACACGTGAGCATAGTATACTAGGGTATTGTTAAAACTATAATTAAAACTGGTATATAAGACCGAAAGTTTGAACGGTCTGAATTTGTGTTGTGTTAACAGTTACAAATGGTCTCGTATCTTTAAGCTTCTTAAGATTGCATTCTAAATGGGAAGATGAAGCCTACACCCAAAGAAAAACTACTTTACTAAACTACTCAAAATTTCAGACAAACTAAATCTATATGAACACATTCAAAAAAGGAAACCGATAAAAAGCTGCTTTTCGACTCGATAATCTTGGAGCTAACTCCAAGCAATTAATATTAAATGGGATTCTTGTTTACCAAGCAATAAATTCTACATGGTATTACTCATGAAAATCTGTTGTATGGTAACCAAAATCGTCTTATGATGGCATGTCATAATTCTCAAGCAAACGGCATTGCTAGTGGTTTGGTACAAATATATTAAAAAAAATTAATTCACATCCAAAACACTGAATTCGGTTCACACCTTAAGGAGTGATGCAAATTCAGTGCAAGGGCTGTTGACAGGGTTGGCCTGTCGCAAACTGTGACTTTTGCGGCATACATTTACGACGGTATAATACGTTTGTCGCAAAAGTCTCTAAATTTCTTGTCTCATTTTCGTATTATATCATTATAATCTTTATTCAGGTTGGCAGTATTTAAAAAATTTAAAATACTAAATTTTAAGTTATTTTGTTAATATATATTACCAAACATTTTTATATTGGACAAAATTTAGGCGACCGCGGGCGTCCACTTCAACTATGTTGAACCCGCATCATCGTGTTCTTCGCAACTTCAAACTATTCTGGGGTTTCTTGGTCGAAAATGTATCTCTAAGCTTTCGTTGCACCATCGAGTAGCTAGAGTTTTGACAATTTTTAGTTATAGTGACAACTGGCTCTAATAAGTCAAACAGTCACTTAGCAGATTTTATGAATATCTTATACTTAACTAGTAGTTTTTTTCGCTGCCAGTTTCCGCAGAAATTTGCCTAATTTATATATGAACCAGGACAGTCCGTCACGTTCACTGCACCATCAAGTAGCTTTTATAATTTTTGCTTGGAACGTCCCATTGAAATAAGTTTATTCTACAGATTTACTTTTTTAAATTTTCCTAGCTAACGTGATTGAGAGCGTGTGAACCATCAGAGATTAGCCATATCAGCATTAGTTGTAGTCGCAAATTTTCTATTAATGCAGTGATTCAAACCTAAAAGGAATGCTTTGATTTTGTTCAAGATACAACATGAATGTTTATTACGCAAACGAATTATAGCATTAGAATAAAACAAAGAAATATTTTGAGTTTGCGACGTTTGTTACTTTTTCTACATTTACGACGCCTACGTGACGTTTACAACTTTGCGACAGCCACAAACCTAAAAAAGTTTGTTGCAGATCATCTCTGGTGGACATCTGTCCTATGACAAGGCCATGTTAAGTTCATCGCTTCTGCGCCAAATTTTGCACCACTTTATTTTAATTATTATTTTAACATATTCGGACATAATGATGTAGCATTCTATTGAAAATAGCCCAAAAGAATGCCTTGGATATCACTAACGCGACACACACATTTCCCCCTATTGTCACCTTTTATAAATAGACAACGGAGTAGGTCGTTACATTAGGATATAATTGTATAGGCGGAATATATAATGGGACCTTATAAACTATCATATAGGTATCTAATTCCCCATCATCAAGTAATCTGTAAAATAGTCAATTAATTATATTGCACACTACATACAACAAAAAATCCTCTCATTTGCTTGTTATGATTGATATACAAGCATAAACAAAAGTTTAGTTTCATAAAATAATACACGATCATAAATGCTGAATTGGACATTTAGCTGCATTCTTGACGAAATATCAGAAGCTTACAATCTTGCATACATTTCTTCCGACATACTACAGTGCGTCATTCACATATGATTAACACACACACATACACCCACATACAAATGGGCATCTGCACAAGTCTACAACAAAAGTTCCTTGACTTTTTTTGTTAAATAAATAAGAAACAATAATTCAATTTAGCTGCAACAATACAACAATGGAAGCAACAATCTCATGAATCACTGTTATTCATTGACACACACCCAAATATGAATGAATTTACGAACCACCCGTATAACTTTGGGGTAAGGGTGGAGAGAAGAGAGCCCTATTGGATGTTCTTTTAAAACCCAACAACAGGACTCTTATTCCCGTTGTATCTTTTCAACTATCAATAATGTTTTATCACACAAACATTTATTCTTTTGTTCACATCGCCATAAGAGATGATGATTTTACGATTCTCCATAGATCTCTATGTAGTATGTACGGATAAGAGTATGGTTGTGTTTGTTTGTAATTGTAGTAAAACTTTGCGACGAATCAATAGTTTGACATTACCATTTTTATAGAAATATGTATTGCTTATTTCTGGTTTTATTGATAGTCAAATGGCATGACAAGTGCCTGTTAAAAAACGAAACACATCCGCGCAACGTTGAGCAGCAGAGGAGAGAGTACGCGATACTACTGAACGCAAACACAAAACTCTGCCATAACTTGACCGTCGTCAGTTCAGGTTTAACAAAGAAATTAGTAATACAATTTCTTTAAAAATCACCCATATAACTGAATGAGAGAATTATGTCAAATATGAGAAATTCCAAACCGCAAACATGAGAGAGACAGACCCAAAGTGTAAGAGAGCTTGAGAATTCGCATAGATTACCCAAACAAATGCAAATCAGTGTGATCGATTCACAAGGGCGAATGAGATGACGGTGGGCAGGGTGTGTGTTTGAGAAAAATCAATTTAAATTTTGACCACATAACAGTCTACATGCTATAATTTGCCTCTACATGTGTTTGTGCTCATACATAAAATTCAAATACAAATCTATCCATATATTTATTAGATCGACCTAGTATATGTTCTACAGAGATAGGTTGATGGGTTATAAGCAGACACTAACTTTCTAGGTTAGTTGATTAATCAATAAAGCGAAAAGCGCAAATCATCAACCAAATTTCCAACTGTCTACCTTAATGAACATCTGTGTACACGTTGATAAATAGAAAGACTCTCTAATAGAACAATATCAAGTAGTAGGTATTTAATAAATAGACATCTCAATTGAGTATATTGAATAGATTATTATATTCACCACTGTGGTATCACAATGGACTGAATGATCTAAGTGAGTCTGAAATATCGGGCCGCCACTATACCTAACCTAACCTAATAGATTATAAACTATTGTTTTCAGTGTCGTAAGCACAAAGATTTCATATCCTTAAAATAAGAATTCCGTTTTTGAATAGCATAGAAGACGCATTTCTCAGATACAAAGATTTTTTTTATTTGATCAAAAATTGATTAACTTTTCATTGAAGGTGTTTGTCCTCAAAGGCGATTAGATTTTAAAATGGGCATCTTTATATGAAAGACAATTTTGTTAGACAAAGGTCAATTTAACTTTATTTTAGTTCATGGAATTATTATGTTTGGAGAAAGTTTCCTTTGCTCTAATAATTTTTTGTTTATGTTAGTTAAATTAACTAAAACCGAGGAAAAAACTAAACTCAAATGAAGCATAATGATTAACTAAATTCGTACCTTCCACAAAATAGTTCAGAATTTCTTTAAATTTGTAAATTTTACCAAAAATGCGTCCATCATGAACTTCGTATATCACTAAAGACATTCTTGCAATTTTGAACACCAAGTTTTTCCTTCAAACTACCAAATTTTCTTTAACAAGTGAAAAAACTTAGTTATGTCTAATAAATTTTCTTGAATTTGTCGAAAAATATTTACTTATTTTTATGACATCGGCGTGATGCCAACGTTTGTAATACTGTTTAGTTAAAATTTTCTACAAATATTCAAATTTTTCTGAAATTAACGGAAAGTTTTCTTCCTGGTGGTTTCACTGTTTTTTCAGTGCATTAATACTTTTGAAAATTTTTGCAAAATAAAATGAAATTATCTTTAAATTCGTCGATATTTTACATCCTAACTACAAAGCTTAAATGGAAACGTATTTTAAAATGCGTCTTTAAAGCGTTTTATTTGAAAAATTACATATTTCATACCTGAAAGCGAGTTTGGTCTGTATCAGTCTTAAAATTCATCCGTCTTTCTGTAGATACATTTATAATATGTAACATCTCCACTGTTTGCTTAATAAAAAATTTTGGTTTCCTTTGGTAATCGGTACTTAAAATTTATCATAAATTGAAATAAAATTGAGTTGCTTCCTTCAAGTATATTTATTGCAAAGAAACCCCATGGTTGACTCGAAATAAATTGCAACATTTTTAATTGAATGTAAGAATATTTAAATTAAAAGTCAAATATGTTCATTGAGGATGATTACGTGGCCTATATTTAAGACACAACATTTGTTCTATACACTGAAAAAAAAAATATTGACCTAATATTAAAGACATGCTTCTTTAAAATAATGAAATGTTAATTAAGAGAAAGCTTATAAACTTTATTTAATTTTTTTTTTTGTTAGATTTAGGAAACAAATTTTGCAAACTTGCGCCCCTCCATTAAACTAGGAGGTCCTTGAAGTAAAGCGATTTTTTTTCTTAAAGTAAAGAAAGACATTTTTCAGTTAAAGAAATATATTTAATCTTAGATAAAAGATAAAACCGCTTCAAATATAGGCTAAGACTCATTTTGAGGCATTTGCATCTTAACTGGAAATCTAAAAAATAATAATTATGATAAACTTCGGAGTGAAAGTTTATTCTAAACATTTACGTTCGAATTGAAAAGGTACACTCAAACAAAGTTTACTTGGATCCAAAGCTTTTTACCTTCCGTTAAAGATTTTGGTATTGATTCCGAACCAAAGATAAGGCTTCCTGAAAATAAAGACGTTTTTAGGGACCTATGTAGCAGATCTCATTAATGAAATTTTCATTTTCATATATCAAGCTATTCACGTACAAACAAATGCCACTTTAAAATCCAAATTATAACGGATAGTTGAAAGTAAAAAATATTTTATTAGTTCAAAAAAAAAAAAAACTTTAATGCAAAATTCTCAAAATAAATCAGCCTATAATTAAAGCGTTTTTATCTTAAATCTGAAGATTCAGTATTTCAGTTAATTCAAGGACAATTTCTTTATCAAAAATAATTTTCATTTAATAAAAATTCGCTTTAGTTTATAGATTTACGACTTTTTCCGAATTTGTTTTTAAACTGTCTTTTAATTGAAATTTCATTATTTTTAATGAGTGTATAATTTGGAATGGAAAAGGTGTCATTTGAAGTGAAAATGCTATTTTATGCGGATTTAACGTTTTCTGTTTTTGTTGGAGTGTAAGTAAAATATATTACCAATTTTATGAATTTAAATATAATTTGAAATATTTACACTACCTTCAATAATAAAATTATTTATATTTCCCATTGTGACTCAGCAGTTATCTAGCTGTAATATTTACCTGAAATAAGAAAAACAACAAATAATATTTACATATTATTTACAAAAAATCCAACAAAACAACATTTTAAAACAAATATTTTAGCAATAGTTTACTATATTCCAGTACAATTTGCAAACACTATTTAGCCGTCCATTGGACATATGTATATTCTCTATTTAAAAGATAAAATTAAGTTAGTATTTTTGATCGATCATTTAAAACGAAATAAAAGCAAATAAAATAATTAAATAACACATCACTTTTAATATTTAAATATTTTTTTGTGATCGTACGACAAAAGCACAAATCAAGAGGACCACGTAAAAGAGGAAATTAAAGTGGGTGTATATTGAGAAGTATAATGTTCAACAGTGTATCTACAGCGACAGTGACAAAGAAAACAAAAGTCGTTTTGTAAAGAATACCGGCAAAAGAGGCATATTGTCATATAGCGCACATTATTCTTACCGGGTACTGAGATATATTTAAATTTATTATCGCCTACTGAAAATGAATACTCATATCTGAATAATTGAAGAGAAAACAATAACGGCGATAACATCTGGAATAAGAGAATCAACCACAGCATTCACGTCAGATATCATTGTTGTTGTCTCTCCGACAAATACGAGCAACACACAAGAGGGTGTCACTTTTATCAATAGAACGCTTGTTATCTACATTGCACAGTGGATTCGTGTAATTGATTATTGAGCAAATGTTAATAACATTACAGGACTGTTGTTAGTACTAAATAGCCATGACATAGAGGGAATTTGCAGCTAGATATGTTAAAATCACAACAAAACAAATGAAATTCCCAAGTTTAATGACCAATTTCTCATTCCCCGTTTAGTTACTAACATTTGTATGATGCAACCAGTTGCACTGGTGTTCTATCAAGAACGTCTATTAGCGCAAGTCGCACCAGAGTCACCATGATATGCGAATTTTGTAGTTGTCAAAATATGAATTGGAAACTAAAGTAATGCTGGGAAAGGAACACATTTCAAGTGAATGTCACATACAGAAAAGAAGAAGAAACGAAAGAAAAAGTAAATAAACAAATACAAAATATTTGTTTGGATTTTGTGATATTATCGTGCCGCTACAAAAATTGATGTATTCTTCCCAAGCTCTCAAAATTGATAAAAATAGATGCAGTTAATTATGCTATTGTTTTAAATGTCGCAACATTAGTGCTAGTGGACGCAAGAGTATGAAAAGAAAATAACATTCCCCTGTATCGAATCATGAGGAAATATCTGGAGACCCAACTTTAGCTGTAACATCTCTAACAACTTCCAATAAAAGAATCTTCATGGAAATGGCAACGCTTTCATTTGGACAATTCGTCAAAGATAATCGACCAGACCTTGTCTCTATTATGCTCTGTTTTTGGAATAATTCAATAAAACGACCGGCAATAATTATAATTAACTTATTGAAAAGCAAAATATCGATGGTTTTAGAGTTGGGGTATCATATAAATGAGAAATAATCGCTCGTGAGTTTTAATTAATCTCTTATTAGTTTAAATCTAAATTTTCAACCATCTTTTTTTATTTGTAAACAATAAATTTTATTTTGACAGCTGGGGGACCAAGTGTTGCCAATCAAAATCGAAATTTGAACTGAAACCATTTTTGCGTTTACTTTTAGCACTGGTCAACAGTGCAGAAAGAAAACAGCCCTATTGTCATGATGCTAAAGATTTCATGTCCTTAAAATACGAATGCGAAATTTTAGCTGAAAATCAATGATTTCAATTTTATTCTTTAATCACAATAGAAGAAACAACATAGTAGTGTAGGAATCCACAGTCATAAATTTATATATTAAAAAAATTTTGCTTGGTATAAAAGAAGCATTTCTCTGATAAAAAGTTTTTTTCCTTGTCCAAGTTTTGTTTTATAGTTAAGCGATTTGACATAAAGAAATGTTAATTTAGCTTTAATAATTCTGAAAAATTCTTCAAAATTAATGAAAACGTCTTAAAATATCTTGACCACAAAGCGAAAACGCGTTCAAAAGTAGAAAATGTCTTTCAAGGACGATTTTTATTTGAGACATCATAATTTCTACTTGAGATAGAGCTTGCATTTTAGTTGTAGTTAACATGTTTTTAAAATTTTTAATAGCACATGAAAAAAAAGTGAAAAATCGAATAAATTAAAATTTGTATACTAGGAAACAAATACGCAAATTTAAAAGAGAACAGAATTCTCTACATCTTTGATCCAAAATCATTAGGATAAAAACAAAATCTTTGGAACCCGGAATGGTTTTTCAGTGTACTAACATTTTTATATGCGATCAGCTGTTTTAACGGCACGGGAAAGAGTATTAAATGGTCTATAACTATTTATTACTATGCAGTAGTTTCCGCCTATAGTCAGTCCACACTCATAGTTGAGCAACATTTTTGGACAGTTAAGCAAATTCTTTTATATGCCACTTTGGTATATGAGTGTTTTCGCACATTACCAGGAATATGACTATAAAAAATATTTTTTTTATCAAAATATTTTTAAATCATTGAGATACATTTTCAAGAAAAAATAAATTCAATCATAATTGGTCAAAAACCAGATATGACACTTTTTTCATGATGTTGCCACGATTTTATTTTATTGCGGACTTTATCTTAAATAGTCGATATCGATTTATTTTTATCAGCACGATAAAATATTTAATATATGCAAAATCGGCCTCTAAGTGAAATGGATTGTTCAGCAAACTATACACAGAAAAAAATATCACCAAAATATTTCCAATTAAAAAACATTTTTAAATTTTAATTAAAATTTTAATTGATACAATTAACTTTTTAATCAAATTCCGAAGACTAATTCAGTTAAAAGAAGTGATGACAATTTTTTTTAATTTTTCATTAAAAATGTTTTCAAACAATCAATTGTTATTCCAAATAAAAACTCTAAGCCAATTCAGAAAGTAATTGAAAATAATTACCTTTTTCAATTAATAAATTAATTGAGTTTTGCAATCAACATCAATTAAATTTTTAATTGAATCAATTAAAAATTAATTGAAATTTGCTAATGAAATCAATTAATTTTTTATTCAAGATTTTTTTCTATACCTAATTAAAACTGTGATTGATACTATCATTTTCGTGATTGAAGACATTTCAATTAAAAAATTAATTGGATCAATTAATTTCGTGATTGAATCAGAAAAAAATCTTTTTGTGTGTATGTGTAAAATTTATGTACCCAGTAAAAACAGCGTCGACAAAAAAAGTAAAAATGTTCGTTTTGATCCGGAAGTGGTGCTAAATTGGCGCAGAAGCGATGAAATTAACATGGGTTTGTCATAGGACGGATGTCCACCATTTCAACATCGGTTGCACTGAATTTGCATCACTTCTCAAAGTGTGATTCGTGTTTTAGATGTTTGAGCTCAACTAATTGAAACAAAAACTGTAAAAATAAAAGTATGAAAAAAGCGAGTTATAAAATATTGAATTAAAAGAACTTTGTGTGTAGTTAAAATAAAGAACATATTTGGGAGGACATTTTTGGAAGTGCTTTTAAAGTTGTGTCTTGGAACAACTTCTATTTTTTTTTTTGTGCTGGGTTATAATGATAATAGAAGAATGATTTTTGGACTATATGTGAAAACCTCTGTATTGTAGTTGGTATTATAGGTACTATTAACATACAAGGTAAGCAGGGCAATGTTAAAAAACCTAATAAAATGGAGAATTTTTGAATAGATTGTAATTGGAATCAGAAAGCCTCCATTTGAAGTTTCCGCCTTTTTTACAATTTGGAACATTTTACATTATGTAAGCTGTGGTTTAGCCGGATAATTTTAAGCATTTATATTCACCGCAGTTCTTTATATGTGTATCCCGTTTAGAATATTTTTACAATAAATGATATCGTCCACACATACTCTCAGAGTTGGCATTTTGTCCACTTTTTCGTTGGAAGTCAATTTTGGCTAATATCAATATTCAATTAGTCGATTTGAGTATATTTTCAAAAATATCAAACAACGAATTTGAAGATTGCAAAGATTTTCTCTATCACCAAGTTTCACTTGAAGCCACTGTACACGACTCTACCCAGCATAATACAATGTAATACACGTGGCAACATTTGTTAGAGATCAACAGCAAAGAGACACAATAACAAATTCTATTCACAATACCAATACACATTTATAAGCATCTATGTATTATTTACCATCGAATGAAGGAAGAAGCCAAGAAACAAAAGATCTTATAAAACAAATCCCTCATTACATAGGCCCTAAACGGAAGTGACGAATACGACGAGTTTAAATTGATCGTGTCGCTAAGGAGGGAGGGAAGTGAAAGATCTCTTTCAAACCAAATGTCAAATACAGTTTTTTTTTTGTGATATTTTCTTTTCAATTAATTTTTTCTTTAAGGATCTATGGGATATACAGTCGCATAGGAGTGCCACGGTAAACAGAGAGGGGGAAGGAGTTCATTGCACTCATGAATCAAGGAAACAATTATACACGAAATTTCTGACTCATATTTCCCATTGAGGAAGTAGTAAAACCACATCATCCACACCTCATTAAATTCTACATATTTGTCCGCCTTAGTTAAGACACACCCTAGAACCTTTTGAAAAAATGAGTATGTGGGGGGCTAAATTAAACCTATATTAAGAGGTGTATCAAACACACAATACATATACGATATATGGAATACATGACAAATGGCATTGCAATCTGAATCAAAGTTGGGACTTTGGAAAATCAATTATTGCAAAATCGACAATTTTTCTTTGCTTTTCTGATTTAAGACAAGTGCAGACCCTTCGATATATGTTTCATCTAGGACACGCTCAAAGAATATATGCTGTACGAATACATACGCGAAATATACCTGTTGTACACGAAATGATATAAAGTAATTTTTGTACCTTATGCTATGGTCACACTGGGTAAATATTTGACAGAAATCGAAAAAGAATCCGTCGCCACAGCCAAACCTGCAACCATTTTGAGCTCATATTGGATATATAACATCATGGCAGGGTTATTTTCCAAAACCCGTATCCAGATATTTGGAAAATGTTTCTGGAAAAATGTTTGATACTCATTTTGGTCAAATATTTGCCTAGTGTGACCATAGCCTTACTCGTAGGGAAGTAGAGCTCGACCGAAGCATCGGCTTCGGCGTTCGGCCAAAAATCGATAATCGGCCACGAATCGGCCTTCGGCGTCAAGAGGCCGATTAACCGAAGCCAAAGCTGTTTGAATAAGTTATTTCATATTTAATTATCCCAGCGTTGAATTTATCTCGGCCAAAACACCCAGTACAAATAAAACGTACAAAATTTATAAAAAATCCTCTTTTGTCATTATAATATCAAACTACTAAATATTGAATACTATATAGTCTGTTAGTTCTAA
Organism: Haematobia irritans; assembly: GCF_050003625.1. Classification (NCBI taxonomy): domain Eukaryota; kingdom Metazoa; phylum Arthropoda; class Insecta; order Diptera; family Muscidae; genus Haematobia; species Haematobia irritans. The sequence continues at coordinate 54,188,679 of NC_134399.1, read as the reverse complement.
AAGAATATTATAAGACATTGACTGGATTACATTTTGTTGTTGTTTTTATGCCTTTGTTGAAAAAATGCTAATATTGAACTAAAAAACACAAACTTTTTTTAATTACAAATTTGAGGAAAATAATCGGCTTCGGCCGATTATTGCTTTTTTGCCG